>NC_080681.1:115890842-116216256 GCF_030445035.2 Dasypus novemcinctus | reverse complement strand
GGTCCGCCCGCGCCCGGGCTATTGACTTAGTGGATGAAGTCAAGAGCGGGCACGCTGGGAGCCCGGGGGGGGGGGGGGGGGGGGGGGGAGTCGGGAGCGGGGGATGGGGGGAGGGGCTGGCCCGCGCGGGAAGGGGCGGGGAGACGAAACAAAACAGGGCGCACAAAACCCCACAACAAAACCCCAGCTCCGGGCGAGGGGAAGCCGGGCCACGGCCGAGCGCCGGCGGCCGAGATTTGGCTGATGGGGGTGGGATGTGGGCCGGGTCGTCTCCGCTGCCTGGAGTCACTTTCATTCTTGCGAGAGCCGGGTGGAGGGGAAGAGAAAGTTAGACCCCTTGATAAAATCCAGTGGTGTCTAGGGGCGGCTGGGTTTGGGCACAGAACTCTGGTTGGCTCTCCCCTCCTGCCCTGTGGAAGCCAGCGGTTGGGTCCAGAGGTGGCCAGAGGCCGTCCCTGCTGTGGCCTGCTGAGGGTCTGTGATCCGTGATGTCTCTGCAGGCAGAGAGGACTGCTGTCTCTGAGGTGCTCCAGAGGAAGTGCCTGAGAGGGCAGGGGAAAGCGGAGGTCCTGGGAGCCTAAAGGATCTGGGAACTTGGAGTGTGGTACTCTGAGAGCCTCTGTGTCTTCTTCTGCAAGGTGGATCCATGGATGACAGCCTCAGAGTGCTCTGGGTAGAGGAGAAGATACAATGACATAAAGCACAGGGCATCCTGGGAGGCTGGGTAAATAGCACTCTTCCCGAAGGCCCTCTTTCAACCTAGAGGCCACTCCCCTGTGGCTTAGGAAATAATAGCTGCCTTGAAAGGGGCTGTAAGTCCCTAGGTGACCATCAGATTTGGGTAGGTAGGTGGGGGATTCCCAACCATGTGATCAGATGGATAAAGCCAGGAGCCGATGCCTCAGTCCCCTCCTTATCGAAAATCGGAGGCAAGAGAATTAGCACGCCAGACAGACGGGCCTTGGCGCAGGAGAGAAACAAACTGAGCCAGCAGTTGGGGCCCGGGGTGGGGGACGCTGGTGGGTTCTGTCCCCTCCCAGAGAGAGTGTGGGCAGCCTCGGCCAGCTGGGCAGGGAGGGGGGGGAGACGCACCCTTTGGGGAGCAAAAGAGATGGTGGAAATGTCTTCCAGGTGTAACGGAGGCAGGTGAGGGGGTGTGACACAGACTCTTCGCCTGCCTCCCAGCCCTTTTCCAACTTTTGCTGCTGAGCCTCCCACCCCCATCCTCTTGAAACAGGGGTAGGTACAGACTTTTGCTGGAATGTCTTGGAAGACATCTTGACTCTTAGTTTATTCCACAAATATTTATGAAGTCCCTACTATGTGTGGGCCATGCTGGGAACGATACCTCCAGAGCCCAGCCATAGACTTCTCAATGGTGCAGCTGAGGAGTGTGGAGCCATTCCAAGGACAACGGGGAACACCGGAAGGGATTTCAAAAGGGGAGTGATGGACTGAGCAGAGAACGTGAGGGAAGGAAGGTGGGAGGACATATGCTAGAAAGTTAATGCTCGGATGCAGGAGTGGGATGGAGATGGCAGGGGATGGAGAGAGGATGAAGAGAGGACTGTCCCAGGTGGATGGAGAGGAGGGCGGGGAAATAACTCATTACCGGCACTTCCCACCCAATGTTCCACTGTGCTGAGAGCTGCTGGCCACCAAGCCAATCAAAAGGACCTTGACATGTCTCTCCAGGCTGAGATTCCAAAGGGTTGATTCAGACTTGAATGGACCTTAGAGGTCATCTGGTCATTTACAGATGGAAAAGCTGAGGTCCACGTGTGACACATGTGGAAGGTAACTCATTCTCCCCTGACGAAGATAGGTGAGCTGGAAGGGGAGCTGATAAACCAGGCCAATGTCTAACTTGCAGGAATTAAGAAGGCTTGGGGGAATCTGACCCTGTCCTATCCCTACAGCTGATTGCATTTTATATTTACTGTGAGACATGCTTACACAGTTCAGTTCATGAAGGAGGCCAAGGCACAGAAAGTAGATTCACCCCAGGAAGTAGGGGGTGGAGAGCTCTCACCCACTGGGTCGGCAGGACCCTCCGTTCATCCTAGGAGGCTGCAGGACCCATACCCAGCTGCTCTTCTTGCCCATCTGGACAATTGCCTCCCCTACCCCCACCCCCACCCCTAGCACCCATGAGCACCTTGACACTTGGCAGATGCACAGACTTGGCCCTCTGTAGGATCTATTCCTCTTCATGGGAAAGCTTTTTTGAACAGCAAAGAAAAATAAAGCCCCAAAGGAAAATAACCCAAATAACCACAGCATTGTGGCTAGGGGTGGAATTCAGATCCTCATGTCAATGGCCCAAGGGAGAGCCCCCCACCCCCCACCCCGGCCTTAGCACTAACTGCTCAGTAGCTCTGGGCAAGCCATTTAACCTCTCCCATCCTGGTCCCCCTGTTTGAACAATGGTCAGGGCAGTTGAATGGTTTTCAAACTGTGGTCCATGGAACCCCGGGGTTCTGAGCCAGGGCTTGGGAGTGATTCAGCTGGCAAGATCCTTCCAGCTCTGGTACTCTGGGCATGTGTGCAGTAGAGGGGAAGATGTGAAAACCCAGCTTCCTTCCCCAAAGGCAGGGATTTGTCCTAGGAAGGAGCAGGGACCACGTCCCTCTGACCCATCCATCTGTTAGGTCCAGGCTACAGTAAAGGGAGAGAAGCTCTGCTTACAGGCGGCTTTCCTCGGGTCAGGGCCCGGGGCTACTGCGGTATCGGTCTTCAGAGATAAGCTGATATTGCTTATCTGGTGACAATGACTCCCCTCCCCTTCTCTTCCCTGATTAGGGAACTTTCTCCCCTGACTGAGAGGTCTCTTTGGGAGACCAGGCAGGACTGGTCTCCGGACACTGGGGTCTGCCCCTTGACTCCCTGCCCAGCTTGCCGTGTGACCAGGAAAGGCAGTTACCCTCTCTGTGCTTTCCTGGGGGACAGGTGATACATGGGTTGCAGCGCCATCCTGGTATGATCCTGGAAAAGAGGGATTAATGCAGAGTGGGAGATGGAAGGACTCTTGAGCCAGGAGAGCAGAGCTGGGGGGTACTCCAGAATCACCAGGGTGCTTTGGCAAAGCACGCAGACCTGGGCACTTTGCAGGTCTGGAACATCTGCGGAGAGTGGCTTTGGGGCAAGCTGCCCATGTCATTCTGATGGCCACTTCAGGGAAGAGCCCCTGGACTTGCAGAAAGCCCTGTTTTGCAGACAGGGAAACTGAGGCCCGGAGAGGAGAAGGGTCTTGTGACTTGTTGCACTTCACATGGAGAGCAGAGTCAGAGCAGGAGTACAGTTTCCCTCACCTTTTACCGAGGTCACCGCCACCTGCCCCTCCCGAAGATCTGCTTTGCCAGGGCGCCCTGCTGGACACAATGGGGCTGACGGGGCAGGACGTCCTGCTGTCCCGCTGACCCCGGGCCCTGCCCACGGCATGAGGATGGCCTCCCAGCGACTCACCTTCATCTCGGCTCTGGGCCTCCAAACGCAGCTGAAGTGCTGCCGAAGGAGCGAAGGAGCGCTGAGACCCGGGCTTCCCGCCCTGCTGGGGGTCCCCTCGCAGGGCTGAACCTCGGTGTTCTCATCCATCCAGTGGATGAGCTGAACCACAGAAAACGTGCCTGGAACATAGAAAGTGTGTGGTTAGAATGAGGGAAAAGACCTAAGAGTAATTCACAGGGAATAGATGACCCATCAGGGTTTGTAACAGCCGAGAATTTCCCAAGTCAAAGGCACATTGTCTCATCGGGGACTCTAAAATTTACGCGCACGTATCTTTTTCTTTTCATCGATGTTCTTGAAAGATGTATTACAAAAGAAATATGTGCTTTTAAAATTTCAAATTTTAAAAATGTCTAAAAGAATACAAAGTCTCCTTCCCCAGGGATAAACTTGTTGAGTTTGGGGAGAGGATGGTGTTGATCCTTCTAGATTTATATATCTCTATCTTTCTAATCTATCTTGATACATATATACATATATATATATATATTTTTTAAAGGATACTGGCATCATATCAACTTAACCTGGGGACTCTAGGACTGTAGAGACCCTGAATCTCCAGATCTGAGCTCCTAATTGTGGGGGGGGTGTACGTATGCGTGTATTTCTCTGGGGAGAGATCCTTAGCTTTTACTGGGTCTCTTAGGACTCGGGGTCTTAAAAAGGTTATGAATCCTGAGTTAGGAGATTTGCCCTTGTTTGTTCTCTCCTCCCCTCCCCCAGTCCCTCCTCCCAGACCCCCAGTGCACCCCCCCCCCCCCCCCCCCGCCCCAGCACCTGCCTGGGCTTCCGGCCTCCTCTGCTTCAAAGGGGCAGGCTGGGCTTTACCTGCCGCTGCCACAGTGAAAAGCAGCCTGGTTTGAAAGGGGAAGTGGCATTTCAGGCCCTTAATTAGACCCAGGACAAGAATGGAGGCCGGCTCTCAGGCCAGGGGGGATTGTTGGGGGATTAGCGCTCAGGTAAACCCATCAAGGCTCACTGGCCCCTTGGCAGGAGGCGGCTGGAGAATCCTGGGCAGAGGCGAGGCTGGACCAGTGAGTCAGCAGGCCAGGGAATCACGTTCCCGAGGGGGTGGGGGTGTAGACAGGGAGGGGGGGGAGGAAAAGGGAGGGCCCACCTCCACCTGCAGCCCCCACCACCTCCCCCTCCCCCCCCACCAGGGCCCGGGCAAAGCGGAGTTAGAGTTACCATTTCAATCCCACCAGAGAAATTTACCAAGCACCTACTATGTGCCAGGGGATGGGAATACAGCCATGAGCAACACGAGGTCCTGTCTCCCCCCAATCCTATGAGCGCGGGCTGGGGGAGACAGGCATCGGGCAAGGCCACAAATAAGGAAATACTTTCAGAAAGTGGAGAAGGGTTTGAAGGACATAAAGCAGAGAGGCGTGGTAGAAAGTGGCTGATGGGGGAGCGATGTTAGAGGGGCTGCCAGGGAGACCTGTTCAATGGAGGCGATATTTGACCTGAGACTGGGGTGGCCGGAAAGAGGCTGGGATTTACTGAGCATCTACTATTTGCGATAATAGCCGATTGATCTCTGGCTATAGCCAAGCTGGATGAAGCGCTTTATAGTAATGAATTCATTGAATCCTCCCAGCAACCCCTTGAAGGAGGGGTCATGGAGATACCCAGTTTTAGACACTGAGGCCACAGGGAGCTTCCTTTGCCCTTTGGGCACGGGCAGCGAATGGCAGGCAGGTCTCATTAGAAGCCTTGCTCTCAATCTTGCCCACCTCTTGGTACACTCAGGCACTATGTCAGGTCTTTAAAAACCGCATCTTACTTAACTCCCCTGCCACGTGGGTATCTGTCACCCCAATTTTGCCGATGAAAGCAGAGCTCAGAGAGGTTTGCTCAGTGGCTCGGGTCACACAGCCAGCATGCGGCGGAGCCAGTAATTGAATCCAGGCAGCACAAACTCTTATGACTGTTAAATGGCAGCGTTTATGCAGGCATCTGAATTAGGCATGCCCTCTGCCAGTTCACAGGGGAATTGTCCGTGGGTGGTGGCTGCTCCTGCCTCCTCGGGGTTGACAGGCTGGTCCTCAAGAGAAGTCATCAAGAAAGCTGGCCGATTTGTTGTTGTTGTTTTAAAATGGGGCGTCCCACCCGCCTCTTTGACTTGGGTTTGGGATTTTGAATGGGGGACTCTCAGACGGTCTTGGGGCTGTTTGGAAGGTAGAGGTTGGAATCTCCTTTGAGGAGGGAGTTCTTTTGGTAGGTGTCATTTGGTTGCTGCAGTTGGATCACCTTTTGGGAGTTAGGAAGGAGACAGGGTTGATTTGTAGTGAAATTTTGGAGATGGGGGTGTCTCCAGTTATTGGCGTGTGAGGGGGGTCTCCTTGGGATGGGAAGCACGGTGACCGAGTGGCAGGGGGCTGTGTAGATCTGAGTGTGCACCAGTCGGTGATGTGGATGTGCCTGAGCGTGTCACGGGAGAACAAGGGCTATGTGTACTCGTGTGGCTTTGTCAGTTCCACGGTGTACAGGTGTGGGTCAGTGGGTCATCTGAGGCGCTAAATGTGCCCGCCCCATCTTACAGACGGGAAGCCGAGGCTCAGAGGGGTCAAGTCATTTGCCCGAAGTGACCGAGCCTAGTAAGTGGCTGAGCCAGGAAGGGAAATCAGAGCTGCCTTCAGAGTCTAGCCCTTTCCCCTGCACCCCAGGAGAGGTTTTAGTGACAATAAAAGGTTTAAATGCCAGCGCGCCGTGCCGCTGCCCTCACGGGGTCACGTGGCCGCCCCCTCCTCGTTCCGGCGTCTCAGCCCCTGCCCATTTCCCTTTCTTTTCCTTGGATTGCAAATATGCTCAAGATTAACGCCGGCAGCTGGCTGCAGCCCTGCACAATGGCGAGACCCGGGAAGTGAAGAAATTGCCAGGGGAGCACAGCGGCCCTGTCCAGAGAGGCGGGCCGGGCCCGCGGGGTGCGCCTGCTTGACTTGGGGTGACCTCTCCCCCTCTGCAAGTTCCAGGCACTCGGCCGGAAGGAACGCGTCAACAGAGCCCGTAATGAAATTCTCACTAGGAAGAAAACTTCTCGAGTCCACCGCCTTGACCAGAGATTAGGGGAAAGTTAAGGAAGGGGAGGGGCACGCCCTCCCAGGGGGAAATATCCAATAAATAATCGCACGTGGGAGACAGAGAGAGTGGGGGGCGGGGCGGGGGAGGCTGGAATCCCAGCCGGGCGCTGTGACTGGCGCAAGCTCTGGCAGCTACAACTCCGTTCCCCGACTTCCCAAGGCAAAACCAATAGATGCGGATGCAACTCCTTGCTCCTTCCCAAAGCTCCACTCCCCCGCTTCCTCCTCGAGCGGGGCAGGGATGGAGGATGCCGCATAGAACTTCGCAGGCCAGTGGAGGAAGAAAATACCCGGGGTGGGCTGGAAGGAAGCCTGTCCTGGCTGGCAAGGCAGTACTGATGGGCGATGAGCAGCTCGTGCTCATGGCCAGCTGAGATGTGGCCCTGGAAAACAAGCGTGGGACTGTGCAGGGTTTTACCACGGGCCGGGCACAGCCTCCTTGACCCCCACCGCCTGTGAAGGTCACAGGTGTTACTCATTCCATTTCACAGATGAGGGAACTGAGGCTCAGTCAGATAAAGCTGCTTGCCCAAGGTCACCGGGCTAGGAAGAGAGACAGAAGAGGAGACCCCAGCCATTCTGGCTTTGGGCTCTGGACTCATACCGGCCCCGCCCTCCAGGGGGCCAGTGGGGAAAACTCATCTTGCTTTGCATCATCTTGCTTTGCACGCATCTGCAAGGGCTCGGGGCATTAACAGCTAGGCCAGAACCGCATATTTATTCTTTTTTTTTGGGGGGGGGCACCTAATAATGATTATTTAATTTTAACCTACTCTGTCTGGAGTGGTTTGTGCAAGCCCTTTCCCAATTCATCCCCTCCTTTCAAAAAATAAAGAATTGTAAATGAAGACGACGTACTCCCTTCTAGCAGCCAGAAGCCCCGTCTGCCTGGATTCCAGGTTCCACGGTCAGAAACCAGGGCTGAGGCCGGTGCACGACTGCGGAGCTTAGAAATGCAGGTGGTGCATCCCCTCCGCAGATGAAGCCACTTAATTACCATGCAATCAATATGCAAACAAGTGCCAAACTGGGTTTGAATCAAATTTCTCATTGGGGACCCGGTGGGGGAGCAGAATCCAGCAGAAGGGGGGGATACCAGAAGTGGGCTGGCGGGGAGGGGGGCTGCGGGATGAAGAGGCGGGCTTCGGCTGGGACGCGGGCACGAGGGCTGCCCAGAGACCCTGGAATCCCCAGGGTCTGGCTAGGGGCCCGGCTGAGGTCTATGGCTCCAGGCTGCAGTGGGCGGGAGGTTTCCAGGCCTGTCAGCTGAAGTCTGCCGGCCTCTGCTAATTCATTTGACTCGGAAATCTCAACTTGACCAGGTTCCCCCTCCCCTCTTTAAAACAAACTCATTAAACTTGTCAACACTCATTAGGGCTGTAAAACATTGAACTAGAGCCACCGGGGAGGCTTGGAGAGGGGGTGTGTGTGTGCGCGCCTGGACGCATACATCCAGAGCCGAGCCAGGCCCTGAGAGACCCATCTCCGAGGCTTGGCAGGGGCAGGAGAAGTCAGATTCGTTTGTCCATCCACTTCCTTCCTTCCGCATCTGTCTTATCGGAGGCGGCGTAAAGTGGGGGTTGAGGGGTCGGTTCCAGAGCCAGGCTTAGCTTAGAATTCCCGCTTTGCTCTCCTGTGGCCTGACTCGGGCCACTTCCTCGTCCTCTGTGCCTCAGTGACTTTGCCTGTAAAATGGGTTTTATAACAATACCAGGACTCATCTCGTAGGGTTGCTGGGAAATAATGCACAGAAAGCCCTTAAGCCTAGCACATTTTACGTGCTCAACTACTGGGCGCTGTCGTTACTATCATCGTTATTTGTAATAGCGATGATTTAAAGTGCAAGAGGCAGCTTGGTTTAGAACTTTGGAATTTGGATTTGGAAAGACTCGAGTTTGAACCTCAGCTTCCTGAGGTCCCTCTTGGGAGGCACCAGGTCTCTGAGCCTCAGTTTCCCTAAGTAAGTAGATAAAAGAAAATGTCTTAAAAAATAGGATCGTGATGAAAAGGGCATTAACAGAGAGAGTCAAAACAAGTGTGGCATCTGGCACTGTGGGGACATTAGGAATATTCTAATTGTCTCTCCTCCCTCCTGCCTCCCCCCATCACATACCCAGGGCATGTCTGGATCATATTCCTTTGGTGGGGTGCTTGGAGGGTTAGAAGGGATATTTCTCCGTCTTTTCTCGAACAAAAGCAGAGGGAGGTATAGGCTTCCAGGAGAGGGACTGGAGAGCGAAACTCCAGGCCAGCCTGAGGGTAGAGGTCCTTGTGGTCTTAGAAGCAGAAGTTTCATTTAGAAAAGGAAAAGCTACTTGCAGGAGAAAAAGCCCAAATAAAAACACCTTCAGTTTTTTTTTTTTAATTGCCTGCTGGGAGAGATGCCAAGACACCCTGGACCCCAAAATGAAAAGCAGGAAGGGGCTTCCTGCCCGTTGCTGCCATCAGCAACACTTTCCTTCTAAGAAATTCCTCCTCTCCCCTGACCCCCTCCACCCCAGCTCTCCCCTGCCACCTCCACGCTGCCGTCGGCAGGCCCAGCGACACTCAAATGGAGGCAGATTCAGGGCCCTGGTGAATGGCGGTTTTGTCTGCGCTCCCTTTTAGGATTTGTGGCTGTGGTTGTGGTGTGTTATTCTTCCCCTTTAAAGTGGGGTGTCCACAGGCTCGCTCTCTTTCTCTCTTCTTTCCCCTTCCCCTTCTTACTGAGAATGTCCCCTTAAAAAAAAAAAAAAAAGCCAGCCTTCTGCTATTTTTCTTCCCCCTCTGAAAATGAGAACATCAGCCATTGAAGTGGATTGATGAACTCTTCCCAAAAGTTTATTAAGGGAAGGTTAGACAAAGGCCCCAGGGCCCGCGGGCAACTGAGCAGTCAGTATATATACTGGGCCCTTTTGTCCCCCCAGGGCCGACGCATGAATACCTCTCAATGGCCCCCTTTAGAGTGACAAGATCAGGCCAGGCAACGGCTTGTTAAAAGGCTCTGCGCACTGTTCCTTTCTCCAGCCCACAGCCCTGTCCCCCCACTTCTGAATTAATGTACATCTGCGGCGGGAGGAATAATCGGTTGGAATTCTGTCGGTTTTGTGGGGGCTTTTCTTTTTTCTTAAATGCACCCTTCCTCCTCCTCCTCCCTGCCCCCGCCCCTCCCCCCACTGTCCTCATGCCATATGTTGCTGAGCACAGCCTGCCGGTGCCTTTGAGGGACCCCAGGGTGGGTATTTCTGGAGAAGAATGGCAGAGACAGGGAATGGGCAACGCAAGTCGAAGTTCTCGAGCCCCTGTCCCTTCCTCCCCGTCCCCCTGATGGAACTTCCAGGGCTGGATGCTCAGCATGTGCCGGGGATGGGAGAAGGAAGCCTTCGTACCGCATCTCTCATTTCATCTCTTACTTCAAGGTGAGGGTGCTGTCCCCCAAGTTGTAGAGGAGAAACTGAGGCAAGAGAGGAGGAACTTTCTCCAGGTTGCGCGGGGGGGGGATGTTGAGCTGGGGTTTCATTCCCAGCCTCGCTGGCTGAGTCCAAGCCCTCGCGCCACCTCGCCCTGCTTCGGCTGCTGCGTTTAGGACACGGGCTGAGGGCAAACGTGGATCTCAGTCCCAGGTATGTCGCTGACCGGCTCTCCAAGGTCAGCTCCGAGTCAGTGTGTGCTGAGAGGGCAGTTGACCTGAGACGGCCTGGACCCTGGGCCACTAGGCCGGCTGCGGGAGAAGGTGCTGTCTGATGGGGTGCTGGTGTCAGACGTGGCCTTGGAAGAACCCTTTCTGAATTATCAGCGCTGAACAAGAGGTGGCTGAGAAACTCGGGCCGGCCGCACTCGCAGAAAAATCCAAAATCCCTTCCGCCTGGACAGGGGAGTATGTGTGCACACACACATGCATTTGAGTGGATGTGCACCCACACGTGTATGTGCACACGCATGTGTATGTGTGCGCGTGAGTGCGCGCACCTGTGTACACGTGTGTGCACACATGAGCGTGTGTGTGTTAGAGCAGCAGAGTCACTGCTGCGGTGAGTTGCACTCTTGAGCGTCCATCTCCGGTGCCAGAGCACAGCCTTCTTGGAGGGTGAGGACTAATTACATTTTATTCTGTTTCAGTCCCCCTCTTCAGTGCCGGTCCAGTGCTATGTGCAGAGTAGGTGCTCAGTAAATGCTCCGTTAAGCCGGGAGCTCTCTTGAGACCTGAGCACCGGAGGGGAGAGGGGCGGGCAGGCCTCGGCTGAGGATTGGAGACTCGGCCTCCCCTCCCCTCCCCCATTCCTGCCCGAGTTGGGGGCGGTGAAGGGTCCTGGAAAGGAGGGGTCAGAGGCCTGGACCCTCCTTCTCACAGCTTCCCTGGGGGCAGTGCCAGGGAGGGTGCTGCGCTCACCTTCTCCGGGGTTTCCCCCGCTCCTCCGAGGGCAGGGGGCTTCTGCAAGTGCAGGTGGAGGGAGGCTTGCTCTTACCTGCCTCGGGGCCTGGCCCCTCTGGCTCCAGTGACCCACTTTCCGGGGTGGCCTGGCTCTGAGGACTCCCCATCCCCACAGGCCCCTCAATCTCAGGCAGCCTGCAAGTGGGGTGACCTCAGACAAGTGCTCAGGCTCAGATGTGTCACCCCTCAAATGGCGGGGTCACCCCCTCACCCCACTTTGGTTAGAGGGCCGAGGGGGGAGGTGAAGGGACTTTGGAAAGCGCAGCGGGGTCTGTTCTTGCCGGCGTCTGCCTTTGGGTTGGGTTGGGGGGGTGTGGACATCTGCCTGCACGAGTAGACAGCGGTGGCTGGAGCCCGGGGTGCCACCCCCCCTCCTGTGTTGGAGCCTCCCTCAGGGGAGGTGACGCCAGGGTGGACTTTGGCTCTGGTTTGGCAGCGGGAGTCTGGCTGAGACCCCCCAGGGCCTGACTCCTGGTTCTGCCACCCTCCGAGGCATCGACCACCCGGCCTGGTGCGTGGGGGGGACACCACTCAGCTACGACTGCCCAGGACAGAGCCGGCGTCCCGCAAAAGTTAAAGGCTCCCTGGGTCTCTGCCTGCTCTTCCCCCCCCCCACCCCTTCTTTTTTTCTGGCATAAGGACAGACTTAGGAGAGAAGAAAACGGGAAATCCAGATGCCAGGTCTGTTCAGAGGGGCCAAAGGGAGGGGTGGAGGTGCGTGGGACACGGGGGGGAGGGGAGGGTCACTGGTAAAGAATCACCATAATTTAAAAAATCTGCCTCTCCTTCCTCCCCCCAAGATAAGAGTTCCTATTTCATGGACGATTCAAGTGTGACTTCCCCCAAGGGAGGGCAGTGACCCCTGGCCCTGTCACCTGCACCCAGCACACTCAAAAGGTCCACCAGCCCCCGAGAGCTGACCTGCGCTGGGACCACGGCAGCAGGGCGGGAAGGCCTATAAACAAGCCTGGCTCCTTGGGCTGAGCGAAAAAACAGAAGGGAGCTCAGAGGGGGGCCCCAGCCCTGGCCTGCGAGCACCCGGCTGGAGGAAAGGAGGGGGAGGGGAGCTGGAGGGGGGAGGGGGCCTGGAGGATGATCAGGAGGTGGAAGGAGTTAGGGGAGAATGAGCAGGGCAGCTGACCCTCTGACCCTCAGTTTCCTCATCTGTAAAATAGAGCTACTACTGCTCTCCTCTCAGGGTTTATGGAAGAGTGAAATGGAGTTGTGTGGGTGGAAGCTGTTTTCACAGACCTTGAGTGTAAGAGGGGGCTCCAAGTGCTAGAAGAGAAAGATGAAAATCAATCATGAAGTAGGGGGCACAGAATTGGGTGTGCATGGCAAATTGATAGCGGATCGAAATAGCAGACATTTGGTTGCTATTTGGCGGATACGTCTTTGTTGAGCACAAACTAAATGCCGGGTCCTGGGCTGCAGTGGCGAGCAGCGTGGGTGGGACAGACAGATGTCCCTCCCTTCCACTCTGGGTGAGGCTGCCTTGGAGAGTGGGCGCAGAGTGGCGAGATGCAGGCTTTGGGGGCCATGAGATGGAAATGAATTTGCCTTGATTTTCTCAAACACACACATCCTGTGCGTCCTTCTAGAAACCTCATCTCTGCACCTCTCCCTCCGCCACCGCCACCCTCAAACCTGCCTTGGGTGTGCCCACCTCTCTCAGGTTAGACTTCAATTCTCCCCCATTTTCTTGATGGGCAAACAGGCTGGGGGAAGGGGATGGCAGGTCCTGCCTCTCCCTCCAAGTCTGCTGGAAGCCTGCACGGGGTCACCTTCCCGTCTCAATGCAGCCGGCGTCCCTGCTCTAGAGCCTCCTCCAGGAGCTGCTTCTCTCAGCCTCAGGACCCGAATCTGTAAAACAGACCGGCAATACCCAGGGCACAGCGCCGAAAAGCCCAGGGCCTGGCGCACAGTAGGTCTGCAGAGCGTGTGTGCCGGTGCTGCCAGAGGCTGACCTCAGCCCATCCGGGCTTTCTGGCTGCTGCAGGAGCCCAGGGCCCAGCGGCCAGGCCTGGCCTTTGAAGCTTAGCGGCGGCTCCCGATTACCGCAATTAATTACCAGGGGACAATGCCGCAGGGGCCCTGCCCTCTGCCCGCGCCTTCAAGTGGCAGGGGGTGCGCAGAGAGCGCTGGGAGGAGGGGAGGTTAAGTGGCTGCCTGTTTGTTTATGGACACAGGAAGCTTTATTGGTTTTGCACGCCAGGCCAGACTGTTTTGAAATCAAAGAGCATTTCCAGGGGACGGGGAGGAAGCCAGCCACTTGGACCTCAGAGGGCAGCTTCCTTTTTTTTTTTTCTTTCCCCTAATTTCACTACC
This sequence comes from Dasypus novemcinctus, assembly GCF_030445035.2. Taxonomy (NCBI): domain Eukaryota; kingdom Metazoa; phylum Chordata; class Mammalia; order Cingulata; family Dasypodidae; genus Dasypus; species Dasypus novemcinctus. Next base: position 116,202,927 of record NC_080681.1, on the reverse strand, counting down.
TGGTCTGTGCCTGCACGGGTGTCCTCCCTGACTGGACGCTGACGTTGTCTCACGTGGCTTGGCTCTTGGTAGGGACGGGGTGTGCGCTCTCTGAATTGCTGGCAGGCTGGGGAGAAGCAAGTGTGTGTGTTTGTGGGGTGGGGGCTGGGAGAGGAGCCTCAGTTTCTCAAAGCCTGAGATGAGTCTTCTGAAGCCTGTGACCGGGGCCTCGGGCAGGTCACTTTCAGCTCTGAACCTCGGGGACCTGGTTTTCAAAATGGACCTAGTGATCCCTGCCCCAGCAACCTCGAGCTTGTTTTGAGTTTTGCTTCTTCGTTCATTCATTTTCTTCCGGTGAGAAAGTCTACTACTTCAGTCAGACTTCTGCTTAGACCTAGAAAAAAGAAAGCTGGTATCTAACATGCAAACACGTTTTATCAGCTCTTTATTATAAGAATAAAGAATTACATGCTTATTATGAAAAAATTCAAACATTAAAAGAGAATAGAAAGTAAAAAAAGCTTAAGTCGTCCTGCTCTTCCCATTCCCCAGAGTTAAGCATTATGAATAATTTGGGAGTTAATCCTCAGATATTTTCCTGCAGCTAAAGAGACACATCCATACCCGTTACGTTTATTCTGGCAGAACGTGATTGTGCAGTATGCGTTGTGCTAAGCGTAATCAGTAAACAGGGTCAAGAACGTCGCTTTCTATTCCTCCTGACACCTGGGCAGCACTGGGTTTATCAATCTTTTTAGACACTGTCAATCTAATAGGTGTGAATTGATATGCCTGACCCTGCACCAGTCACTGCCACCTGTTAACCCAGGGAGCCGGCGCTGTTCCCATTTTATAGATGGTAAGGCTGAGGCCAGAGGTAGAGTGATTACTTCAGATCTCCAGCTAGAACGCAAGTGAGTTAGAACAGAATTTGGGTTTTCTGACTCCAAGTCCTCCGGAATGTTCTGCGGTGTCTGGATAATGGGCCCCATCCTGAAAGACAACTGTGCAGTTCAGAGTCGGAACTCCAGGTAAGAGCCGTAGCGTTGCCTGGTCCTGTGGCAAGAGATGTGCAGCTCCAACGTTCTCCCTGGCAGGCCATGTTTTTAACCTAACCTTGACGTTAAGAGCCACTGCTTACCAGCCCACCCGAGCAGGCTCGTACCACAGTCTTCCCTTTTCCCTCCTGGTGAGAGAGAACAGAGAAGAAAGGGAGGCTTAGGAAGCCCCCGTCTCATCCACTGACATGAAGAAAGGGGGGCCCTGGGGCTGCCACCCCCCTTTCCCAGCCCAGGACCTTGAAACTCACACATCAGCGTACTAAGATTGGGGGTTGGAGCTGGAAAAAGCTGCTCCTACGTCAGACCCCCCTTCGATGTCAAGGCTGGAAGCACCCAGTCTGACCCTCTCACTTTCACAGATGGAGGAGCAGAGGTCCCGAAAAGGTTAAGTGACTTGCCCAAGGTCACACAGCTAATTAGCGGCAGGGCCGGGACAAGTTCTATCTTGCTGGAAAGACGATCTCCTTCCTCGGAGGCAGTGGTGACCTCTCTCCTGGCCCCCACACGGCCATGGCCGCGTCTGGGGTTTTCCTTCCCAACTGTCGAGAGTCTTCCAAACCCGGAGGAGGCACGAGGAAGACAAGTAGAAAGCTGGTGACCTGAAAAAGGGAAGACTGAGCCTGGGGAAGGAGAGGGAGGGGGAAAGGAGCCACTTCAGGGGTAAGGTGAGGCAGCCATGCTCATCACCCTCATGTGAAGTGCTCCCGGTGGGCCAGCACTTTACAGTTTACAAAGCTCTTCCAAGGCCTTTGTCGTGTGTGATCCGTACAACCCGCTTGAAGTAGCCCTGTCACACCCGTATTACACCGAGACTCAGTGGGGGGGGGGGGGTGTCAGGAGCTCAGCGCCACGCAGGAAGTGATGGAGTGACAGGCCTGGGGGAGGGACACCTAGTTTTGTTCCCCTGTTTTACAGGTGAGGAAGGTGGGGGCGGGCAAGGAGGTGAGGCTCCAGGCCTTCTCCCTCATATGCTTGTCTCCACGCCCCTTCCCCTGGGGCTGTTCCCGTAGACACATGCTCTCCCCTAGAGATAGGATGCACGAACCCCAGATCCCGAGGAGAAATGGCCCGGGGCAGAAGCTTTGCCAGGGTCCACCTGGAGAGGCCGTGCTTTGTTTCCAGAGCTTCTGAGCATGGCAGTGGTGGCTAAGCTCCCAGGCTGTGCGGTCAGCTGGGCCCAAGTTCCAGCCCCAACTCCGCCCCGTGTCCTTGGCGAAATTACATCTCTCTGTGCCTCAGTTTCCTCATGTGCAACATGGTGTTTCATGGTAGGGTGGCTGCAGGGGTTAGATGAAAGCTGGTACACAGTAAGTGCTCAGTAAATGTTAAGGGCTCATTGTCGTTCTTATCAGCAGACTCAGAGGGGCTGCGAGGGTTGCCGGGCTCGGCCTCGGCTGCCCTGATGACACGTGTGGCACACGTCCTGCACTGCGTCCGGCCGCCACGTGGGAGGCTGGGGTCGAGGTACCCTTGCGCCTGGAGCTACAGAAGTGTGGGCAGAGGTGGCGGAGTGTCCGAGAGGAAGGAAGGGGATGGGTCCTCTGCACTTCCTTTCCCCAGAGGCTGTGCCAGTTCAACTCATTCTGTTTCAAAATAATCACTTAATTTGGAGAGGAAGAAAAGCTTTCCAGCTCTGCAGTCCAGAGTGGAGGGCATGCCCCAACCCCCTGTCGCGATCTGGTTGTTGCCTAGGGGAGACCCTGGGCCTGATCTGCTCTGCGGGGTCCCACGGGGCGCTCCAGAGAAGTTGTTCGGGGGACGAGGGAGCACCCACCTGGCCTCAGATCCCAGGAGGGCTCCTGGGCAGGTGGACGCACCTGCGGCGTCCATAGCCTGTAATAGCCGCCCAGCAGGATCCTCGGGCGACGGCTTAGCCTGCTTCACCTGGCCAGCCCCCGGCCCGAGCGAATGCAGGGCCAGCCCGTGGTCGCAAGAAAGGCTTGGGGTGGTGGGAGGGTCCCGCAGGGCAACTGTGGGAAGCACCTGGCCAGTCACAGGGGGACCCCACTCCCAAGTCCCTGGCAGAATCCTTGGGGTTCAACTCTTCACCCAGGTGGCTGTGGCCGCGTGCCACCTGAGACAGGCTTTGAAAGTCAATGATTTGAAACTGAGGAAGCCAAGGCCTCACGGGCCTCTCAGAATTCTCAGAGCAAACAAGCTTTTGGCAGGTTCAGAGAAAAGGAAACAAGATAGAATTTCCCCTCCGACTCACCTGGGGAAAAATTCAGACTGCTTGATGGTGGGGGCACCTGGGAGCTTGCTCCTGAAGTAGATTTAGGAGGCAAGGATCCTCTGGGGTTGTCCAGAAAGGCCCCTGAGACTTTCTATAGTTTCCCCATAGGAGCTGGTTCTAGGGTTAAGGACTAACAAAATTGGGACGTCCTTCCTGTGGTCTGGCTTCACTCCCTCCTGCTGCAGGTCAAAAGATGACAGGATCTTAGCTGCTTGTCCTAGCCTCAGCAGCTGAGTCGAGGAACTGAGTTCAAGTCCTCTGAACTTATCCCAGTGATGTTGAGCCAGCTGCTTCACCGCTTTGTACCTCTTTCTCCATCTGTAAAATGAGAAAGAATAATAATACCCACCTCCCCAGTTCTTGGTTAAGTGTAAAATCCTCAAGGAATGGAAGGTTGAGAAGTCTTCTGGGGCTGGGCTTGGTGAGCCTGTATCTTTCAGGAAGTCTCAGCGGGTAAGGAAGGCTGCTGTGGTCCACACACCCTCTGACTTTGCATAAATTCTTAAAGGGAGACCTTTCCCCGAGAAGCCAGACCCCTCATAACTAAACAGGGCACGGAATGACGAATCCCAGAAAGTGGGTTCTGGAGGCTACTGTTGACATAATTGAGACTAGCTATAAGGAGATGCTCCCTCTTTAAGTCGTGAGCTCTTGGGAGTGGGCTGGGGGGTCACTCTGGGGTGAGGGATTGGAGGGTCACTGGAAGGACCTCTGAGAAGGCCCCAGAAGCAGAGGGACGGTGCAAATGACTTCCCCAGTGCAGTCCTGGGCTCCCCCCGCCCTGATCCAACCCAGCCAGCGCTGGGGTGGGGTGGCTGCGGAGTCGGTTCTCTTCCCCGCCCCCAGCCAAGGCCAGTGGGGCACCTGCCCCTCCCCAGCCTGGAGCCCAGCGGGAGATGGAAAAATTCTGAGCAAACCCAGGGAGCCCTAGGCCCGGGTTCTCAATCTCGGATGCACAGGAGCTCCATGGGGGCAGGGGGGCGCTTTCAGATATCCCAGTGACCAGGCTGTGCTCCAAACCGAGAAACCAGACTCTCAGGGGAGGGGCAGGCTGTTTTGAAAGCGCCCCAGGTGATTGCAGTGTGCAGCCGGGGTTGAGACCTCAGGCCCGGAGTCAGAACAGGGGATGTCCCAGCTGTGTGGCCGCTCGGGCCGCGCCCTCTGAGCTTCACTTTCCTCCTCTGGAAAAACGTGGGAGCCCAGAACCGCCTGGCAGGGCTGTGAGACAGATTGGGAGGGAGCCCCGGGGGGAGAGAGTGCCCGGCACCCCGAGGTGCTCGCTCAGTGCTTGTCCTTCTCACACGTGCCGGCGGCTTTGCTCCGGCCCTGGGCCGTTCTCGGATTGGCACATCTTCCCTCAGAGGGAGGGCTGCCTTCGTCCCGGGCTGGGGGCAGGCAGGTGTGTCTGGGGCCCCTGGCGGCCCTGGAAGAGGGCCCTGGCTGGCTCTTGTTTGGACACATCTTAGGTAACCTTCGGCAAACAGTGACTCAGCCGGCTTGGCTGGAGACGCGGCCCTTCCCAGGCCGGTCCCGGCTTCCTCAAGTTTCTTCCCGCTGCATGTCAGGGCCCACGAGGATGTGGCAAGCGCCTGTGTCGATTTTCCTGGGGGGCCCTCGGGAGGGATTGGGGGCCGAGGGACGGGGGTCTCTCCTTTCCCTCCCCTTCCTCAGGCACGGGCTTTGCCTGAGAACCCACCTGCTTCCTGCACGCGGGGCCCAGGTCACCCAGCATTCAACCCCCAAGCTCTCCAAAGCCTTTCTCCCTTCCAGCCTCTATTCCAGGCAGGGAACAGAGGAATGCTGCCGTGCGCTGGCACCCGCCTCTCCTTCCCTCCTCCCGGGTCTGGAGCACCCTCAGAGCAGGGAGGGCCAGGAGGAACCCGGGGTATCCTCCCTGCTGCAGTGCCTGCGTCCCGAGCTAGTACCCCCAGGACTTTCCTACAGCAGGGAGCTCGCCCACAGCACCCTCAGCGGATCCCTCCCTGGAGAGCTTCCCTCGCTGACACATCTGAGGGTGTCTGGGCATTTCTGGGTCTAGAGGGTGGCCCGGAACCAGTCCCAGTTTCCCCACTGACCTGCTGTGTGGCCTCTGGCAGGTCACATCCCCTCTCTGGGCTCAGTTTTTCCATCTGTCGATAGCGAGTTGGGACTGCATTTTCTGGCATGTTGCTGCCAACTTGAACTGACTGAGACGTAGAATACGGCAAGGAGACCTCAGACCTTGAGACCAAATCCCTACAGGGAAGCCAGCCCGAGTGGGAGGCTGGTGCCATACCAGACCCTCATTCTACCCTGCACTCAGTAGCTTAGAAGGTTCCAGAAGATGGACACATGGCTTCTTTATACATGGGGAACTAAGAGTCGCCAGGGTCAGATGAGCGAATCCACCAGTGCCGGGGAGAAGCAGCGCTTCCCGGGAGCTGAGGAATGCTGGTAACCATCGCTGTCCCTTTCAGAGCCTTGGAAAGCTGGCATCCTAGCCCTGGCCTCATGGAGCTATTTGAGGAGGGAATGAGATCAGTCTCTGTAGCTTGGTACTTGGCAAATGGTCCCAGTCATTGGGAAATCAGTTATTTGCACGGGTGCTTCCAAGTCCCAACCCCATAGTGGGAGCAGGGGCGGTTGGAGTGGGGGGAGGCGGGTTGAGAAAGGGGAGGGTCCGGCTTTTGGTGCCAAAGACATTGTCTTCCCTGCTTCCTGAGCGAGCGCCCCGGCCAGGGTCCCGCTGTGCTCCCTGGGCCGCCTCCACCCTCTGGGGCCACTGGCTGTGGCCACGCCAGCTGCACCCTGCCGAGGCCATGCTCCACGGCGCCCCTCCACCCTCTAGAGCCCCTCGGGCAGGAGCTCTGAAACCTTAATTCATGAAACCTGTCGACCTGGGACCCAGCTCTCCAGTCCCCCGGGGCCTCCGTCCGGCGGCCCCTCTGCGGCTCGGGAAACCTGGCCTGGCTCCAGGGCTCGGAGGGTGGGTGCCAGGCAGCCAGTGGGGAGGTAGGGGGTGGGGGGGGCCTGCCCAGGCCTGTGGAAACGGTCACTCCACCTGGCTCTTGGTCCCATCAGGCACTACTTAAGAGGATGTTCCCTTAAATGTGCAGGGCCAAGGCAGCGCCTTCAGAAATGGAAATGGGACCCATTTGTTTATAATTTACTCACTGACACTTAACGGGAACCTGATGGGACCAATAAAGGCCCCGAACTCACCCAACTCCTTCCTTAAAAGTGCTGGAGCCAGCCCAGTCCTCTCCGGGCAAATGCATGCCACAGCAGAGCAAACCGCTGCCCCCACCCCCAAGCCTGCCTCCCCCCGCCGCCTCGCCCGGATCTTGAAAGTCCCCTCACTGTTCCCAAGCTCGGCCGGGCCCTGCCAGCCTTTCCAAGCTGTGGGGCAGGAAGGCAGGGGGCCCTCGCTTTCGAGGTAGAGGAGGGCCAAGGAGGCAATTTGGGAAAGGGCTAGAATCTTCTGGGTACAAGCGACGCAAAGAAAGGGGGCCGGCGATGGCAGGGAAATCCAGTTTTCAATTTTCCTCAAGAGAAAAATGAGTGCATGAGAGACAGAATAATTTTCCAGCGTGCCGACTCTAAGTGAAACCTCCTTGAGACATTGCGAGTTATTAAAGAGGAGGAAAGAAAAGAAATTGTAAGATCAGTTTGCCTTTAGCAGAACTGTACAATGCGCTCTTATTTCCAGGGGAATCTAATTAGAGGGCGGGCGGCCGCGTGAGGCTGGTGAACGGATGAAAGCCGGAGGTTGGGCTTGCAAGGCCGCCCTGGGCTGGGTGGGAGGAGGCCTGGGAGCGTACAAGTTGGGTCTTGGGACAACAATCTTGGGGACACTTCCTCTCCCGGCACCAGGCTTCACTGTGTGTCTCTGGGTTGGCGGCTTAACCCAAGCCTCAGTTTTTGTCCTTTTGAAATGGGAATAGCACACTGTTCTTTTTATAATGAGGATGAAATGTGGGAATTTACAAGGAGGGTTGACCCAGATCAGGTACTCAAATGTTTGCTTCTGTCCTTCTCTATTCAGCACAGCTCCCAGGCTCCCTGCCACCAACACGAACAAATCCTCATCGTCCCCCAGCATGCCCCCCCCTCCAGGGTCTCCCCTCATCATCTCCCACCTACTTTACCGCTGCCCCTCAGAATCTTGCACCCAGGCCCCCCGCCTCCTGCTTGTAGATGTCCAGCTCAGCTTCAGGGGCCACCGGGCTCCCCTTTTCTGCAGGACACAGAAGATGTTTTTCATAAGAGATCTACATGTTTGTTCAGAAATGTCTAACAAAGTAGAAGTCTCCAGAATTGTGAACCTGCACACACACCCAGGCTAGCCCTGGCTAACAGCTGATGCCTGTCCTTGCACGTCTATTTCACAGCAGCCAGGGCCTAGCTGCTTCCCACAACATCCATCCATCTACCTCGGATGCTGCAGCCCTGCCCTCCAGGTGCAGCCCCGGGCCAGAGAGAGCTGCTCTTTTCAGCAGCCCCTACCAGGGCTGCTTGGAGCTAGCACAGAACAGCACTGGGCAGGGGTGGGAGAGGGCAAGGAAGGGAGGTAGTAAAGGAGCATAGATGCAGTTTGGCATGGGAATGTTGTGCAGTTCCCAAGGCCTTTTCCCTGCCCTCAGTTAGAGAGATGGAGGGGCAACGAGGTCTGTAGCATGGGTTCAGGACTGACCTTGCCACATATAGTTGTGTGACCTTGGGTAAGTCACTGCCCCTCTCTGAGTCTCATCCTTAACTGGTTTACTCTCACTGCCTGTGAATTCAGAGTGTTGCGATGGTGCCAGTTATGCATCATAAATACCTGTTACCGCTGTTTCGTCTCCAAGGAGAGGTGAGGACCACTTGTTTTCCATTGGGAAGTCTAATCCCTCCACCCTCATCTCCTTAAATGAGAAGGTTGTGTCCATCCCGCAAATATCTAGAAGCATGATTTTGCCTGTCAGAGAACCAGTGAGCCTTCAGATTTCACCACCTCCTTGGCTGGCCACATTTTGGGAAAATAACATTATTTATTCTATCGAGATTTCAGTAAACTGGGCCCAGGGCAATAATTGTCCCAGGGTGCGAATAACAGATTTTATTTTTATTGATCAAAAAATTTTTTATCAAAATCACATCAAACTAGAAAAGGCGTAAGCAGCAGGATCAAATTGGATTTTAACTCCTTTAAAAAGTGGCTCCCTCCAGCAACTCATTTCCAAAGATGTCTGAGTCTTCGGAGTGCGATGCTCAACGTCCCGGGGGCGGGAGCGTGAGGGATTCCATGGGCAGGGGGCTGGTTCTGCAGCTGTCATTAAGATGCATCATTTGCATCTGGGCTGCCTCTGAGTGGCTCGAACATCTGGATGCAGAAGGGGGAGCTGAGTGTGAGCCTGTGGTTGGTTTATGGAACACCGGTAGCCCAGACCTCTTGGAACTGTTCAGCTGGCTAGCTGGGGCTTTCAGCGTGGGGCCAGGCGTCTGGCGTTGCATAAATACATCTTTAATGAGATTATTGTGCACAATGAACCTAACATAACCATCGACAATCACGTTGACTTGGAAAGCAAACCGTTGTGGGCGTCTGTTGGAAAATTGCAAGTTATTGCACAAATATGGGCCTATAGAAGGAGGCCGTTCATTCATTTATCCATCCATCCATCCATCCACTCATCCATCCATCCAATGATGAGCTCTTACCATAGATCCCAGAGAGAGCACTTACCATAGAGCAGGCCCTCTTCTGGGCACTGGGGATAAGGCAATGAACAAACAGATCAAAATCCTCGTCCTCACGTTGGGTAAACGTTGGCCCTCCGAATAGGTCCAGCAGGAGGCAGGTGTCAGGTGTGCTTCCTGGCTTCAGCCTTTCAAAGTCACTCTCCCAATACTGGGATGGCAGTTTTCCCCTTGCAAAAGCCAGTGGCACAACTGATCGCTGAACACGAAGGGAAAGATGGTAGGACAGGGGAAAGGAAACATAGATAAGGAACCAGGGTGGACAGAGGAAGGTGGAACAGGGGGTGGGTTTAGGTGCTGGGATGGGAGTGGAGCAACAGGGTGGGCCTCTGGTCAGGGCTCCAGGCCTCCTGGGCTGTGGTCTGTTACGAATCCAGTGACCCAGCAACCATGGCAAGTTGCAGGAGCAGGGGGCACGGTGAAGAAAATTCACCTGCCAGGCCTGGCCCGCTGACTGCGCCCACCTTGGGCTGAGCATCTTCTTCCCTGGTCTGAAAAAGCTCTGGGGTTTTGGACCACGAGGGGTTGAGGAATGGGCTGCCTCTTTCCATCCCTCCCTTTTCAGTCTGATGGACCTGAGAAGAGTAGTGTGTAGGTTTCCCCTGGGCTCTTATCGCGTGTCCGTAGAGAAGCGTGGCTTTTGTTTGTTTGCTGTTGCTATTTGCTCTGAATTTCCACAGAACAGTACTTCTCAAAGTGGGCCCCCACCCCCTCACCCCCAGCAGCAGCACCTGGGGACTTGGAAATGCAACCTTTCAGGTGCCACCTGCTGATTTGGCAACTCCGGGGTGGGGCAAAGCCATCCCTAGTTCAGCAAACCTTCCGACGATGCTGATGCCACTAAGGTTAGATCATGGTCTAGAAGACGCTGGGGCCGTGTGTGTGTGTGTGTGGGGGGCTTGATTTCTTTTTTGCAGTCATGCACTGGCTTTGGTGTCAGAAACACCTTAATTTGAATGGAGCCTTTGCCACTTAGCCTCCCTGTGAGCTTGTCTCTATGCCTCTCTGCACCTTTGCCAGAGAATACTTGCCCAAGAGCTAACTGTGAGGATTCTGTGATGCATGTGAGTTCCTGGCACATAGTAGGCCCTCACCAAGGTGTCACCCTCCTCCTGCCCTCTATTTCTCATTTTGTGAACGAAGCAGACCATTAAAAGAAGAGGAACTTGTTCAACAGGATGAGTGCTCATCACCTTTGAGAAACCATCTGCACCAACTCTGAGAGTGGCTGAATCCTAAGACAGGAGATTCAAAAAGGGACTACTTAGTGCCTTTGTTGAGTCCCACCCCATTGTTTTACAGGTGGGGAGAAACAGAGGCTCCAAGAGGCCGTGCGCCTGGCACAGGTGGCACAGCTTGCCAGAGCAGTCCCTCTTCTGCCCCGGGCCCCCACTCCCTTCTGACCACACAGGCTGTGTCCTTCCTTCCACCTTCTGCCCTGCCCTTTGTGCCATTTTTGCACAGACACTCACAGCCAACTGCTTTTTGCAATTATCTTTTGAAGCTGGAGACCACGTCAGTCTGGTTTTCTGCTGGGTCATTCACATCTAGCTCAGTTCCTGCCTGCAACATGCATTCAACACATATGTGTAGAGTGCGTGAATTAATTTGCGGGGCTTTTCTTTCGCTGCTTCTTCTCATGGTGGCTTTTCTGGGGACAGTCGCCTGGGCAGGGGGAAGGGGGCAGCGGGCCTTGGGACCCCCTGCCCTTGATGGGTGCTGGGGATGCCCCTCACTGGGCCCTCCCCTCCCTCCACCAGCATCCCAGCACTGGGGCCTGGCTCCAAGCTGGTGCCTGCTCAGAACCAAGTTCTCCAGGACCAGGGCGTCCGCCTGACATAGTACGTAACAGTAATTAAGAAATAAGCCGCCTTGCCCAGCTTCACAGCAATCATTTGGCTAAGTAACTACCATGGTCCAGTGCCTCAAAAATCACCATTAGAGTACGCTCCTTATGGCCATAAAATTTCTCGTTTTCTGCCTTTCATCAGCCTCCCCCTGCAATCTTCGCCTTGCTTTATTTATACATTCGTCCTCAAACAATGGCAATAAACTCTTTCCCAGAGTGTTGCAAATCAGAAATTTGTCCACATTTTTCCACCACCTTCCACCGTGGACCTGCTCTGCCTGGGAACGGCCCAGCCAGGCCAGCTGGAGAGGGCCGGGTTGCCGTAGATTGATGGGGGCACGACAGGATGGAGTTGCCGGGGAGAGAGGGCGGAGAGGGGGACAGCGGGAAAATGCACCATAAAAGGCCTCTCGCTGCCCAGCGACCAGCCGGAGATATGAGGGGCCCAAGGCTGGGGAGGGGAGGGAAGGGAGGGGGGAGCGAGGGAGAAGGCTGAGGCTTCTCCACCCCCTTCTACAAAGGGAAAAAGTCTGGGGGTCTGGGCACTGCTGGGTGGCAGGGTTGCTCCCAGGCGGAATTATGATCCCATAGTGTCCTCTAGTGCAAACTGCACCCCGAACTTAGAGTCCCAGGCTCTTCTAGAACCCCTCACTGGCCCCATCAATCGTTCTTTCATACAGCCACATGCTGCATGCAGCGTTTATTGAAAACCCTACTGTGTGCCAGACGCCGTGCTGGGCTCCAGAGTATGAGCTGGGGAATAAGTAAGATGTAGCCCAGGCCTCCTTCTCTGTTGTTTTTGGAAGTCCAGAAGCACCCCTTGTTTCTTAGAGATGGCACTCCAAAGGGTTAGACTTGTCGAAGGTTACACAGGAAGTTGGAGGCAAAGCCAGGGAGCCAATCCAGGGCCCTGGTCTTTCCAACAGCCTGCAGTCTCTCTGGGGACACTCCTCCGAGCCAGAGAGTAGCCCTTCCATCCGGCTGGGGTGTGGGTACTTGTGGCCGGTTTGGGGCCACTTCTGTGGTTTATATCTGGAATTCCTGGAGGGTAGCAGCGAGTGGAGATGTAGCTCGAGTCGGTGACCTTGGCTGGTGCCTACCAAAGGGAGGTCTATTCTGCTAGGCGGGATTCCAGGTAAAGCTTTTCAGCTTGGGGGTGCGTGGGAGGGGGACATGGCTTCCATCAAAGCAACTTGACCCAGTGGCAGGGAGTGTCTAGCTTGCAATTCCAGTGACCTTGCTGGACTTTCACGGCCGTGTTCTAGGGCTGGGTGCAGAGAGTGGCCCTCTGCAGGAGTAGCCAACTTTGGAGATGTATGCCTGTCTCTCTTGCGGTGGACATTAATTGCCGTAGTTTTTTCGGTGTAGGTCTGTGGGGCACATGCTTAATATGCCACATAACATTAGGTTTCAGTGTTTTCTGGCCTATTTAAAGAAAGATGGAGGTGGAGGATAGAGAGAATTTGGGTGGATAGAAATGACTCCTGAGGAGAAAGAAATCAGCAGAGTTCTGGGAGAGAATCTATGACTGAGGGAGCTCAGGTCAATTTCCCTTGTCTCTGTGATGCCTGGAGCCATGGTTTCCTTACTTCACTGATGGTGCAGTTCCCAGTACAGGATGTTACTGAGAACATTGTAGAACGATAAGAACCACAGAGTCGTTCTCATTCATCCTACCCTGGGAATGCCCAGTATAATGGAAGAAATAGACTTCCCATTGAGTCTTTTAATGAAGGCCCAGTCTCTACCCTCGGAGAATCCCAGTTTGATGAGGGGAATGCAGTGCTCACCTTCAAGAAGTTTAAACAAACCTCTTACAGACTGGAATATGGAGTGTATCTGTTAAATAATACATAGCCTTGAAAATTTAATTATCAGTCCACCGCAGGAGTCAATGCCAAGTGTGGAGGTGGTGGCAGAGCTGGCACATGGCACAGGGATTCAAGGAGATCTCTGCAGACCAGGTGGAATTTGAGTCCGGGTTTGGAGGGTGGAGGCAGCTGGACAAGGAGAAAGTAGGATGAGGACGTCCCAGCCTGCAAGCGGCGTGCAAAGGCCTGGAAGTGCGTGGTTCCTGCAGGGAGAGGCATGTGGGGACTTTGAATGCTGGGCTCACAAGTTTCCCCCTGATGGTTGGGAGGGGTCCTCTGAGACCACAATGCTGAGTTTAGCTGTGTGTCTACCATTTACTATTGTGTGACTCTGGGCGAGTTAATTGACCCCTTTGAGCCTCAGTTTCCTCATCTATAAAATGGAGCTAATAACAACACTTACCTCTGAGGGTTGTCATGACATTACACGAGTTGCTACAGGAAAGGCACTTAGTAAGATCGAAACCTATTAGCCATTCTTTTTATTCTTCTTCTCCTGTGACCTATGCTCAGCCCTGCTGTGATCTCAGAGCCCCGTCTATTGGGGAGCGTGAGGCCCAGGTTTACGCCAAGAGACAGCCCTTCCTAACAGCTGAGGCTGGAGGCGGGGGGTTAGTGGCCGGAGGGGGCGGGGCGGGGGTGCAGAAGCTGTTTTCCACCTCTGCCCCCTTGGCCGCTTTCACGCTGGCTGCAGCCCCTCTGCCTCCCAGGGCTCCTGCACTGCCCACGGGTGGGAGGCGGTGGGGAGAGGGGGAAGGAGGGTCCCGGGCAGGCTTGACTTCTCAGGCATATGGTCCTTTCACAGGCGCTTTGTGGGGCGCGGGCGGGTGGTCAGCTGCCTGTCCTCGTCGTGCGGGCAGCTTCTCCCGCCACTGGGGCCCAGCTGCTGCTGGTTCCCCTCCGCTGGTTTTGCGCCTCCCCCAGGCCTCCGCCCACCCTGCCCTGAGGATCCTTCGCTCTTGTCAGCATCTGCACCCCAGCCGGCTCTCTGACCTGAGACCCACCTGCCCTCTCCTCTCTGTGGGCACCTTTTGCATCTGGGACAGTTTACGGTGGGGTGGGATGGGATGTGGGTTTGTGCAAAGCCTCTACCACAGAAAAGCAAGGAAAGAAAGACAAGGGGGTATTCAGTCATTCATTCATTCACTCACTCATTTGTTCATTCATTCATGCATGCTTTCATTCATTGCCTTTGTGTTTTATGCCATGCAAATGTCCTTATTTCTAGGGGATACAGAGATGAACAAGTCCTTATTATATGCAGGCACCAGCAACAACTATAACAACAACAACAACAACAGCTAACATTTATTGAGCACTTTTTGTGTACCAGGAATTATTCTAAGTCCTTGTCTCCTTTTTTTTGTAGTTTTTTTCCACTATGGTAAAATATGCATAATTTAAAATTTTTTGTTTTCACTATTTTAAGTGTTCGATTCAGTGGCATTAAGTACATCCACAATGTTGTGTAACCTTCACAACTATTTCCAAAACTTTTTTCCTCAACTCAAATGGAAACTCTGTATCTATTAAAGAGTAAGTCCCCACCCCTGGTTTCCCCCAGCCCCTGGTAATCTCCATTCAAATTTCTCTATAGTTACATGTGCCTGTTCTAGATACTGCACATAAATGGAATATTTGTCTTGCTGTGTCAGCTTATTTCACTTAGAATAATGTTTGCAGTGGTCACCCACACTTAGCATGTCTCAGAATGTCATTCCTTCTTATCACTGAATAATATTCTTTTGTATACTATACCACATTTTGTTTATCCATCCATCTGTTGATGGGCACTTGGGATTTTTCCACCCTTGGACCACTGTGAATAGTGCTGCTGTGTATACCAGTGTGCAAGTACCTGTTTGAATTCCTGTTTTTAATTCTTTTGCACCTATAACTAGAGGTGGAATTGCTGGGTCATGTGGTAATTCTGTTTAACATTTTGAAGAATGTTAAACATTCTTCATTTTGGAGAACCGTTTTCCTCCAGGCCTTTGTCTTGCAGTCATCTTCATGCATGACCACCTTATGAGGGTGGTACTGTTCTTTTCCTCATTTTACAGATGAGGAAACTGAGGCCCAGAGAGGGAAGTCACTTTCCTGAGTTAGAATGGGGAGTGGGCTGTGATCATCTTACCAGTGGTGCCACTTTACATGTCTCAAGGTCCCATCCCACACCAACACCTTGAAGGGTAGAGGGAACAGCTTGTCTGATGCCCAGTGACAGATGGGACAGTGGTGATTCCAGGGACAAGTGACATGCTCAGGGTCACACGGCAGGCCAGGGACTGAGCCGAGTGCCAGTCTCCCACCAGCCTGGCTTCCATTCAGAGAAGAGACTGGGTTTGGGAGACACAGCCAGCTGGTCAACCTGGGGTGCCCATCACCCTGGGTCTCAGAACTCAGCCTCCAGACACACTTTCCTTCTCTTTCCTTCCTCCCTGCAGACTCCTGGCACTGCCTCCTCTTTAGAAGTGAAGAAAAGGCAAGGCTCCAAAGGTCTAATAACAAATCCAGAATCTATAGCTCGTGAGAGGCAGATCCAGAATTCAAACCCAGATCCATCTGACCCCTCGGCTTCTGCTCCTCCCATCACTGACATCTGCCGTGGCTGCCTTGGCCACGCGTGGTGAGAGAGGCCCCGATTGGTGAGCCCTCATGAGGGGCTGATGCAGCGAGCTTTGCTTTCCACCCAGCACTGGTCATTGCCCCTCCTGCTCATTCATTGAGCGAGATGCATAAATGACTGAAATAATCAAAGAAGTAAATGAAAACTGTGATTTTTTTTCAAGACTGTCTTAGAATCACAGAAGGAGTATAAAAGGGAATTGTGAGCTGAGCTCCTCTTGTTGTGGACTTGCTCCTGCTTCCAAGGCCTGAAATGCTCTTTCTCCCCTTCCCCCATCCCCGGCCACTGCTGTCTTCTAAAACCCCGTATTTGCTGCAAAGATGTCAATGTCTTAGAGACACTGAGTTGGACGAGCCCTCACGACATCTTCAGCTTCAGCCTCTTGCCTTAAGGCAGGTGAACCTGAGTTTTGAACTCTCCCTTCCCAGAAAGTTTTCTCTGACGAAGCTCCCTTGGCTCAGATGGTTCCTGCCTCCTACACCCCCTCTCTTCTTTCCCACATGTGACTTGTGCTTGATTCCCGGCTGGTGCAAAAGAAAAACCTCTAGATCCGTCCTGAGAAAACATGGCTCTGACTACTGACAATTCACCTACAGAGTACCATCTCAAGTAGTACTACTTCCTTCTTCCTAGATGTGCCCCTTCTCAGTGGCAATGTATAGAGAGTGCCCTCTAGTGCCTAAGGACAGTAGTACTATGCTGTTAGCACTGAAGTCATCATCAGAGACAACCCCCATTTTGTAATGCAAATTGGTTGAGTAAAAATAAAAAATCAGCCTGGAGAAGGAAAAGTTTTGTCAGGTTCAGGTTGGGAAGTTCAGGTTAGGTTGGGAAGCTGAAGGTGGGAGTTCCAACCCCGGCTTTTCTAAAGACACTCTCCTTCCTGTTACTTCTTTCAGTTGCTAAGAAATGATGTAGGATTCAGAGTCAGGCTGACCTGCTTCCCCACCTGCCAATCCCCAGCCCCGGGGAGGCCCCTCTGGGACGCGAGAGGGTGCCGGGCAAGGGGCCGGAAGCCCTGGGTTCTGGTTCCTGGCTCACAGGGTCCTTCGGACGTCACCTGGAGGTCTTGCCCTCTGCCGGTTATTGGGCCCCGTGGAGGGGGAGAGGTCAGGCTGCCCCCATTCCAGAACTCCTTTTGCCAAGAAGAGTTGTTTGCTGGATGAAAGCCAGTTCACACCTTGTCTTCTCCCAAGTGGATAATTAGGACGTGGGGTGCAGCCCGAGAGGGCTGAGTTCTGGCTCCGGACAAGCCTGGAGAGTCCTGCTCCTGCCACCACCCGGCTGGATGGCCCTGGATGGCCCTGGATGGCCCTGGATGGCCCTGGATGGCCCTGGATGGCTCTGGATGGCCCTGGGACTCTGAGCTTTGGCTCATTCCTCCGGGACAGCTGCCCTGGTGCAAGGGTGGGAGATAATGGACTCCCCAGATGTCCTGGAGCTGTGAGACTTTCCCAGATCCTCTGGAGCTTCCCAAGACCAAACAGAGCCTCACGGGGGTGGGGGGAGAGGAGAGGGGAAGGGGCGGCAGCAGGAGGAGGAGGGGAGGGGGAGGTGCCTGGGAGTTGATGAAGATGCCATCTGCCAAGGTTGGTTTGCAGGGGGCTGGCCGTGCACCCCTGCTCAGCCCCTTCTCTGCTGACCCCACATCCCCACCTGGCTGCCGGGACTGTATCCCCTGGATGGGATGGGGCACCAGGCTGGGGTTTCTGTTCTCCAGGATAGGGGAGCAAACCGTGTGGGGCCATACACAGCCAGGAATAAGCTTGGTCCAGGACCCGGCCTCTCTTTCCCCCTCTGGGGAAGGAGGAGCCCTGCAGTGCAGAGCTGGGCCAGTTTCCCCTTTGATTTCCCAGGGCCTGGGGACAGGGAGGGTGCCAGGAACACATGTGAAATGCCTCGAGTGTGGAGAGGTCTGCTCTGCCCCTGCGATGAGAGCACCAGGGTGGTGGAGGAGAGCGCCTTCCTGGAGGGGTGACCCCAAGGGGAGCCAGAAAGGAAGTTAATATTTACTGACCACTTACTTGTCCCGCTGTATTAGTCAGCCAAAGAGGTGCTGATGCAAAGTACCAGAAATCTGTTGGTTTTTACAAAAGGTATTTATTTGGGGGAGTCCAGCTCAAGGTGCCAGAGGAGGTACTTTCTCACTCAAGCTGAAGTAAGACGGCAGGCCTGGGGTCTCCTTCCTTCTTCCCCTAAGGCTCCGGGGGCCCAGCTTCTTCTGATCTCAGCTGTAGGCTGGCACAGGGCTTGTCTCTTTCTGGGCTGCCCCAGCTCAGCTGCTCTGTTCTCTTCATCTGCGAACTATCAGGCAAATGGCTCATGTCTCGTCCCAGGGCCTCTGCCGTGTCCATGGAGCTTGCTCTCCCTTCCTCTCTGTGTCTTCTTCTGTGTGTCTTCTTGAGTAAGGTCTGTTTCTATCTGCCCGCCAAGGGGGCAGGGACTCAACCCTGATTCACCTGGCCGAATCAAAGCCCTCCTCTTGATTTAATCAAACACACTTAAAACCTTTGAATTTAATACAGCTAAAGGGTGTCAAGTCCAGGGGAACAGATCAGTTTACAAACATAATCCGTATCTTTTTTGGGGAATTCATAAATAATATCAAATTGCTACTCCCCCGAACCATCTATGTGCCTTTGTGTACTAACTCACTTGCCATTCATTCATTCTTCCCAAGTGAGCGTCCACTTGTGCCCAGCACTGGAGATTCAGCAGTAAATTAAAAAGGCAGACTTTTTTGTATGGAGCTTATACTCGGTGTAGGTCAGGCCTGGGGTAGGATGGGGACAAACGAGAAACAGAATATTTAGCCTGTCTGACTGTGGTCCACTCTGTCAATGAATGCAGAGCCAAGAAGGGGGCAGGGGCGCCCCCACTGTTCTCCACGCTTCACAAACGTGGAATCCGCAAACGCAGGCAAACCGTCTAGAGCCCGTGCTCTACCGGCCTGGCCGGCAGCAAGGGGCAGAAGTTTGCCAGGCCAGGAGGGACCTGGGCACGGCGCTCTCGGCAGGAGGTGCGGCTTGTGCAAAGGCCCGCAGCCCCTGGGGCCAGGAGGGGTGTTCCAGGGAGAGAGGAAGGGGCTTGGACGCTGGGGCGGGGCTGGGGTGAATGGAGTGGAGGGACGGGGTGGGTTCCCAGCTAACAGGGATTCCCAGTCCCTTGGTGCCAGGCTGGTTGGGTGTGAGGCCTGAAGGGAGAGGGAGGGGATGCTAGAGACGAGGGCAGGTGGGTGCCGGCGGCTGGCACCCAGAGAGGGTGCGGGGAGGCAGCTCCACCCCCTCGCTCTGCCCTTGTGCGCCAGGCCCGCAGACTTTGCCCAGCACGCGCTGGTTACAGCTGAGCAGTTCGCTCGCTCGCTCGGAGGGGCCAGGCAGGCGCCCGCCCTGGCCTCGCTCGCCGGCCCCCAGCTGAGCTGTAAATGACTTTTCCATTTTCCGAGACCTGCGCCCTGGCCTGTTTGGTATTCAGGGACGACCGGCCCATACTGGCCAGCTCTCGGCGCTGCCCGAATTACTTGATTAAAACGCATATCAACTATTATGTGCTTCGTTTCTCTGCCGCAGTTCCACGCTGGGCCTCCGTTAACTGTAATAAAGGCTGTGCTGGGGAGAGGCGCGGAGCAAGGGAGGGGGCTGCGGGGACGACCGTGAGTCGGGGGTGCTGAGAGAAGGACCCAAACCTTGAGGCTGTTACTGGCTTCCACTGATCAAGGGTGACGAGGAATTGGGAGCCGCATCGCCCCCCTCCTGCCCTCTGAGAGGGGGAGAGGTCTAGCAGTTGTGGCCAGCTCATTTCTAGGCTTTACCTCTGGCAAAAAAGGGACAGCAGGGAAAGGTTGGGGGACAGAGAAAGAGCCAACTTGGCTTTCATGGTCAGAAGTGATAGAACAGAGTTTGTTGGGGGGCTGGGGAGGAGCCCTGGGTCCTGGGTTTTGCTCCCAGACTCACTGCTTTCAGGGTGCCCTGGGTCTCCACTGACCATCCGTAAAATGGGCTCATGCTGGTTGCTTGATGCTCCAAGGTTATTGAGAGAGACTGTGCTGGGGCAAGGAAAGGGCTTGTAAACTGCAGAGTGTGCACACATTAAAGTGATGAGTATAGCGGTGCATCACAGTTGAAAAGGAACTTGGTGATCATTCTACCGAACCCTTCATATAAGAAGACTTTATTGAGTGCCTGCTGTGTGCCAGGCACAGTCTTGGCTGCGCTCAAGGATGTCCCAGCCCAAGGGGACCGACAGACCTGTATGCAGACAAATTCAGTCTCCTGATGACTGTTAAGAGCCTCCGGGGTGGGCATTGCGGTCAGCCCAGATGGGCCAAGGAAGCCTTGCTGGGGGAGGCTACCCACGAGTGGGCCCTGCAGGATGAACAGGAGTGCACCAGATGAAAGGGGGAGAACCCTTCCAAGCAGGGGAACCGCATGTTCAGAGGCTCGTTCATTTAAGGAAGCTGCGAGCAGCTCCATGTGGCTGGACAGAGAGGACAGTGGAGAGCAGCGGGGTGAGTCTGGATCCCCCAGGGCCAACTGGGGTGGGCCTCGCTGGCAGAGTCAGCGGCGGCGAAAGCTAGCTGGCTTTGAAGGAGAAGGCGGAGGCTGCGGAGAGAGGATGGGAACTGCCCCCGGCCGAGTTCCACCCACACCATCCATCCGGCCTGGGCCGCTCAGAGCACACCTTGCTCCTGCTCACCTGGGGCGCTGAGAAACCAGCCCAGCCCCGCAGCTCTCCGTCCTCCCTCCATCCTCCGGCTGCTCTGCGGCCTTTGCGAACCATGTAGCTGTACCCGTCTTCACATTTAATGCCTGTCCTGGTCCCCAACTTGGCTGCAAGCACGCTCTCCCCATTGGACTGGGAGGTCCCCAGGGCGGGAGTGACATCTCCCCATCAGACTGGGAGCTTCCGAAGACAGCGTTAACTGTCCCTTAGGACTGAGTGTGCCCAAGGGCGTGGCACCGCGTTTCCACCCTCAGACTGGGGGGCTGCATTTCTTCCTTGCTCTTTACCTGAATCCCGCATCCCTGAGCACAGGGAGGGGTCCACGACTCCAGAGAGGGTCCCTCAGCATATCCCTCTCCCTTGGGCTCTGTCCCACCCCCCTTTCGCCTTGCCATCCCCCTGGTGCTGGAGAGCCAGGGGGCTGCAGCTGCGGCTGGCAGGAGGCTGCCAAGAGATGGGCAGACGGAGCAGGTACCCGCTCCCCGCCGCCCACCCTGGATCCAGCCTCTGTCTAATGAATGCGCTCCCATGTCCTCTCCTGCCTGGACCCCCCCAGCGCCGGCTGCCAGGCTGCGCCAGCTTTCGGCGTGTGGCAGACTCAGCTCTAGAGTGCCGGGCCTCTCTGCGGCCAAGTCCACCTAATCCCGTTGAATAATTTAACTCTGAGGCCAAGGGGTCCCTGGTGTGGGGGGGAGGAAGGGCGCCACTGGGGGCTCCGGAAAGGTGGAAGCCCGGGGGAGGTGCCGTGGCAGCATGCTTCCTTGGCCCTGCGCCCCCTCCCCAGGCGTTTTCTGTCCTCATCAGTATCATTATCACTGATCATAATAATCACCCCTCAGGTGCCTTTTACAGGCTACAAATTACTCCCATCGTCTTTCTTTCATTCCACTCTCAAAGCCATGCTGTGAGGCATGCCGGAGCATATTACTGTCCTCATTTTTACAGCTGAGGAACCCGAGGTCCAGAGAAGGAAAACGACTTGTCCAAGGCCACACAGAGAGGGGGAGGGGCCGCAGAGCCCAGAATCCAGGTCTTGGGCCTCCCAGACCAGGGCTCTGGACTAGACCCCTGAGGCCCCAGAGAGGCCCTGAAGCTCTCTCCCATTGGCCACTTCCTCTGCATCCCTCTCCAGGAGTGGGCTCTTAGCTGTGTGGCCACTGCCAAGCAACTGAACCTCTCTGAGCCTTTCAGTAGTCCCAGCTTCATGCACCTGTCCTGAGGCTGGCACTGAGAGGAAGTAGGGGCTCTTTTTCAGGGGCCTGAAGTCCCTAAACAGACTGCAGTTCTTCCTCCCTGGGCAGTGGGGTGGAGCCCTGCCCACCCTCTTACCAGCCAGGGCATTGCTGGGCAACCTCTGACACCCAAGGATCATTCCAGACTCTTCCACACAGCAGAGACCCAGCCTCTGAGCCCTGCCGGGCCTTCCCCAGTCTGGGCATCTTTCTGGATTCACAGAGTTCCCCATATCCCTTCTGAGTAGGGGGTGGGGCGCACATGAACATGGGGTGCAGCTGACCTAGAGCTCCATGGCCAGTCTAGAAGCCTGCATAGAGGGCAGGGGCAGCGCACGGGGCCTGAGGACCCGGCAGGGTCCTGTGTCAGAAGCACCTCGGATTTTCTCCCGCAGGCACATCAACCACACGCTGGTCATTTGCTAACAATGTGCACAAGTTCAGCCACAGCTCACGAGCCTGACCTATTATTTCCTTAATATTCCACTTTGTACAAAATAGATTTTAAAACTTAATTCAGGGAAACTAATGCCCTTGTAAAGGGAAAGTGAGTAGCATTTCCCTATAAATAGGTGGCAACCATAAACAACTGTGCTAAAATACACGATGTTTGGGTGTCCTTTTGTGGAAGGGCCTAGGATAGCCGTGTATTCAGCAGGTGAAGCAGTGGAGGAAGAGGGTGACTTAGTACAGTGGAAAGGGCCGTGGGGGGAGAGCAGGGTTTGAGGGCTGGTGTGGACACTAACTGAGAAGCCGTGGGCCTCTTTGGTCCCCTGTGACTCGCTTTCCCTCCCCTGGAGCATGAACTCATGCTTGCCGAGGCTCGTCTAGCTTTTTCTCAGCCTGAGCCCCCAGGGAGCACAGAGATCAAATTCTGCCTTTCACTGTGTGCTTAGCCCAGTGCATGGCACACAGCAGGTGCTCAATAAAGGCTTTGATGAATGAGTGAATGAATGAATCAATGAGTGAATGACAAAAATAGAATTGCTTCCAGGAAATCAAAGACAGAGAAAGAAAGGAAAGGGGAGAAGTGAAGGCAAAAGGGAAAAGAGGGAGAAAGCAGGAGCGGGAAGGGAAGAAGAGAATCTGCCAGTCTGCCCTCATTTTCCCTCTCCCTCTCCTTTCTGTGTCCTTCTCTTACTGGCCCTCCTCCCTCCTGCTTCCTACAATCTCCAGGGTCGCTGCTGAGGGGAGCTGGGGGGCTTCCTGCTCAGACCCCCCAGAGGCACAAGTTTGATGGGGGTGGGAGCCAGATCAGTCCCTGGGGTGTCCTCAGACCCTTCATCTGAGGAGCTTGATCGAACCCTTCCTGCAGCCTCCCTGGCCTGGACCTGAGGCAGAGCAGTGCCCTGACCTGGCAGCCCCATCCAGGGCTGGGAAGTGAGCTGCTAGGCTCTTTCTGAACAGGGAGGCAAAGACCTTCTCCCACCCCAGGCTCCAGGGCAAACATGGATGGGGGTGATGGGGGACGAGCACGGCCATTGCCAAGGTCATCCAGGTGAGGCTTCCTCCTCTAGCCTGGAAGGCCGCTCAGAGATGCTGGAGCTTCCCAGGAAGGACTGCACCGAGGCCTTTTTTTTCCCCCTCTAAGGATATTTTACACATTTTAAAACAGCAACACCCTTATCTTTTAAAAGCCCATAGTGGCTGAGACTGCCTACTCATGGCCCGGTGAGTAGCCTGGACAGGGCCCGTGGGGCAGTGCTGGCCTGGAGGTCCTGGCGGAGGAAGAGGGGCCATCCCAGGGGGTGTCCAGAGGGACACTCATCCTGCAGGATTAAAACGTAGATAGATGCCTGCCCCCAGCTTTGGCTCCAAATCGCTGCCGTCATCAGACCATGTAGCAGTCCAAATAGCCCAAGCCCCTCATGTTAAAAGTGGAGAAACTGAGGCCCAAGGAAGGGAGGTAGCCTTCCTAGGGTCACGCAGGCATTTAGGGGCAGAGGCAGGCCTGGAATCGAAGCTCCCAGCCCTTGTACCCTCCCTTCCTTTCTTCCTTCATTTTTGTAGTATTTTCCAAAATGCAATAGCACCATTGTTTAAATGTTCATCATTTTAAAAATACTAAAATATAAACAAGTATAAAGAAGAAAATTCTAGACCTGCCACCCTGAAGGTTAGCACGAATGAGTGTTTTGGATAGAGTGTCCGATGATGTGCTATGCCTGCCTTTTCCAATCGTGCGCACCATCTCTGCACACTGGTTCCTACCTTGCCCTTTTCTTAAAGTACAGTGACGTCTCCCTTTTCGGTGTACAGTTCTGGGAATTTTGACAAATGTCTGTCTTTCACCAGGAAACCGTCCCTGAGCCCTAGACTGTTGGTTTAAAAAAGAAAAATGGCATGGATGTGCCATAAAGTGTTGAAGCAATCCCCTCCGGTTGGGCAGCGGGGTTGCTTCCGGCCTCCGCTGATGAACGGTGCTGTGGTGAACGTCCTTGCACTGACTCCCTGTGCTGGGGGAGATCTGATCCTCAGAGGAGTGAGGGCTCCAAAGGTGGGCGCAGACCCCAGCAGCACCCACCAGGACACCCCTCTCCCTCTCTCCGGGCTGTAGGGAACCGGCTGGACGAGGGCTCGGACGTTGAGTCAGAACCCGACCTCCCGCTGAAGCGCAAGCAGCGCCGCAGTCGGACCACGTTCACGGCCGAGCAGCTGGAGGAGCTGGAGAAGGCCTTCGAGAGGACCCACTACCCCGACATCTACACCCGCGAGGAGCTGGCGCAGAGGACCAAGCTGACCGAGGCGCGTGTCCAGGTGAGCGGCCCCTGGCGTGCCCACACTGCGGCCGTGTTCCGGAGACGGGGGTTGGGAGGCGGCCTGGCCGGTCCGCGTATTCGGGGTGGGGTGGGGTGGGGGAGGGGGCCCTGGGTTCTGCAGCATCCGTTAGACGATGCTCGTGATGCAGACTCAGCCGGCAGCAAGTGTGGGTGGGGGCAGTCCCAGGGGAGCCAGGGATGTGCTGTGGCCCGCCGGGGTCATCCATCCAGGTGACAAATATTTCAGGGAAAAGGAGGAGGGAGGAGAGGGGCCAGGGAGGGGAGAGAAGAAAAGAATAGAAAGAAGTGAGGGGGGAGGGCGGCCTCTGTTCTGCGGGAAGAGAAGGCTCAGGGGCTGTGAAAAATCCCCTTCAGATCCTGGGGGAGTGGAAGTGATTAGGAGGGAAGTTTCCAAACAGGTCCGACTTCCGAGAGGAATGAGGGCTAGATTTCCACTAGGGGCCCCACCACACAGGTTGGGTCGGCCTGTTCCTGGGGGGCTAGAAGCTTCCACGCCCTAAAGTATTTCCTAGTGGGTGGGGCTGGGGGCGGGGCAGTGGGAAGAGCGAGGGCCAGCGAGGGGTGCCGGGCGGGCCCCCACATCTGTCCAGTGACAAGGGGAGGAGACTCGGCTCCCCCCCACCCCTGCCCCTCAGGCGCCTGGTGCGAGGGTCTCTGGAAGCCTGGCCGGGCAGGCAGGGCTGGGGGCGGGGGTGGGGAAGAGGAGCCCAGACTTCCCCAGGGAGGGCGGGGAGGCGGGTCTGCGGAGGGCTGGGAGCACTTCCCCAACGGGCACCGGACGCCCCTGTGTGCCAGCCACAGTGGGGGCGCTCGCAGGCAAGGCTGGTGCAGCCCTTCCAACCCCTCGTCTGGTAGGAGTTGTCGCTCCCGAGCCACAGGGAAACTGAGGCGCAGAGAAGCGCGGCGTCCAGGTGCTGAGCTCCCGGTGGCTGCGTGGGGCCGGGGCGGCGGCTGAGCGGAAGCCCAGGTTCCTTCCATTCAGGAGGAGGAAGAAGCCGACTCAGAACGCGGAATGGGAAAGCGGCAGGGGGTCCTGGAAGCAAGCCTTGGCTTTTAGGGCCCCCGGAAGCAGGGTGCGCCCCTCAGCCCTTTCCACCCCGCCCCTGAGTGGGGGTCCTTGGCTGCCCTTGAGGGAGACCCCCAGGGGAGGGGCGGGTGGCGGCAGCCAGCTCATCTCATTCCCTTCCCCTCTCCCAGGGCGACATCCGAGCCCGCCCCCACGCAGGGCCCCCACCCCCCCACTCTCCTGCAGCTGTTCCGGGCGCATTCCTGGGTGCTTTCTCATTCCCAAGTCTGGCGGCCGCGGCTGCTTCCCACCACCTTGAAGCCTGACCGCTCCTTGTAAAATTTCCTGGCTGTCAGGGCAGTGCTTTTATTGGCCCAGGGGACCCAGAAACAGGTGTCACTCAAGGTCAAAGGAGGGTGGGAGGCTGGGAATGGGGGCGCAGCCAGAGTCCAGGCAAAGGCCTATTGCGGGACCAAGGCAGACCCTCTCTGCGTGCTGATGCCCCTATCATATGTGGCTTCCAGGGCAGGGCTGGGTTTCCTCCTTCAGACTAGGAGCTGTCCCCAAGGCAGGGGGTGGGTATCCTCCTGCAGACTAGGAGCTGTCCCCAGAGCAGGGGCTGGGTCTCCTCCTGCAGACTAGGAACTGTCCCCAGGGCAGGGGCTGGGTCTCCTCCATCTCGCCAGAAGCTCCTAAGGGCAGGGCTGCGTTTTTTTCCTTAACCTGAGAATTTTTCCAGCAGAGGAGGGAACAATAAACGATGATTTTTAAAGAATGAACAAAGGCTGAACAACAAAAACAACAAAAATCAAGGCAGAAAGCATCGAACTTTAGGCTTGGGGATGTGGCTCCTGCAAGTTGAAAGGCCCCAGATGGCAGAACCAGGGCCAAGAGGGGAAAGTCCACGTCCAGTAGGAAGGTCCGCAGAGAAGAGAGCGCAGGACTGGGGGGCCACAGGCCTGCCTTCCCATTGGTCGCTGCTTCTGAGCAGCTGTTTCACCTTCAAACAAGTCAGTTCCCTTCCTGAGACTTAGGGCTCCATCTGTAAATAAGGGCATTGAGAAAACATAAGTCCAAAGTTCCCCTAAAATTCTAGGATCCTACGTCACTGACAATCAGGGCTGCCTGTGAAGTGATGAGAGCTCCAGTAATGGAAGTATTCAAGCGAACGTGCAAAGTCCAGTCCATCAGGGATCCTGTGAGAGGATTCCTGCTGTGGACAGAGGGGAAGGGATCTTGAAAGGCTCTGAGCGTGGCTTTGACTTTATTGATCACAGTTTTGAGGTCTTGTTCTCTGGTTCTGGGCACCTCTGGGACTTTGCAATCCTAGGACATCTCATGTCAGGGTCCCCAGAGAAGGGTGGGTAGTGGAGTGAGTGGTGCAGAGTGTGGGCTCGGGGCCAGACGGCCCAGGACCGCTCTCAGCTTCTTCATCGGTACAGTGAACTGATAATAATCTCGGGGTGCCGCTGGGGGATTAAATGATTAAATGTACAAGAAAAAGGGAGACAGTGCCTGGCACACAGAAGTGCCACGAATGGGACTTAACGAAAACTCCACGTGTTCTTGGCAGTTCCAATTATGGCCACTCTTGCAGCACCAGTTTCATTCATTCAGCAGGAGTTTATTGAGTACCTACTGTGTGCCAGGCACTGTTCCAGGCCCTGGAGACTCAGCAGCCAAAGATCCCTGCTTTCGTGTGGCTGACGTTCTAATCAGCAAGCCAACAGTGAACATATTCTCAGGCAGGTCTCCGAGGTGTGGCCAGTTCCCTTCCTCTCGGCTCCAGCCAGGCGTTATCGGAGCACCTCTGATAACCGCGGAGTTGCCCACTGAAAGCCTGAGAAGCTTGCAGGGCAGGCAAGGAGGGTGTCAAGCAGGAGAAGGCAAGCTTGAGGACAAATGGCCCCTCTCTCTGGGGCATTGTCATTTTTGAATGGCCGGTGGCCCAACCACATCTTTGCGTGTGTCTTCCTTGGAGGCACACAAATCCATCTGTGTCCTGAGCGGCCACATGCTCGGCCCACTCCACCAGCCTATTTATTATTCTAGAGATAGAGGCCACGGGGCTCCCGGGGCTGCCGTGAAAACACCTTCCAGGTGATGAGCACCGAGAAACAGGGCTGTGTGCAGCTCTTTCCACCACAGACCTGGTTTGGACCCTGCTTATTTGCTTCCGGGCTTTCTGCACGGAATTTCGTCTTATAGGCATTGGTGGGACTTGCTAATAATTCACCAGTGAGCCGGAATCTTTTAATAACACCAGATAGCCCTTCTTAAATGCTGTGCACGATGCTGTACAGCTGTCTGTGTTTTATCTTTGTGAGTCCTCACCATAACCCCAGGAAGTAGGCATGATCTTTCTCTCCATTTTGAAGGTGAGAAAACTGAGATTTCCTAAAGATACAGTTCCTAAGAGACTGTGCTGGGACTTGAAGCCATGGCTGGCTGGTGCCTAGAGTCATGTCCTTTTACTCTGTGACCCAGAGAAGGGCCAGATGAAATACTGGACTTGGTGAATCTGGGTGATTCCCTACTCTCTGCTGTGTCCTCATGCTGTGTTAAGGGAAGAATAAAAAATGACAAATCCCAGCCCCTGCTTTCGAAGAATCAACACTGATCAAGGATTCTGGGTGCGGTGCTGCTGTCCCTCTCGGAGGCCCCCTTTCCCCCCTGGAGGCGGACAGCTTGCTCTAGGTGCTTGCTAAGATTCCTTCCAGTTCAGCCTTCAGAGAGTTTCAAGCAGAATAATACTCGTACACGGCCGATGCCGTGCTAAGCCCTTTGAGGTCCCAAACCACCCATGCGGAGGCTGCTGGTATTAGCACAATTTTAGGAAAAATCTAGGAGTTAGAGATGTAGGTGATGGGGCTGCCGCAATGCTGTTCTTAATCATTATATCTCACGCTTCGTGAGAAGGTCGGTGCCTTCTGGGGTGGAGGCAGCCCTGGGAAATAGGACAAGGAAGGAAGAAGAGGTGAGAGAATTGGCAGCAAAGAGCATGTCCCTTCCTCCAGGAAGTCCTCTTGGATTCTAAGAGGTGAAATTGGAAGTCCTTCCTCAGAGCTCCCGATAGCACCTTGCACCTCAGCCACTGGAAAACTGGACCTTTACTTGTTTGTTGCGCCCAGACTGAGGGCAACCTGATGGCCAGCAGTGGGCCCTGTTCTCCCTCCGCTCGGTGTCTTACTTGGTAGAGTGGAAAAGGGTCGGTGCTGTGCGGAGGGAATGAGGAAGGAGGGAGGGGGAAGTGCCGACTTTATTTAGTCCTCTTCATTTGAGGAAAAGATGACGCACACCTAAGGAGCACCTGCGACGTAACCAATCAGAGTAGCATGTCCCAAACTTAAGTCATTCTCCAACCACCTTCAAGATGATTTTTGCTACATTTGTGTATTATCTGTGTTGTTCCTGACTTCTTATGAAATTGATGCATTTTAAATTAAAAGTATAGACTAGTTCCATAAAGGCAAGTCGATTGTAAAAACTCACACGAGGGGAAACAAAACAAGATGATTAAGGTCTTACTGGGAAGTGTCGCCTGTGAAGGCTCTGGGTCTGAGGCCTCTCCGGTAAGAAGGGAGATTAGCAAGTCTGAGAAAGGTGCCGAGGATGCCTTAGCACCAGCCTGAGAGCTGCTCTTCCGCAGGTCCAGAGGCTGGAAGGGAAGGACGTCGGAACAAGGTTCTCACTTCCCATCTCTGGGTCAGGTTCACGACTGTAATGCCTGTGTCACTGACCATCTGGGATGTCTGTCCTGCAGGTAGAGGGAGGAGACCTGCCCTGTGGGAACCCTGAAGCAGTACAAAGATGCTCCCAACACCCTCCCAGGAGCAGGGAGCTGGGGTGCTGCCCAGTCCCACACTGGGCTCAGGAGCAGTCCCTGTCCATGTCCACCAGGACACTCCTTGGGTGCCCCAGTGGCCCTCGGGAGCTTGTTTCATCGTCTTCAGGAGCCCGTTGTTTCCTCTGCTGATTCAGCCCCCTCCTCTCGCTTCACTGTGAAACCTGAATGGTCAGGGCCAGCTAGCTGCTCTGTTCATGCAGCTTGGAGAGCTGCCCACCCCTCCTGGGAAGCCCAGGTGGCACCCGGGCAAGGAAATGTCCTTCCACCCACTAAGACACCCCTGGTTGGTGCAGGTGGTCCAGAGGTTTGGGGGCCTTAGCTGATCTGGTGCTGGAGGAGATTGGGGTCTTCAGCCCACCAGGAGGGGACTCGCAACTAAACCCTGTAGCCTCATTCCCAGCCAAGACACACCAGAGCCACCTCTGACATCCCTTGTTCATTCATTCGTTCATTCATTCAACGAAGTTTCATCGAGCACCTATGGAGTGCTAAGGCCCAGCAGTGAACAAAGAATGCACTGCCCTGTCTACAGGGTTGAGAGCCTGGAGGGGTAGACACAGACAGGAGAAAGCAAACCAAGAAACAAACCAATAGAAGGATGGTTTGTGGGAGGAAGCTCGCAAGCAGGGGACCTACTTGTGAGAGAAGAGAGGGGCCTGCCTTAGATGTGGGGATTAGGGAAGGCATTTCAGCCGAGCCCTGGAGGCTGGGCGCTCCCGTTAGAGGAAGGAGCGTGTGCAAATCCCTGAGGTGGAAAAGAGCCCCTCGAAGCTGCTTCTGCTTTGTACATTCCTTCTCCCCTTCTCGGGCCTTCCAGGGAACATGGGGTCAGAGCAGAACAAGCAGGCTCTTGACGGCAGGCTGACTTAAGTTTGAGCCTTGGATCCGTCCCAGAACTTCAAAAGTTATTTGACCTCTGTAAGCTTCCTCTCCCCATCTGTAAAATGGGAACAGGAGAGCACCAGGACCGTGCCTAGCAGAAGTGAAGACTCGAAACTATTAGGTTATTTTCCCACCAGTGTTTAATAAAATTCCCATGTGTGTGAGATTGGGGCTTGACTATTTCCAGAGGAACCATGGTGAGTCAAGCAGGGCCTCCGTCTCTGCATAAAAAACTTGCTCTTCCATCTCAGCCTGGGGGACAGGTCTCCTTCAGGGGGTTCCCGATGCAGGGCGAGGTGGGAAGTGAGAGTGTTTTGGAACCAGGAGAATGAGCAGGGCCCTGGGCGTCCCTCGGGGCACCAGCAGCTGCAGCAGAAAGAGACCATGCCTCACATGGACGAGCCACCCATCCTCTCTGTGCTTCAGTTTCCTCATCTGTAAAATGGGAGTAATGATAACCCCTTACCGGTGACTGTGGGAACAGAAGGGGATCCTATCCTGAAAGCACTTCGCAAACTGTCACGTGGTGCGTGGAGGCGGGGACTTCCTCCGGTAGAGGAGGCTGCTGGCGGGATTCGCAGGTGGTGGCTCAGGACGGGTTCTAGCAGGGGCGGGGCTGAGGCTCCAGTTCTCGCTCTCGCTTCCAGGTGTGGTTCAGTAACCGCCGCGCCCGCTGGCGTAAGCAGGCAGGGGCCAACCAGCTGGCCGCGTTCAACCACCTTCTGCCAGGAGGCTTCCCGCCCACCGGTATGCCCACGCTGCCCCCCTACCAGCTGCCGGACTCCACCTACCCCACCACCACCATCTCCCAAGGTGAGTGGCCAGCCCACCCCGGCATCGCAGCCGCGCCCCTCCGTCCCTTCTCCCCCCATCCCATCCATCCCGTCCTGGCTTCCATTTGCAAGGGCTCTTTGCCTTCGTGCCTGTCGGCTTTCCTGTGGGCAGCACGGTAGGGCAGGAGAGCTGTGGTCCTGCCCTTGAAATTGTCGGCTCTGCTGGCAGGTGGCAGCATCCAGGTGGGGAGGGACCAGGTAGTCTCCATACAGGTGCTCAGAACAGAGCTCCCCAACCTGTAACGTGCACAGGAAAATCCTGGAGCTCTCTGGTTCAGAGGGCCCGAGATCCTGCATTTCTCACAAGCTCCCGTCCCTGGACATGCCGAGGCACGGGGATTTACAGTGTCCTGCCTCGGCGCCTTGAGCAGAGCAGCCTTTGCGGGGAAAGGAGCACGTTCCCCAGGCACGTTGAGTCCTTGGTTTTGTCATGAGTGAGTGTGTGTGTTGGAGGAATACTGGGATATTTGCTTTTAGATTATGCTGGCTTCCAATCTGTGTCAAACAGAAGTCTACAGAAAGGCTTAATAATTTCCTGGGCTCTCATTTTCTTGCCCTTCCTCCTTAAAAGACCCAGTTTCAGATGGAATGGAGGCTGGAGCGCCCCTTGGAGGACCTGAAGAAGCCTCCTCTGAGGTCCTGCCACCCAGGCTGGAGGGTCAAGTCTCTCCTTCCGCTTGACCCGGGGCTGGACTGGGGGGCTTTGGGCCCCTGAGGACCACCTGGCACGGAGCTCAGTTCTCCTGGTGGCTAGAAGTAGAAGAATCCATTCTGGCCTCGGGGTGGGCGGAGGGGAGGTGGTGAGCAAGTGGGAGAAGTGAGGGCATCCAAGGGGTCTCTGGGGCAGGGGGGTTGGGCCCAAGAGGAGACAGTGAGCCTTGTTGGGGAAGCAGGGCCCCCCGCCCCAGCACATACCAGGAATCCAGCTTCCTGCCTTCCTCCTAAAGGGCTGGCAGGCTGGAATTCTGCTGGCTGACAGGGCACCCCTCCAGAAGCGTCTTCAGTCACGGCAGGGTACCAGCCGAATAGCAGCCAGTCCTGGCCCTGCCCCTCACTGGCCTTGACCCCTTGAGAGGCGCCCCAACCCCACTGAGCTCTCGGCGCCACCCTCTGTCACGTGGGCTCTGCTCTGGCGTCACGCCCTTAGACAGCGCCTGTACAAGCGCCCCCCAAGCGCTCGGTGCTACACTGTCAGGTCAGGCCTGGTGGGTGTGACAGAGGCCCCAGCGAGATCTGGCTTTCAGTTCATCTTTTATTGAGCACCGACGGTATGCCAAGCACTGAGCGGCAGGGCAGTTTCAACCAGGGGGCTGTCCGTTGAGACCCGGCCGACCGCCGGTGCCCAGCCTAGGAGCCCGCCTGCCCCTTCCCGAGCAGGGCGAAGAGGCGTCCCTTCCCTCCAAGGAGGAGAGGGAGAGGGAGGCGAGGCTCCCGGCGCGCCCTCCGCGCAGGAGCTCCTTTCCCTGCCCTCAGAGGCCCCCGGGGGCCAGGCCGCTGCTCAGGACGTCCCCTGGGTCTCTCCACAGACGGGGGCAGCACGGTGCACCGGCCCCAGCCGCTCCCGCCGTCCACCATGCACCAGGGGGGACTGGCCGCGGCGGCCGCGGATACCAGCTCGGCCTACGGCGCGCGCCACAGCTTCTCCAGCTACTCGGACAGCTTCATGAACCCCGCGGCGCCTGCCAACCACATGAACCCCGTCAGCAACGGCCTGTCCCCTCAGGTAGGTGCTCTCGCCCTCTCCCCAGAGGCCCAGCGCCAGATGCCCACCAGCCCAGCCAGCGAGGGCCGGTGTCCCTCAGAATTCACGGGGTCTCCGTGGAACCCCTGGCTGTCGGGTGCCTTGAGAGCCGAGGGGTGGGGAAGCACCTTCCTTCCGCATCCCCTTTTCAACATCCCGTGTTCCTTTCCCTGGGGTTGTCTCCAAGCTGCAGACCTCGGGACCCAGCAGACGGATGGGTCCCAGAAACAAATGGGTGTGATGCAGGAGCCTTACCTTAGCCCGGCACCCCCCAAGCTCAGGAGACTGCCCGGCAGCCACCTCAGGGTCACTGAGTCCGTGGAGGCCAGAGCGTTTCAGCTCCTGCGCAGGTGGAAGCCCTTCCTGCAGGAGGCTGGCTGCGGGTGGGGCTCTGTTCTGGAACCAGGAATCCTGCTCGACCCTACGCTGTGCTCCTTCCCCATCTTATTAGTGCAGAGAC
Organism: Dasypus novemcinctus; assembly: GCF_030445035.2. NCBI lineage: Eukaryota > Metazoa > Chordata > Mammalia > Cingulata > Dasypodidae > Dasypus > Dasypus novemcinctus. Next base: position 116,170,084 of record NC_080681.1, on the reverse strand, counting down.
TGGGGCATTGGGTGCTGGCCTGGGAGCTCTACCCTGACTGGGTCTTTGGGACTCTGTTCACTCAAGTAGGATTGGCCGCTGGCCATGTCACTCATCGCCTGGTGGCGCTCCTGGGCGTCAGGGAAGGTGAAGTGGGAAGGACGGTGCTGGGGTTTACGGTGGTTGCTGGTAGGTCTGGGGAACAGGACCCCCATGCGGGATGTCCCGGTGGATTTGAGGGCTGGTCAGCTCGTGCTTGTAGCTACAGTGGCTCTCAAATGTCCATGGGGAGGGGGCAGTTAGGTCCAGGACTGGGCGTATTCTGCCTCCCACCCCTTCCTCATGTCAGTGGGGAAGACACAGAATGAGAACGTACTTCAACAGCTGTAGTGTGGAAGAAAGGGCGAAGGTTTCGGTGTCTGCCTTTGGGTTTAAATCCCAGCTCCGCCACTCGGGGTGCTCTTGGCCAGCTGCCCTGGTAAACTAAGCGTCTGTTCCCAACAAGGGTGTTCTCTGCACGCAGTGCACCAGCCAAGGCCCGGCAGAAGTAGCTGCCCAACAAGCACGGCTCTGCTGCCTACTTGCAGGACAATGTATGTAACACGGAGACCTGCTGCCTAAAGAACAAAAATGTATTAAGGGGTCGGTGAGCTCTGGGCTGCGGGCCGCGTCTGTCCAGATACACTTTTTTATAAATAAAATTTTATTGGAACACAGCCATGCCCATTTGTTTCCACATTTACAGCTGCTTTATTGCAACAACAGCAGAGTTGAATGGTTTTGGCAGAGACCAGATGGCCCGCAAAGCCTAAAATATTTACTCTCTGGCCCTTTACAGAAAAAAAATTTGTTGACCCCTGGTCTAAAACATTGAGAATTTTCTTTTCTGCTTGTTCTGGGTTCATTCCCGTTTGCCTCCATGAACTTGAGTAGTTGAGCGTTAATTGCATTTTATTTCCATCACCCGTGGGTAAAACCTGGAGCAAATCCCTTCCCTTCTCTGTGCCTTGATCCTCTTGTTCATAAATGGGGATAATGGTAGTCCCTGCCTCACCGGATTGGGTGAGACGGTCTGGGGAAAGCACTGAGCCCGGGACCTGGGGCCTGCTGAGTGCTCAGGGACTGTTAGCAGCTGCGCGCAGACCGCCTGACGGGGATGCACCAAGCCCTCTTGGGGTCCACGGTATGGGGGTGGGGTTTACGGTGGCTACTGGTAGGTTTGGCACTCCAAGGTGGCGTGCCAGCTGCAGAGCTGGTCCTCACCGAGCCAGGCCACTCCCTTGCCTGGTGTCCACTGTGAGCGATGCCTGGTGTTTGCTGTACAGCCTGTAGAATGGAATTTTTCCCCAGTTGACACCAACGGGCCTCTTTGGGGGGGGTCAAGGCTGTGCCCTCCATCTCATTAACGCTGAGTGTTCACTGGTCAAACACTTCCAGGGGTGATACAACAGCTCCCAGGGCTGGTTCGGATGCGGGGAGGGCAGGGTCACACGACTCAAGAATGTGTTTCAGGCCCAGCCTGGTTGTAAGAGACGAGCTTGGAGGAGGCACCACTTAGCTGAAAAGGGCACTTATGCAATAAGGCCCGTCGTCTCACTTGACAGATGGGGGATCCGAGTGGCCTGCCCGTGGCCCCAGGAGAGCGTTAGCAGGCACTGACCCCTGGCCATTGCTCCCCGCAGCTCACCCCCGCCTCAGTGTGGGCCCAAGGTGCATGCCCAGCACAGACTTTTGTCACAGGACAGAAGGGAGACTAGCAGATTAGGGCCTCCTGCCCCCCCCGGAGCGTGGTCTGGTGATGGGGTTAGAGGTCTGGGGCACTCCGGGCTCGGCCGGGGCCCAGAAGTGAGCCTCTGGGAGAGAGGGAGAGCAAGAGAGGTGGACCCATGCGTCGAGCAGGACCTGCGGCCCCTCGTGTGAAGGTCTCAGAGTCAGATGTTGTGTTTTCTGCCCCTGTCTGGAATCTCTGGAGATGGGTCCTCACTCCCCCTCCCAACCCAGGGTTCCCCCAAACCAGGGATGAGAGACCCCCAGGAGGCTTCCGCCCCGTTCCTTGGGACTGAGAGGCCATGAGGACATGATGAATGGGGCGAACCTCGGAGACTCGCCCAGGAGTTCCCACCAAAGGTGTGAAGACGGATGGGAGGTCTGACAGGGGCAGAGGGGACCCGGAGGTGAACAGCTGCTGGGGAGGGGAGGGGGCGCGCCCAGGGCAGGGGCGAGGGCGGGGGGGGTCAGGCCCTGTGTGCTTCTGTGCGTGAGGAGCGCGGGGGGTTAAGCTGCGAACACTTCCTGAAGGGGGAGAGGGGCCTCTGGGCCTTGGACAAATGTTCCTGACATTTCTAAGCTCCGACTCCCCACAGGCTCCCCCCCTCTTTTGGGCAGGCAGACTTGACCTCTTCAGCACATGTCCGCGGCTTTGGGGGGACCCTCTGCCAAGTGGGGGACATCTCCAGGGAGGTGTCTATAGACCTGCTTGCAACATCCTCTCTCCCCCAGGGGAGGAGTTTCTCTGTAGCTCAGCTGGGCTGGGGGGGTGGACCCCCCCGGGACAGGGCTTCGCCCTGGGATGGTGGGGCCATCCCACTACCCAAGATTTGGGGTCCCCACTACAGTCACCCCGAGAACCTTGAAACTGGAGGGTGGTTTTTGTTCCCACGGAAGCCGAGGGGGATTGCACTGAGAAGTCGGGGCTCTGCCGAGCACCTGCTCAGACCAGGGGGCGCGAGCTGCTCCTCACACTGGCTGCCGGGCCGCTGCCCGCCGTGAGGAAACCGTTTCCCTCCAGTGGGCCCACCGGGGCCCCTTGCCTCAGACCCCACCTGGGTGACCCCCCCATGGCGCTCTCAACCTGCGCCCCAGCTCTGAAGAGGTAACTGCTTGAGCACACCTTTTCGGAGGGCGTATCCAAGGTGCCAGATGCTGCCCAAAGACCCCTGCCCCAGCGGAGCCGGCATCCTAAGAGGGCAGCCAGCCAATAACCACGCCAAGAAAGCAAGCCACGTAGTCTATTTAATACTGAGGATGATGGGGCAGTGGACCTTTATGGAGCCCCTGTGAAGTTCAAGTTCTGTTCTGAGTAGTTTCTATATGAATTCATTTAATCTGAATTCTATATGAATTCAAAACCCTGACTCTAAAGCCTGAGCGCCTCATCGCTCATTTGCAGAAATGCCCATGCCCTGTTCCCCTTTTTAGGAGACTGGCTGGCAGCAGGAAGAGCCCATCCCTTCAGCTTGTCGAGGGAAGAGCTCATTCAACCCACTTGACGGATGAGAAAACTGAGGCCAGGACCTTACGTTAGGGGCCAGTGGGGCAGAGCTGAGTTGTAGGCTTCCAAGAGGTTTGGATGACCTTGAGGCTCGGGTCCCTCGGAACCTACCCTCCTGCTCACCCCAACCCCAGCCTTACAGGGTCAGGCAATCAGCACTCACCACCTGGGGTCCCCAACTTTGTGTCTTGGGTCCTTCTGAAGAGGTGCCTGGAAAAGGATTCCTGCCCCCAGTCCTCTTTTCTGATGCTTTCTGGAAGGGGGTGGGGGGCTAGGATTTGTTGACCCCTAGCCCACTCTCTCACCTTCACCCCAGACTGAGGGTCAGCTCCTTGGAAAGCAGCTCTTAGAAAACAACTCAGGACAGCTTAGAACCAGAAGGAGACTGCTGTGGCAAGGATGATAAGTCATGCAGATGGGTCACTTCCTCCCAGCCCCCATCTAGGTATATCTCAAGTGGGGCCCGCTTTCAGGGGCATTGGGCAGAGATACAAAGGTGGACACGCAGATCTGCCCTTGGGGATTGCCCACTCTGATGGAGAAGACACAGCCCTCCCCCCAGGAGCTCCAAGTCTGATGGAAAAGACAAACCCCTTGCCTGTTAGATGCCAGGCTGATGGTGGAAGCACAGACCTATCTTGGGGACTTCCTGGTGTGGTGGGGATGACAGTATGTGCACACAACTGTCGCTGCTGCTCTTGCCAGCCCAAGCCCCCAGGCAAAGAACTGGGTGCAGAGTTCTACCCCTTCCAGAGTAGTTTGGCTGGAGGCCACTGGCAGGGCGCCCATGCTGGGGGCTGCATCGGGGCCTGTGAGGGAGTGTCCCTGAGGGGCAGCCCTTGGCTGGAGCCACCTTATCCCCCCAGTTTTTGTAGATGCAGACACTGTCAGAGTCGAACGTAGAAACCGACATCCAGAGAGGCAGAGAAAAGTGTCCAAAGTCACACTGTCGGGTTAGTGGCAGGTCTGGGACCAGAGCCCGGTCAAGGGCCCCTGCCCCTGCATCCTGGAAGGAGGGCGTTTGTGTCTTGCCATCCCCTTTGGTGGCATTCATCATCTCCTTTGTTCCTCTCTGAAGCTTAAAACGAAGGGCCCTGTAAGAGGGATTTACATATTCACAACCCACCCCACCCCCCCACACACACACACTGAACTAATGGCAAATGCTTCCAAGTGGGCAGGTAACCAGCCCTCGGATATGATCACAACTAACCAAGCCTTGTTGTTCTCTCTGTCATCTCAATTCTCTTCTCTTTTCCCTCCTGTGCAAATAACAATTCCAGTGACAGCCAATGGTGGTGAGTGCTCACAGAGGGCCAGGCATGGGTGGAGCAAAATGATTTTTACCAGCTTTCCCTCACACAATCTCAGCAGTGATTTTGTGATCCTCACTGTACAGATGAGGAAACTGAGGCGCTTGGAGAGTGACTTGTCCAGGGTTATCCATTCATCAAGCAATATTAACTGAACCCCTGCTACGGGCCAGTTCTGTCGTAGGGTCTTGTAGTCTGGCTCCAAAGCCCATTCTGCTGTTCTGTTGTATCTGCCCTGTGAGGTTGGCACGATAGTCCAAATGGAGAAGTTGAGGCTCAAGCCCAGGGGCAATTAATGACAGAACCAGTTTCCGAGCCTATATCCCCAAACACCAAGCTTCTCCCACCTCCCATAGCCAGTAGGAGTAAAGCGTCGGGTTCGAGCAAATGGACTCGAGCAAACACCCAACGCTACCCTCTTGGTGTCCCATGGGGCCTCCCGGGGAACTTACCTGGCAAGGAGGACATGCCATCAGCTGAACGCCCACTGGCTGCAGCACTTAGCCTGCACAAAGTCGTTCAAGCCCACGGCAGCCCTACCCTTGGGGGAACAGGCTCAGAGAGGTTGAGTGACTTGCAGAAGGCCACAGAGCTAGTGAATGGAGGAGGTGGGATTCTCACTCAGACCTTCTGGCCCCTCTGATCCTCTGCAGGACAGGAGAGAGATGTCGGCTGGCTCTGGGGAGCTGAACTAGGCACCGCACGTGGCAGAGTTGGAAACTCCCTTCGCCTGTCTCCTCTCACTTCCTCTTTGTGTTTTTTTCCCCCTTTATTGGCGACACTGCGTTTATAATAGGCATTTAAAATGAGTCTTGCTGGACCAGGGACGAGGAAGGAGGAGGGAGCGGGAGATTTGTACGCAGGATGATGGGGAGGGGGATTGTGGGGTGTTAAATAGCCCAGAATTTTTAAAAAACTGATGCAAATCACTGGTAAGAGAGAAAATTATGTGCAATTACGTCCTGATATTGGAAGGTTTTGCCTAGCCCAGGCAACAAGATCTCATTAACAAGCAGAAAATAAGATTGAAATGGTGTGTAAAAGAGCTGAAAAATGAATTTGAATGCTGCGTTTGTCCACAATTACCCCCTCCTTCACACATATTTTATTGCAATTTTTTTTATTATTCTTAATCTCTCCATTCCTCAAAGCAGATTGGGGACATCCTGGCATTACCGGGGCGTCGGGAGGAGGTGTGGAGGATTTCCTGCTCCCCTGAAAGGAGACCCTTCTCTCGCACATTTTCCAAGGTTGGGTTTTGGAGGGATCAGAATTCATTTCTCCGGCTTAGCAGGTTGTAGGAACACGGGGCTTTAACCCCAGCCCGCTCTCCTCTGCGCCCCGCCCAGCCCTTCCTTCTTCTGCCTTTCTCGCGCCTCTTCTGCTGCCTGCTTCCTTGCCCCTCCGCCTTCCGCCCCTTTGCCTCCTCGGGGTCTCCTCCAGGCCACCCCTTTCTCAGGAGGCCTGTCCTTCAGGCTCCATGCGTAGAAGGAATCCTGGGAGGATAGAAACGTGTGGCCTTTGCCAACAAGCGGCCCTGACGTGTGGTCTGGGTCCCGCCCTTTAGTAAGTCGCTGGGTGGCTCTGGGTAGCTTGGTTAACCTCTCTGGGCTTCATTTTCCTCATCTGGAAATGGGGTGATACTCCCTACCTCTCAGGGAGTCTGTGCGAATTAGGGGAGAATGTGAATGAAAAGTGCCTGGCATATAGTCAGCGTTTAATAAGCGTGCATTCATCACCCCGCACCTGTGCCCTGGCCTCTGACCCTGCCTTCCTCCCTCCCCTTATCTCCAGGCTCTCTCTTCTCCCTCTTCTCTCCCCCTCTTTCCCGCCCCTTCTTTCCCCCTTCCATCCCCCTCTCCCTCACCCCCTCCAGCTGCCTGGAAAATGCACGAGTTGGTTTCCACTGAGGGCCACGAAGGTGTGTCCTGTGCTCTGCAGGGTGCAGGCGGCTCCCCTCTCTCGGCATGAGGCATGGGGGTGGGGGCTGTCCCTCTAGCCCTCCCTCTCCTGGCCCCTGGGGACGTGTGGAAGGAGCAGCTGGCTCAGGCAGGAAGGACATGGGCTGCGAGTGGTTTTTCCCAAGCCGAGGGCCAGGCTAAACCGAGTCATCCCCTGCACACCCCCACACACCCATTGCTCACTGTGTGCAGCGGTGATGGTGTGGGGTCTGGGGCCAGAGTATGGAACTGGCCAGAGTGTTGGGGCCCGGAGCCAAATGACCCTTTCCAGCATCCGCCCTCCCCAGATGGCTCAGGTCTCAGAGACCCTACAAAGTCATGCCTGCCAGCGCTCTTCGCCGCCCTGGTTGGCGTCTTGGTGGGGGGACGTGGGTGGTGTCCGTTCTGCTCAGCGGGCGTCCTCCCGCACTCCAGAGCGCCCCCTCCCTCTGCTCCTGCAGAACTGCGAGGCTGGGGGGGCTGGCGAGGGCAGAGGTGAGGGTGGAGGGCCGGCCTTGGTCCCAGAGCCCTGGGCATCCTTGGACCCCTCCCAGCCCCTGAGGGAACAAGCCCTGCCAAGCTCCTGCTGCCACATCCAGCTCTGCCTTTGTCCACGGTTAGCCTACCTCAGTGGGAAAAGCTGAGTTATTTCCCCCCTGGCGGCTCCTGGCCAAACAAAACCACCTGCTGGCGTCCATCAGTCAGAGGCGCCCGCGCCAGCCACGGGGGGGGCCAGACAGAGCCTCCTCTCCTGTGAAAACAGACCCGTGTTTATGTCTCTGCCTTTCTCACCCCTTTTTCCTGGGTGGAGGGGGGGAGAGAAAGGCGAAACCGGGATCAGGAACTTTGGGGGCCCGCTGGGATCGGGGACGGGGCGCCGTGCTTAGAAATCGGGGGCCCGGTTTACGGCCTGCCTCTTCCCGGGGTCTCCATCTTTCAGGAAGAAGGAGAACAGTGCTGGCCTTTTCTCCCTTCTTGGGGGCCTGGGGGGGCCCTGAGAGTTTTGAGCCCATACCCCCGGGTCTGAACAGGACAGATGGGTTGAGAAGTGCCCCCCAGGGCCGCTCAGGGGCCTTTTTGCCCACTAGTCAAACACTGCGTTGATGTAGACCCACGCCGTGAGTGGGCAGCAGAAAGGCCTGGCATGAACAAGCGAGGGGAGGGGAACGTGCAGCCTGCCTGGGGGTTCTGGAGGCTTCCATGCATCTTGTCCTCAGGGACCACGGTCTTGTTACGCCCACAGGTGGGGAAGCCATGCTCTGTGCATGATGATTTGCTTGGCTGGCACACAGTAGGCCTCCAGGTGTACTGCAGCCTTGATCAGACTCAGCTGTGGTCTGTGCGCAAGAGGGCTTGGAGGCCCTGATCCCTGAGTTTAACCTGAATGTCGTTACATACTATTCCCTTCGCATGCATTTATTTAGCTCCTGTGGTTAACCTGGCATACAGGGAAGCTCAAAACAGAAGTGAATGTTCCTGCTCTTGCCAAATGTTATTTGGGGGGAGCCAAGACTTTCCCTTCCCTTCCCCCCAAAAGCAAATAAGATCAGTTCTTGACAACTGAGCATGCTGCCAAGTCAATCAGGAGTTTTGGAGGAAGTTTGGAGAAGGGAGGGCATGGTCAGAGATGGCTGCTTGGAGGGGGCCTCAGAGGAGAGGTGGGATGTGCTCAGGGGAGAGCAGGAAGTTGATGCAGCCCAAAGAGCAGCAAACAATACGAGATACTATAGCAGTCACCAATTCAGAAGCATCATGAGTGTACGGAACGATCTACAGAACAGGGTTCAAGTTCTGACTCCCCTGTTTGCTTGCTGTGTGACCATGGGCAAGTTGCACAAGCTCTCGGAGCTTCATCTCCCTCATCTGTAAAAGGGGGTCGTTAGCCCTCAACTTGCAGGCTCAGTATGAGAATTAAAGGTGGCGTTGACGTGCAACACCCAGCACCACGCCTGGCGCATAGTATGAGCTGAATAAGTGGGAGTCCCACGCCCCCTACCCCTGCCTCCATCTGTTCTGAACTGAGCCTGGACTCGTTGGGCTAGCTGGGTTTGTTTGCTTAGGACATTTCCATTCTCGGACTGGAGGCCTGGCCTAACCTGGTCCCTTGTTGGAAAGTCAGGAGATCCGAGTCCACTTCCTGCCCTTCCTCCAACTGCTGTGTGAGCTAGGTACATGCTTCCCCTCTCCGGGCCTCAGTTTCCCCAACAATGTAATGAAAGAGGAACCAGCTGCTGGTAAGGACCAGCTGCCTTCTGCTCAGAGTAGGTGATTCTGGGGGTTCTTTGTAGGAGCACGTGAGTCGCAGCCTCTAGATCAGGGGAGGGGGAAGGGGAGCTCACTCTCTCTCTCCTGCATCCCCTCCCTGCTCTCCTGGGGCCCCAGCTTGGGCCTGCTGTGGCTTCCCGGCAGGCAAGAGGTTTTAGCTGGAGTTGCCTGGCTTGGTGGGAAAGAATGCAAATAGAGGATTTGTCTTTCTTTTCTGATTAGCACGGGGGCTCGGGACCATCCCGGCAGAGAGAGGAGAAGAAAATGAGGGAGATTAGTAATTAATACAGCGGGCAGACTCGGGGCTGCGCAGGCCGGTCCCTGGGGTCCCCTGCGGGAGAGAGGCTGCGGGATGGCAGGGCCACTGGACCTGGGAGGCCAGGCCAGACCCCAGGTGGGGGTGCAGGGGGCACTTTGAGAGTCCCCAAAGGTCACGCTGTCCCGTGCCTCCAACCCTTTGCACCCACTGCTCCTTCGACCTGGGGTACCTCCTCCACCCCCCAGAACCCTCATGGCGCATCCACCCCCACTTGACCTTGAAGACTTGCCCCCTCCTGGGAAGCCTGCCTCTCACCCCCTCGAGGTGACTTAGTTGCACGTCCCCCTTCTCACCCTCAATTGCGTTCATCTTATTTTATCACTGTATTGAAATTACCTACATTACTAGACAAATAATATTAAATAGGAGTGATGATAACGGCTAATTTTTTGGAGCAATTTCTACAGGCCAGAAGCCGTGCTAAGGCCTTTACGTGGCTTACCTCACTTCACCGCAGCACAGCCCCTTGAAGGAGGCCCTGAGCTGATGTCTGCTGTGCAAGGGGAGGGACAGAGGCACCGAAAAGTTTAGGTACCTTTGTCTAAGGTTGAGTTGCTAACAGGTGGCAGGGCAGGATTCGAACCCAGGCTGCCCGGCTCCAGAGCCCAGGCCCCGGAGCCCATCCCCAGTGCGTGATATTAAAATGCTCTGTTTCCCACCAGCTGGGGAGAATTTGGGGACCCCAAACACGGGGCAATTCTCAGTGCCCTCCGAGGCAGGAGAGCAGAGGGGTCGATGCCCAACACTGTCACTTCCTACCGGCGTGACTCCTCTGTCCAGTGGGGTTAATTACCATTCCTTTCTCGTGGAGCGAGTCTGCAAAACACCTGAAATGGCACGTGGCACAAAACAGGGCGGCAATGGGGCGGGGGGATCTGGGGCTCCAGCAGGCGCCACGATATGCCCAAGGAGGGCACCCAGGCAGGGCGTTAGTGCAGGACCAGGACCCCATGCCTCCGTTGTTGAATGCCCCCTGCCCAGTGCCTTTGCAGCCATCCCTCCCAGTCTCATTTCCCAACTTCCCTCCATCGGCCTTGCTGTACCGTAGTAGCCTAGTAGCCGTAGTAGCCGTAGTAGCTGGTAGACCCCTGCTGCTTCCTGCCTCCCCCTCTGGCTGGCCTGCCCACCTCCACCCTACCCCCAGGCTCCTCCCTCTCTCCTGACCCTCCACCTAGCCCTCTCCCCAGGGGTGAGCATTTCTCCCATCCCTTTGGCCATGGGTGGGGAGTGTTCTGCGCCACCCCGGGAGCTCTGCTGAGGGATGGTGGCTGATGGGGAAGAAACAAACAGAAGCTTCTCCCCAGGGGCTTCCAGTAGTTTCCACGAAGTGGGCCTGTGTCCCTCAGGGCATTGCTGGCCAGGCCTCCTGTGCTGCCCTGACACCTGTGCAGTCTTGGCCCAGTCCCTCCCTGACTCTGTGCCTCGGTTTCCCTGAGTGCTAAGGGCTATTCTCCCCCACCACGGCTGCATCCTGCTCAGCCTGGCCTAGCCGGACAGTCCCGCCTTCCTGCTTTCTTTCCCGAACAGCCATTCTTGTCTGTCCCTCAACCCAGAACTTCCTCTTGGGGCCTAATTGATTAGGAAATCATCAGTCCTCCCCTCCCCTGTTCTCTCTTTGGCCCCATTTTCCCCATTGCACCCTGTCCCCCCCCTACACCTTCCTGGCATGATCCTCTCACCACCCCCAGCCCCAGCCTTCCCCCCTCTCCCACCCTCTTGTCTTCTTTTTTTTATTTTTATTTTTTAAAAATATTTTATTTATTTATTTCTCTCCCCTCCTCTCCCTCCCCTCCCACCCCAGTTGTCTGTTCTCTGTGTCTACTTGCTGTATCTTCTTTGTCTGCTTCTGATGTTGTCAGCGGCACGGGAATCTGTGTCTTTTTGTTCGTCATCTTGCTGTGTCAGCTCTCCGTGTGTGCAGCACCATTCTGGGGCAGGCTGCACTTTCTTTCGCGCTGGGCGGCTCTCCTTAGGGGGTGCACTCCTTGCGCGTGGGGCTCCCCTACGCAGGGGACACTTCTGCACGGCACTCCTTGTGCGCATCAGCACTGCGCATGGGCCAGCTCCACATGGGTCAAGGAGGCCCGGGGTTTGAACCACAGACCTCCCATGTGGTAGACGGACGCCCTAACCACTGGGCCAAGTCCTCCGCCTCCTGTCTTCGCAGCCTCCTGTCTTCTTTCAGACCCTCCACCCGCCCTCCCTTCCCTCTTCTCCCCGGTTCTGCTCTTGCCCACCGTCTTCCACTCTCTCTGAGTCTTTCCTTTTCCTCTCCTTGTTTTATCTCCGCAAACACCTCTCTTTGCCCCTCTCCCGCCTCGGTTCCCCTCCCATTTCTCCTTTCGGAATTCCTGGCATCTCTGCTCCAGTGCCACTCTCCAGTGCCCTGCTGACCTGGGTCCAGGCCGGGGGCGGGGGTGGCAAGGTGGTGGCAGGAGGGATGCGGCCGGGCGGGGCGGGTGTCCACCAGCCAGGCCGTCAGCGCGCCGCCCCTCCCCGCGCGCGCCACCACCGCCGCCGCGCCTTTGATCCATGGCCCGCGGCCGCCTGACGGTGGAAAATGCGGGGAGACAAAACCACTCAGTCAAAGTGATTCCCAACAACTGTCTCCCCGAGATAAGGACGCGCTCCGCTCCGCGGCCTGCTTAATTCCTCCTGCCCGAGCTGGGATCGGGAGCGGCGGGCGAGCCTGGCAGCCCCGGACACGGGAGCCCCCGCCTGGCCTGGACGAGCTGGATGCCGGGTGTCCCGAGAGCGCGGGCCCAGGGTGGGTGGACCTCAGCTCCGGCTTGAGGGGAGAAGCAGAGAGGCCTTTCCCTTTCAGCGTGGAGGGCTCCTCCCCATTCCCATCCTTTCACTGGGTCTTCTTGACCCTTTCAGCCGGGCCTCCACCTAGAATTTTCTCCCTCTCCCCTCTGATCACTTAGCCATCCTCTCTTGGGTCTCAGCGCAGTGGTCACTTCCTCCTCCGAGAAGCTCTCCCTGACCCTTGAGCCTTCACATCTTTGCTTAGGAATTCCAACTTCCTCCATCCTATGCGCTCCCCAGCAAGCAAGCCCCAGGCTGTCTTACTGGCCTCTGTGTCCCCAGCACGTAGTAGGGACAATAAACAGTTGTGAGTGTGCAGTGGACACTGAGTCCTGGGCGCTGCAGATACCAGCGAGGCTGAACTTGGCCCCTGCCTTCCAGAGCCGTCTAAGGAGTTTGGCAGGAGACAAGCAAGCAGACGCCTGCGTCCCAGATGCCTCCAGAGAGGGGTGGAGGCTGGAGCCACGCTGGGGAGGGTCTGTGGCCCCTACTCAGGGATGGACAGTCCATCCGGAGGAACCCTGTTCCATGGCAAGCTGAGGTCCAACACGGAAGTTTGGGGACAGAGGTGGCAGGGCACCAGATTATGCAGAGTGAGGTGGGAAGGGAACCCTCGTGGTTCTGCTGTGGTCCCCTCGCTGGCCGTCAGGGACCGAGGGAGCCAGCGTGATTGGGGTGATGGCAGGGACAGAGTTATGGGGAAGTGAGGTTCAGCTCAGAGTGAACAAGGGCTTTCCAACAGTCAGAACTGGCCAGGGGTGGAGCGGAAAGCCTTGTAAAGCAGTGAGCGCCCCATCCCTGGCGGTGTGCAAGCAGAATCTGGACCGCCCCTGTGAAGACTTGGAAGCGTGCATTTTTTGCAGGGTAAGGGATTAAACCAGAGTCAGGAGCTCCCAAATGTTTGCAACAGAATGAAACTAAATTCCCAGGGGATCAGATGTAGCTTAGGTCGTTGAGCACCTGCTTCCCATGTGCAAGGTCCTGGGTTCAATCCCTGGTACCTGAAAAAACAAACAAAAACAAAACCTGAGTGCCCAGGATTCCCCCTCAGAGTTCAGCAGTGGGGCTGCGGCACCTGCATTTGAAGGGAGGCACCAGTGGGTGGGTGAAGACCTGGCTCATCTTGAGTGGGCGATGAGTGAGCTTTTGCCCGGCCAGTCTTGGTGGAGCACGAGGCCCTGCCACTGATCCCCTTAGTCTCAATGTGCTCAGGGGTCCCTCAGCACCCCAATGACACCAGCCCCTTGACGCCCCTTTCTTAAAGGCTCGACCCCAGGGCAGGGGGTTTTGTGTGTTCCAGTGGGCCCTCCCCTGAGCGTTCTCAGAGCTGGAAGATACCCTAGGGACAGCTAACCCACTGCCTCAGTTTACAAATGGAGCCGCCCCGTTACACCCCTGCATACTTTCACTGCCTGGAGACCAGGGATCAGCGCAGTTCATGATGGATGCAGGGGGTGGGGCAGCAGCCCGAGGCCTAAGAGGGTGGACTGTGGCCTTTACGCAACATTGGCCATCTCTGCGTTTACACAAAGCCCTGGGAAGGCCCTGCCAGCGAGAGACACCTGAGCAGTCAGGAGGGAGCCACCCCTGCCTGGCTCCTGCCTCGCCAAGAGGGTGGGGGCCAGAGGACGGGGTTGGACGGGGCTAGCTGAGAGAAGGGCTCAGGACACAGCCCCACAGGGCCCTGGGGACACCCGGGGGGAGCTGGCCCGAGGCCAAGTGAACGTGACCCTCTCACCAGACCGGGGGTCTCTGGCCTGTGGCAATGGAGGATTAAGGTCCCTTGAGGGTCCTGGCAAGTGTCTTATCACAAAGGGGACATGTCCAGGCTGAAATTGAGACATGACGCCTGGGGAGAAGTTCCTGAGCCTCCCCTCCGGGGCTCTCTTTCCGTCCCCCCCCCCCCCAAGACAATGCCTCCCCCTTCTCCGAGCTCCCGAGCGTCCTCCCCTGAGCCCCGCGGGTGCCGACTCCAACCCCGAGCAACCCCATTCTCCCTCTCTCTGCCCCGGGGAAGTGGCTGCCTGTCAAGGCCCCCCCTGCGTCGACCCCCACAAAGCAAGGTTGCTGGTTGCAGCATCACTGCTGTTCACAACAACGGCAGCCACACAGCCCCTTTGTCCAGGACTTGGCGTTGGCAGGTCACTTCCACCGCATTGGCTGTGGATCCTCCCTGAGCGCAGAGGTCCTGGGCTCATCAGGCTACAGATGAGGCCAAGCCAGCTGCAGCAAGGACTCCAAACCCAGGCCTGCGGGCGCAGAGAGGAGACTCACCTCCCGCGGGGCTGTAGGGAGAGGCAGGGACTGGACTAGACTCTGCTCCTCCAGGCTTGCATTTAGCCAGACCCCCAGGCACCCGGGCGCAGGTGAAGGTTGAGAAGCCAGGCAGAGGTGACCCATCCGGCCCCCCCCCCCTCCTGCCCAGCTCTCAGGTGCCCCGTAAGCACCCGCCGCGACTCGACCTAGACAGCAGAGGAAGGCGAAAGGAAGGAGCTGGAAGGGGGGAACAGAGCGAGGCAGCCAACGTGCCGTGGGACCCAGGGGAAGGGGCAGGGGAGAGGCGGTGGCGGTGGGTGGGCTCCTCCAGCCCCGGGGTCCTGTACTGCACTGAGAACCCTGGACCGGGCAGGGGCCACACCTGAGCTGCCTGGGCAGGCTGATTCGAGCCAGGGGTGGCAGGCAGAGGGGCCAGGGAGTGGACAGGCAGACTGTGGACCCACGGCTAGAGCCAGCCCGTGGGATGCTGGTGGAGAGAAGGGAGGTGGGTAGAGATGGACACGCAGAGGGCTCAGGGGAGGGGCAGGATGGAGAGAGCAGTACAGGCAGGGGTGGGGGCGGGAGGGGCACAGGGAGAGAGTCCAGGAGCGGCTCATTGAGAGACAGAGACAGAGAGATAGAGGCTGGGAGAGACAGAGAGAAAGCACGAGGGTCAGAACAGCCCCGGGGGAGGCACACAGGTCTCGAGACCAGAGCAGGGCGAGGCTGCGAGATAAAGGGGCGAGGTGCCCCAACTGGAGGAGCAGAAGGGAGATGGGAGGGAGGCCTAGAGCCAGGGGGTGCAGGCGCAGAGGGCGAGCTTGAGGGCTGAGATGCAGGACAGGGGGTAGGGGAGGGGGAGGCAGGGACATGGAGGCTGGGGCTCTGCAGTTAGACAAGCCCAGTTAGGGTCCCAGCCCCACCACCTCAGACCGTGTGGCCTGGGGAGGGAGGAACTTCACTCCCTGGGCCTTGGTTTCCTCTCCTCCTGGGAAGCTCAGTGGCAGGCAGTGCGCTTCTCCCCCATGTCGTGACCCGCCAGACCCCAGCCCTGCCTCCCCTGTCCCGTCAACCCCATCTCCCACACACGGTCCAGGTTTCCAAGGCAGGGCCCTTTTCCAAGGCAAAGGGGGTGGCCCTGGCCCGAACCCCAGATCCCCTCCCTGCTCTGTGTCCTGCCTCCTGGTGTGGCCAGGGTGGGTCCCAGGGCCCCCAGCGCCCAGGGGTGAGGAGCCCTGCCCTCTGCCGAGTGTTTCCCTTTAGTTCCAGATGCCGCCCTGACAGGTGCTCTCCTGTGATTAATGTCCCCGCCCCCAGGCCCAGGGCCAGCCCCTCTGCCCCACGCCAGTGCGCCAGTGCCGACGGGGTGGAGGGTCGGTTCAGGGAGCGAGCCCTCCAGAACCTCCTGCAAGGGGGTGTGTGTCAGCAGAGAGCTGAGCTCTGGGGAGCAGGGGAGGGAGGCCGCTGGGGGCCTCCAGGGTGGGCACACCGTCCTGAAGACGAGCCCCTGCAGGTAGGCATGGGAGCACACGGGGAGACCTTTGGCTCTCAGGGACGTGGGCAGGTGAGCTAGATCGTGACGTGAGCACGTGGGACTTGGCAACCTCAAGGCCCTGGGCAGAGAGGCGGGCATGGACTATGAGTAGTTGGGAGAAGAGCAAGAGTAGGGACTTTGGGTTCTTTGGGGGACTCTGGTCACGGGGACCGTGGCTGGGGGTGTGGGTTTCGTTATGTTGGTCATAGCTGAGTTGGAGAGTGTTGTCTAAGTTGGGCCCATGGTTACCTGCTGTGTGATCTTGCATAAGTGCCTTGACCTCTCTGTGCCTCCCTTGCCTCATCTAGAAAATGTGGATGCCAGTAGTACCTACTTCACCGTGTTGTGAGGAGTCAATGAGGTGACACACATAAAATGCTTAGAACACTACCTGGCGTGGAGCCAGCCTTAAAGAACCATCAGCTAGGATCAGGAATGGGTCAATGTGGTAGTGCAACCAGCGCGGCTCAGCTGGGTTATAATCAGAGCTGGGGGCCCAGGGTGGAGCAGGGGGGCAGGCAGCATGGGATGGGGTGGGGTCTGCGTTCCAGTTCCTTTCCCCACCTTGCCCACCCCCCTTTGCGTATAACACACGGCGTCACCTCCCCAGCTCTCAGCACCTTCCAGAAAGCCGCTATCTCCACGCACGCATCTCTCCACCGCCCTGGGCCTGAAACGAGACGGCATCTCCCCGCCGCCGTCCCCAGCCTCTTGTTTGTTTGGTATGTCGGCGCCGTGGGCAGGTTTTTGCTAATTTTGTGCCTGCCTTTATCAAACGGGGATTCACAGGCACTTTATCCTCGATAAGTGGATTAGTCAGTGAGCTCGACAAGAAGGTGTCGGAAGCAGGGGCTGCTCCGGAGAAGATATTTGTTTTGCAAAGAATAGAGCCTGCGTTCCCTGCCCGGCGCGTTCCAGGCAGGCAGGGCGTCGCCGTAGCTGGAAGGGCCCTCTCTGGCACCTTTTCCTGGGGACAGGGGCGTCCTAACTCGTGGGAAGTTTCTCCAGCACAAGCAGACAGTGAGAGGGAGGCTGGCCCGTGGGGAGGGGAGAAGGAAATGCTGAATGCCATCCAGCCGCCGGTGCACTGGACTCGTTTGGACTTGGAAACCCTCCCTGCGCCGCACGCTCCAGCTTCGTACACCTCCCCTCTCCTTCCTTCTCTTCCCTTGTCTTCTGGCCTTTCTCTCCCTTTTTGCGTTCTTTCTTTCTCAAGGCACGAGCCTCTGCCAGGCCCTGGGCTAGGGATTGTGAATTCAGACATGGATACAACGTGGCCCTTACTTGCAGAGGGCGGATGCCAGGGGAACAAAACCAAACCCAAGAACCGATCAGCCCCCAAACACAGCAGCAAATCTGGTGGAAATCCCAAGATGCTGCCAACTTCCTCCTTCACCTTGAGATTTCTGAGGGTGGGCCTGGCCCACAGGGGGCCTCTCAAACTTATTTCCAGGGTGCACCTGATAGTAGGGGAGAGTGCCCGCCCTGAAGCCCTGGAGGGGGTAACACAGCTTCACGTGTGAGCTTTCACGTGCATGTGCGTTTCGCACTCTTTGCCACCATGAGTCCGTATTTGGGTGATGACGATGTGATAAATGAGCATCGTGTCAGTTGTCGCTCCAGGAAGCGGCACCACGTTTCACCTGTGATTGTGAGTCGCCCACGATAGCTGACATCACGTTGGGACTGAGGAAGGAGGTGACAGTGACTGCGATGTTTGGAGTGGGGTGACCCAGAATGATGGAATCATAGGCAGGAACAGGGGACCCAAGAGGTGTCCCTGGACCAGGGGCAGGTGTGTGGAGGTGGGCAGGAGGGGTCAGGGCCGAGGTGTGGATCGCCCAGACCTGTTTCGGCAGAGACCCGGAGATGGAATGAGACGCTCAGAGAGAGGACAGAGGCAGAGGCTGGAAGGATGCTTGGTCCAGCTCTTCCTCCGCAGCGGGATGAGAATATCCAGGGGCCCAAATGTTTCCTTTTCCCCGTCCACTTAAAATCTGGATGTCCAGGACATTGGGCCTCCTGGTCTATGCTGGAGCAAGGATCGGGAGGGGGGGGGGGGGGCGGGGAGCAGACACGCGAAGAAGGAGAGAAAAAGACGGAGCTGAGCATTCCGAGTCCCCAGCTGGTCCTTAACAGGTCTGTCCTCCCCGAGCTGCCTCCAGCTGAGTGTGATTTTGCTATTTATTTACATGTAATTATTGCTATGAGGTGCAGATATTAACGCTGTCAAGAGCAATTTGCTCTGACATTTTTCACTCGCTCAGTTGCCCCCGCCACTCTTGGCGTAGCCCAGGGCTCTCCCAGCTCCGGCCTCTGTGCGCTCGCTGGCCTGGCCGGGAACCACCCAGCCGGCAAGGAGTGGCGTCAGCGAGCTCACCCAGCTCCTCTGCAAACTCATTATGCTTTGAAATTGAATTTGGTCGGGGAGAGGGCTGGCTGGGCCCCGCTCCACCTGGCCTGGGCCGGCTCGAGACCTCACTATCCTGCCTTCTGCAGAGAAGAACCAGCCAGGGGCTGGGCTGGCCAGGGCAGGGGGCCCTGTGGCTGAGGCTGGCAGAGGCCGGTGGAGGCAGCTGGTGAAGACAGTGGAAAGTCATTGTCAGAGAGGAGGGGGGTGGTATAGCCCTGCTAGACACAGTCCTGAGGCAGGGATGGCATGAGGTTCCATGGGGGTAGGAAAGGTGCCGAGCTGGCTCTGGAGTGGGTCCCTTAGGTACTTGCTAGAAAGAAAATTGACTTTGCAGTCACACCTCCCTGGGTTCAAATCCCAGCACTGCCACTTATTAACTGCATGCTCTTGGGCAAATTATTTAGCTCCTTGGAGCCTCAGTTGTCTGATCTGTAAAAATGGAACACTGCATACCCAAATTTCAAGGAATCTAAGACACCTTGCTACTGGCCCTTCCTTGATCTTTTCAGAAAGTGTCAACGAAATCTTGTCACACAGGTCATGGTGAGCAGCTGTAGTGAGACGTCATTGATTGTAAGATGCACCCCAATCTCAGAAAGATCAAAATGTGCATTTCAGAACTGATATTTCCTGACAGCTGGGGTGAGGAGTGAATGACAGTGTGGCCAGCACACAGTAGGTGTGTGGGGCTCCTACTGTGGGGCTCAATAACCAAAAGCCATGGTCATTTTTCCACTTGAGCCACTCGATGACCAGGGGCCACTTTATAGAAGAGGAAACTGAGACTCATTCATTCACTCATCCATCCATTCATTCATTCACTCATCCATCCATTCATCTATCCATTCATTCATTCACCCATTCATTCATCCATTCATTCATTCACCCATTCATTTATCCATTCATCCATCCATTCATTCATTCATCCGTCTGTTCATCCATCCATTCTTGCCTCTTAAGGACTTTACCTCTTGGAACGGGCAAGCAGAGCCTGAGCTATTGTGGCCCTGAGCCCTTAACGCATTGTGATATGTGCCAGCTTGTCTGCCCGGGGACTAACGAGGCCTCCCTGCTACCACTCAGTCCCTGCCACGGCCAATCTGCATCCTCATCTCCAGCAATTATCAAGGAGGACCCCCCCCCCCACACACACACCCCCAAATGCCGGGGGCCCCGAGAGCCTCCTTTCCCAACCTGGGCTGGGGCTGGAGTCCAGGAGGTCCCCCTCCCCCCTCCCCCCTCCCTCCCTCCTCAGCTCGGCCAATTAGGCCCCTGACACCTGGAGCCGCTGACAAACTGTTCCTGTCACTTGCTCTCTGTCTTTCATTAGGGCCGTGGGGGAGGGGGAGGGGCAGGGGAGGGGGAGGAGATGGGATCTTTCATGCTTAGTAAGGCCAGATACATTAATTACAAAACGGCCATTTGCCGCGTGAAAGTGTGCTAATTAAATTTATGCAATCATTATCTTTAAATAGTCATATCTTTCCCGGAGATCAGCCCCATCGTTCCCCAGCCCGCCGCTGCTCCGAGCCTAGTCGCCCTAATCCCCTGTCCTTTCTGTCATTTATCGCTCCGTCGGAGACGATCTCCCAGTCCCACTGCCCCTCACCAACTCTGGCACTCGCCAGGGCCCCGGAGCCCTTGGGCCCATCCTGGCATGGACACCTTAGACTTGTGCCAACCCAGGAGCAGCCCAGGGAGGTGGAGACTAAAGCCAGCCCCCTTCGCATGTTTGCAGATATTTCTAGATGTTTCCAGATATTTAGCTGACATCTTGTGAATCAAACATTGGAACCCATGTGTATGTGTGTGTCAGAGCATCAAACCAGAGAAGCTTTACCTTCTTGGATGTTATGTGGGAAGTCATTCTGTCCATCCCCCCATCTGCACACAATCTTTAGCTAAGCCTCCAAAGACACCTGGGGTGGGGAAGGGGCTCTTTTTAAATCTGTTGGGTTGAAGGAGGGTGTGGGTAGGAGTCGTTTATTTCATTCATCCAATTCTATGCCAGGCGCTGTGCTGGGGATCAACAGAGAAGTTTATTCATTCATTCATTCAACACATCATTGCTCGATACCTACTATGTGCCAGGCACTGTGAATAAGACACCAGACCTGCCTCCAAGCAGCTCCTAGCCAAGTCCAGGGAAGTCCTGCCTTCCCGAGAGCCATGCCAGGGTCCGGGTCAGCCTGAGCCTAGGGCAGGAAGTGGGGCCAAGGCAAGGCTGAGAGTTTTTTCTCGGTGCAACGCTCAGAGCCCAGTGATGTCAGACCCTTGCTGGCTGAGCCTTTCAGAATCTCTGCCCCCACACACTAGGAAGTTCTTATCAGAGTCTTAACTGACTCCCTTCTGCTGCAATTTCAGAAATTCTCTTTTCCAGTTTTCCTTCTCAATCAAACAGCCTGTCTCCTGAGGCTTTGGAGGTCTGCTATGTGGAACTCCCACGTGGAGGGAAGAGATACCTGGCAGGATTTGAGAATAGGTGGCCGCCTCCCTGGTCAGAGGTGGCGGTCGATGGCCAGGTTCTTGCCACGTCCCGTCTGAGCTTCCAGGACCTTGGGCCTAGCCTGTTCCCTTGGGGTGATCATCAACTAATGGGGCAAATGGGACACATGCCCCCACACATGCATGCAGCGCTCACAAACACACATCCAGTACTCATATGCATGTGTAACACGTAAACAGAACACTCACCCATGAACACCCCTGCAATACTTGCACACACATGCATGCACATGCACTACTCACAGGTACACATACGACACTCACAGATGCACGCAAACTCACACATACACAAGATGCTCCCACATGCACACACACGCAAGTCACATGTATACACCTGGAGGACTCCCATGGGAACCTACACACACACACACACACACACACACACACACACACGGAGTTAATGAAAGCCCAGAGCCATCCCTGGTAAATGAAGGTCACAGCCAGGCACAGGGCAAGGGCATTGGATTAGACATCAGGAGTCTTGGGTTCTTGCTCCAATCCTGCCACTCACCTGCCGTGTGATTCTAGGTGAGCCCCTAAGCCTCAATTTCCTCATCTGAAAAATGGGAGAGCAGTGCTTCATAGAGTCGTGATGAGACTTCCTAACTGTAAGGTGCTATGCCTGTGCAAGACAATGGCAGCTGCCAGGCTTAGAAAAGCCTTCACGGAGGGCTGGGTGGTGATGAATGTGGAGAAGGCGGGGCTGGGGCTTTGGGGATGGGGGCATGGGAGGGGAGCAGGCTGCCGTGTGAGAGGCCGGGGGGTGGAGGGGTGGGGTGTGAGGGCTGTAAGCACAGAGGTGGGAGGTGGGGGGAGCTGCGGGGGGGGAGCAGGGGACATGCAGGAAATCTTGTTTGGAAGCTCCAAGTCGGCACCCGAAGCCCATTACCGCTGTCCACAGGGGGCAGGGAGAGGGGAGGGGCCCCAGATCCTCTTAGCAGAGAGGGATAGAGGGGGAGCAGGGGTGGCCGGCTGCCTGGGTGGGTGATTTCTGGCTCGCACTAATCCCAGTGTGGAGCTGGGGACAGGCAACGGAGAGGCGGGGGCCCATCGTGTGATGTGTGTCTGGATGTCCCTGGGGGGAGGAAGATGAATCTAGCACGTAGGCTTGAACCAGTGAGGTGGCGAACGCGGCGATGAGGCTGGGATGGGCGTGAACGGGCGGGAGCCTGTTGACCTGTGCGTGTGCCTCTGTGCAGCTTGGGGACGGTTAGTAGCCTAGTGTGGGGGGTGCCCGCGTGCACTTTTTCCTGAACACCGTTCTGTGTGTATGTGTGCTGGTATGCCCGTGGAGCACATTGTGTGCATTCCTGGACGTGTGTATGTTGTGTGCACATCCATGCCTGTCCATCTGGGTGGGACCTCCTGGGGAGCCTTTAAAAATCTTCATACCCAGACCCTCACTCTGAATCTCCAGGGGGTGGGACCTAGGCATGGGCATTTAAAGAGCCCCCCCAGGGTTCTAATGGGCAGCTGAGATGGAGAGTCCGTGACTGACTGGAGAAACCCCAGGGAGCGTCTTCCTCCACAGCATCCCTCACTCTCAGCCTCCCTGGCGGGTCCCCCTGCTCCCAGAGATCACCTCCAGACCCCAGACCCTTAGGACGCAGGACAAGCCGTGGGCAGGGCTGCCCTGGAACATCCACCAGCCTGGAACAGGTTTCCAAGGCGTTCCATTCCTGGAAGCCGTGCCCTTGTCTTCTGTCCTTGACAGTGGGAACAGGCTGCTCCTAAAATATCCCCCTCTTCACCTTTGCTGGGAAAGGGGTGAATTGGCAAGGCAGTAGACCAGGGCTGGAGCTGAAGCCGAGGCTTGGAGACAAAACCACTCACTGTGCCGAGCCAGCAGTTCTTTCCAGAGCCAAAGGCAAACCTGGGGGCAGGAGGGGGTGGAACTGAGCCCAGGTGGGAGGGAGGCACAGCTGTCCCCTGCAGCCCTGTTAGCTTGCTGCGTGACTTGTGTGAGCTGCTGTCCTTCTCTGAGCCTCGGTTTCCCTGTCTGTGAACAGGAGGCCATCTTGGAGGTGCCTCCCAGATTTCATGTGCATATTTAGGTGTGCTGACATCTAAGTGGGGTAAGCATATTAGGTAAGTTGAAGAAAAGCGATGTGAAAAAGTTTAAGGAAAGGATTATCCTGCTGGCTCATTAGGATTTTTAGGAGAAGCTGTTTGGCAAGAGGTGTTTTAAGTTGGATTCAGGTATTTGTCTCCCGGGAGGTGTGTGCTGTGGGAAGGGGGTCTGGGTCTTCAGTGTCCTCTCGTGCCACCCCCTCTCTTTTCAGACCAGCACATTCAGGTCAGGGAAGGGGTGCGACTTGTCAAAGGTGACACTGCCCCTGAGACTCCCACCTGCTGCTGAGCTCCCTGTCCTGCTCGCAGGTCCCTGGGTCTGTGGGGGGCAGAGCTGTGCTAACAGGCAGAGCGAGGGTCCGTCTAGGGAGTGTGCGGGGCCCCTGGGGAAGGAGAGGTGAGCCAAGACAGGGCCCCTGAGTCTCAAGTGACCACTTCAGTCTCACTTCACCAGGGTCCTGGTGCCCCCTCCCCTCCCCCTCCTTCAGGTGGTGGGGTGGGAGGGGGAGGGGGAGGAGGAGAAGGGAAGAGGGGAAGAAGAGGAGTGGGGGAAAGAGGTGGGGGGAGAAGGGGGAAGATGAGCTAGCATTGACTGAGAATGGTGCGTCCAGCACTGCTGATGGGTTTCGGGTGCAGTTAAGCCTTACAGAAACCCCGTAGGTAGCTATCATCATCATCATCATTCCCAGTACATAGATGAGAAAACTGAGGCACAGAAAGGTTCGAGAAATTCCCCAGGGTCACAGCTAGTCAGCCGTGAGCATGCCAAGGAGACAGTGCCTGCTGCGGGGGAGCCCGCTGGGCCCTGCCCAGCCTCATGCCTCTTCCCGGGACCGCGGGGTACCCCTCTGGCATTGTGGAGGTGGGACTCCCTGCTATGCCCTCTGACCCGGCAGTCCTCCGCCTGATTCCAGCCCCCCAACTCACCTCCAGGTGCCCCATCCTGACCTCGCCCGTCTCCAGGCCCCTGTGCCTCTCCCTTGCGCGCCCCCGTCCACCCACCCAGAGCCTGGCGACGGCAACCGCACTTCTAATTGCAGCCGTGCTCCCCAAGCCACGCTCGGTTATCACAGAAGGTGCAGATCTGGCAGCTCAGCCTCCGCGGTCCCAGGCCCTCAGGGCCAGCTCAGGAACGGAGGGAATTAATTACATTTTTCCCATCCCCTTCTTTTAAAGGAGGGGACTGCACCGGCGCATCCCCGGGGAGGGGCCGGCGCGCAGAGGCTCTGGACGCGGGGCTGGCACGGGGCTCCCGTGGCCCCCACCCCTGAAACAGGCACGCTTCCCCCCAGCGGGCGGAAGGGAGGGCGCGGCTGGCCTCTTATTGATTTAGTCTGGCCGAGGCTGGGACTGATTTGGAGCAGAGGGAGAGGAAGGGGCTGGGGGCTGGGCGGGGGCGATGGTGGATCGGGGGGTGGGGGAGGAAAGGAGAGGAAGGGATGGCTGTCAGTCAGCCTGATGGACAGCCTGGAGATTTGCCTTCAGATAAAACCTTACAGATGTGGAGGTCGGTATTGATTTTGAGTTAGTAACGGTAACGTACCAAGAAGTAATACATTAGTGCAAGCAAGGTCACCGGGAAAAAGGCGAGACCACTGGGGGAGAGGCCTTGGCATTCTTGAGGGGGGTGGATTACCGCATCAGAACGGGACTTCCTCAAGTTCAAAAGTTTGCAGGCCCCGGACCTCAGGTGGGCCCCAAACCATAGGCCGACGTTTCCTGCTTCTGCAGGTAGAGGGACTGAGGGGCCCCCAGGCCACCGGAGGCCAAGGGCAGGCCGCTTTGGCCTGCAGGGCTTGGCCCATGGGGCTAAGGGCCTCTCCTTCAGGGCGCTCCGGCTCAGCCCAGGTTTATCTGCTCTAGGGGAGGGAGACCAGCTGGGAGTTCAAATCCCAGCTGTGCCTCTTAGGAGCCTTCTCCTCTGCCTCCCTGTGAGTTCAGTGCACCCGTCTCCAGGGTGGGGGCAGCAGTGGCCACTTTGCACAAGGATTCAACAGATGACCCGTGTCACAACTTGAGGCTGTGGTCCCCCCTCCCTGTTCTCTTCACTTGGGTCCTGTCCCATTTGCTTGGAGGCTGCCCTGCCTGGAGACAGGGGGCTGGACAAAATGGAGTTCCTTTGAGCCACAGGCCTCCAGCGACTCTGGGAGAGAGTGAGCAGAAGCTGCACCTCCCCGGTTCACACCTGCCCCGATGTGGATTCAATGCGATGTTCCAGGGCGAATCCATTACAGGAAAAGCTCCCTCGGCCTTCTTGCTGATGGCCCGGGGTCCAAGGCCTCTGAGCCACGGGACACCCCATATGCCCTCTCCAACCAAGACTCCAGAACATTTTACAGCTCCGGGGATTTTCCTTCTCCACCTTGACTTTCCTGCTGATTCTTAAAGCTGCTGTGTGTTCCCACCTCAGGGCCTTTGCACTTGCTGAGGAGCCCGGAAGAGCCCCAAGAGCGTGTCTGTGTCACCTTCCCGTGGCTGGCCCTTTTTGGTTCACCTCTTTGGGGAAGTCTTCCCTGATGCCCCAACCTGCCTGCCCCATTTTCCCTTCATAGCTCTTACCAGTATCAGAAATTCTTCTCTTGTTCACCTGCTTGTTGTCAGCTTCCTTCACTAGACTGACAGCTCCAGGAGGGCGTGGGGTTGGTACTGTTTGTCGCTATACCCTCGATGCCCGGTGCGGCATCTGGTGCTCAGTAGGGGCTCAATAAATTTTTGTCATATGAATATTCATGAATTCAACAAGGCTCCTCGCCGTTCATCGTAGGAAGTAGGCACGATGCTGGCACCGGGTACATGATGCACAGTTCCATCCTGCCCTCAGGGAGCACGCGGCCGAGCCGTACCCCCAGCCTGGCACAGAGCGGGCACTCCAAGAAATGTATGTTAAATGAAAAAAATGACCAAATAAGGGGCATCTTTAGGAAACAACACATTGTTTGGTGTTGCTGGGACGTCAAGCGGGAGCTGGGCAGGGGTGAAGGGGTTTGGGCAGGCAGGAGGTCAGGTCAGCCTTGAGGGGTGGGGTCAGATCTGCTGGGGATCTCTGCTTTACAGCATGAGTAGTGGGTCTACACACAGCTCCCAGCCCAGGCCCAAAGCACCCTCGTCCTCTCCCCCTCTTCCCATCATCCCTTCTTGGCTTGGTGTCTTGGAGATGAGGAGGAGGGAAGGGTCACACTGGGGTCTCACCAGAGCTAACAAACCCTCCCAAGGTCTCCCCTACCCACACTTGTCCTGAAGGAAGGGAAACGAGGCCTGTGTGTCTTCCCTGAGCTCTAGGTCCCTTCTAGGACCCAAGCCACCTGTGAGGGGAAGCAGGAGGAGTGTGTGTGGGGTGGGGAATGGAATGGGTGCTTGTGTTCTTAATGGTTGAAGTCTCAATTGGGAACCCTACAGGCACCCTGGCACATCCCAGATGTGGCCCCAGTGGAAAAGAGTGTGGCTCTCCTAACCCCCGGCGCAGTGATAAAATCCCCTGCCTCCTCATCCTTGACAGTCAGAGGGCACCGAGCCCTGCTCCGTAGCATCACGCGCTCCCCACCAGCCCCTGCACCTCCCCTCCCATCTCCACCCCAGCACCCCCCAGCCCCTGCACCTCCCCTCCCATCTCCACCCCAGCACCCCCCAGCCCCTGCACCTCCCCTCCCATCTCCACCCCAGCACCCCCCAGCCCCTGCACCTCCCCTCCCATCTCCACCCCAGCATCCTCCAGCCCCTGCACCTCCCCTCCCATCTCCACCCCAGCACCCCCCAGCCCCTGCACCTCCCCTCCCATCTCCACCCCAGCACCCCCCAGCCCCTGCACCTCCCCTCCCATCTCCACCCCAGCACCCATACTCTTGACCCTATCATGAGGCCTCCAAAGAGCCTTCAACACAGAGGGAGTTTGGGAGAGGTCTCTCAGCTCCCTAAAAAGTAGTTCAGATGTCGTTCAGCACAGCCTCCTGCCTCTCCAGAAGACCTTCTCTTGCCTTCCCCCAAATCCATGCCCTTGTGTCCTTTGCCATCTTGAGGGGGTTGCTACACCACTAAGTCCCCCTAAAGCCCACCAGCTATGGTGCAAAGGGGTCAGATATTGTCTTAGCTTTTAGAACCATACAAAGTACCCCACACTCTGGGCTTAAAACTGCAGCAGTATCTGGACTCACGGTTCTGGAGGCTCCAAGTTCCAAATCACGGTGAGACGCTCCATCTGAGGCTCCTGCCGGCCCCTCCTGGCTTCCGGTGCCGGCTGCCATCCGTGGCGCTCCTGGGCTGGCAGGTGCACCACAGTGTCTGCCGTCCCTGCCGCACGTGGCCCTCTCCCCATGCCTGTCTGTGTCCAGCTTCCCTCTTCTTATGAGGACTAGTCATATCCAGCACCTTCTGAGGACCTGAGGGTTAGGACTTGAACATACCTCTTTGGAGGACCCAGTTTAACCCTAACAGGTGCCTAAAACTGAGAGTCAGTCTTACAACTTAGCAGGTGAGCCAGGGCAGGTGAGCTGGGCTCTGGGCTCTGCTCACTCACAGACCTGCTGAGAGATCTGGAGAGCCACGGCCCTTTGTGGCCCCTTGTGTCCCCTTGTGGCCTCCGCCCCATGCATCTCTGCAGGGCTGTGGCTGGGAAGAGGCACGTGGGTAACCGCTGTGAGGAGGGAGGACCATCGGAGCTGGGCCCTGTTTCCTGAACGCAGCGCTCGGCCAAGCCTCCAGCCTCTCCAGGTTTAGGTGCAAGCACCCTTTCTTTCCCCAGGGCCGCAGCTCCGCTGAGCTAAGGAACACCGCAAGGGTACCCTGAGCTCAGCATCTGTCTCTGGCCCGAGGATTTCACAGGCCATGCCCTGAGGCAGAGACAAATCAAAAGTGGAAGATATAAAAAATACACAGAAGATGTCCAGTTGATAAAAAGATAATCGCTCGCATGCTCACAGGCTGCCTTCTCCCCACGAGGCGGGCAGGGCAATCAAAGGACGCAACTGTGCCCAGCCTGGATTGCAGCAGAATTCTTTAGCACGATGCTGGGCAGACTGTCAGCAAAGCTGACCTCACCTGGCATTCAGGGCCACCCTCCCGTAGCATCACCAGGAGGCCACCAGGGGCCTGGGGCCAGCGGGTCACTTCTGCCAGGGCAGGCCAGACCTGCCCCTCCCCCTGCCACCCTTCTCTCCTTGCACTGATCAGGCACCTGACACTCTCCCATCCCAGGGACTCCTGCTACCTGCTCTTTCTCTCACCTGCACCACTTTCCCCTGCTCTCTCACCTGGATAGCAGGTGCCACCTCCTTCAGAAGCTTTCCTGACCACCAGGCTGGGGAACTGCCCTCCGCTGGCTCCCACCGCCTCCCCATCCCCAAGCTGCCTCCGGCACACTCCTCACCACCCTGTGTCTCGATGCCTCCCCACTGGACAGGGCATCCCCAACCCGAGGTCAGAGACCACGGCTCTTTCTCCTCTGAAGTCCCAGGGCCCGGCCTCAGGTCTGGGACCAGAGTCACCGTCCATGCAGGTTTGTTGAATGAATAAATGAACACACCAGTGAACGAACATCAGGTTCTTTAAGCAGAGTTTCTAGAGACAAGACTCGCTGTGCCAGTCGAGTTGACAGCACTGAGGACCAGTTCCTATTTGCTGAGCCAGGCCCAAGAGGGGCAGAGGTGATGGCCATGGGCATCTGGGCGCTGGCAGAATGAAAGGAAGGTTGCTGGGAGACAATGTGAGATCCGTGGCCATGTACTTTGGGGGTGTAGCTGCAGGAAGCTCAAAGTCCAAAGAAATCTAGAAGGTACCATGCCTAGAGCAGAAAGGGGAGTGAAGCCTGATTGATCCAGAGTCCTGCTGTAACCTGAGTGTTTGAAGGTGGAGGTAGCCCCAGACTGATGGGGGAGGCACAGTTCTATGTCCTAGAGGGGCTCCCTGTCCAAAGGGGGAGACATCATTAGCTAATTAGTTCATCCGTTCACTCATTCATCCATTCATTTGTTCGTTCAGCGGTTAAGTACAGAGTGTCCCTTAGAGCCAGGCCCTGGGGATGTGGACATGACTGGGGCCCTTCCTGCCCTGCCCCTTAGAGCCCCAGATTCAACCAGGCACTAAAGACCAGTGACCGTCTTACCCACAAGGGCAAACAAAGCAGGTAAACTGAGGACCTTGATGCAGCAGGAACCTCAAGGAAGCCGCTCCAGCCAAGGCCTGGACAGGGCCAGCCCGGCATGGTGGCCACCCAACATGCGCCTTTGGGGCCTGTCCCCCGAGCCCGCCCGCTGGGCCCCGCGCTGACCGCCTCTTCCCCGCAGGTCATGAGCATCCTGAGCAACCCTAGCGCGGTGCCGCCGCAGCCGCAGGCCGACTTCTCCATCTCCCCGCTGCATGGCGGCCTCGACTCAGCCACCTCCATCTCAGCCAGCTGCAGCCAGCGGGCCGACTCCATCAAGCCGGGGGACAGCCTGCCCACCTCCCAGTCCTACTGCCCGCCCACCTACAGCACCACCGGCTACAGCGTGGACCCCGTGGCTGGCTACCAGTACGGGCAGTATGGCCAGAGTGAGTGTCCGCGGCCCTGGGCGTCGCCCCCTCCCTGCCCTTGTTCCCGCTCCCAGGTCTCCTGTTTGTTGGTGGAGAGCTGCAAGGTGGTGGTGGGGTGGGGCTGCCCATTTCACAGGCTGGGAAACTGAGGCCCAGAAAAGGGAAACGACTGACCTAAAATGACTCCGAGATGGACCTCAAATCCAGACCTGTAGAGTAGCGCTGTCCCATCAGAACATAAAGCAAGATACCGACATAATTTAAAATTCTCTAGTAAGTAAAAAGAAAAAGTGTCGTTATTTTTACTAACATTTTATTCAGCTCAACATATCCCAAATATTTCAACATGTAATCCATCTAAAAATGACTTAGGAGATATTTTACTTTTTTTCTCATACAAAGTCTTAGAAATCCCATGTGTATTTTATACATGACATAGCATCAGAAATATTTGCTCCCTGCTTACTTTTATAAAGTCTGCAGTTGAAAAGTAGATTCACACACCCGAGTTGTTTCAAACATACTTAAAAGGTTTCCGGTAATTAAATAACTCGTTCAAGTATCAGTTTTTAAATTTAGGTCGATAGGATTAAATAAAATTTCAAACTTCGCTTCCTGGGCGGCGCTAGCCACACTTCAAGCGTGGCTGCTGTGCTGGACGCGCAGGCTTAGCGAGCCTGCCTCTTTCAGCCACAGGGCGTGGGTCTAGCCCTGGGTTGCGCCCTCTCCTCTGCCTCGGCAGCGCCCCCACACCCAGCCGTGGTTTTCCCAAACTCTGAGCCGGTCTTACCTGCCCACTGCAGTCACCTTGTCTTAAAATGAACCTGCAGACCAAAGGTTGGAAAGGCCAGCACAAGCCTCAGCTTCCGGCCGCCGTTGCCGAGGCCAGAGCAGGGCAGGCCACGGCGGGGGGTGGGAGGTCACTCAGCGGGCAGCTCAGCGCCCCTCCTGCCCCACCTCCTGGCGAAGGCCTCACCTGCGGGTGTCAAACTAATCAGAAGGGCGTGGGGCCAGAGGGCAAGACCCCCAGGCCTGAGGGCCTCCTCCCCCCAGCGCTGCCCTGGCCTGACTTGTTGACCTCGACTTCCTCACCTCCCTCCACCCCCGGCCTCCTCACCTGGCCTTGGCCTCCACGGCCAAATGAGGGCCAGCTGTGTGGGCCTCCACCTCCCAGCTGTGTTCGTGATTCCTTTCCATGCACGTGTGTTTGCATGTGTGTACGTGTGTGTGAGTATGTGAGTGAGGCTGGGGGTCAGTGTGTGCATCTCTGTGAGCAGGTGAGCATGTGTATAAGCATGTCAGTGTGCTTGCGACCACCTGAGTATGAACGAGCTCCTCGTGTGCATGAAACATGCATATGGGTTTTGCATGTAAATGCACATGTGCATATGTTTGACATACACGTATGTGGTTGCAACACAGGCAAACAAGTGTTTAGATGTGTCCTCAGGTGTGCACAGATGGTTGAGTGTGCCCATTTATGAGACTGTGCACTTGGCATATGTGCTGTGCATCTGTCACTGTGGGGACACGTCTGAAAAACATGTAGGCATATGTATGGGTATATGTGAATGTGTGAATGTGTGTCCGTACATGCATGTGTATAGATGTGCATTGGGGCTGGCATCTACGCTTGAATGTGTGTGCATGTGATGGTGTGTATTTAGGAGCACAAGCATATGCAGATGTGTACAACATGTGCACACGTATGTAAATATGGATGGGTGTGTATGTCTGAGTGTATGCATAGTTTGTGCTGGGCACGGCTGTGTGTAAGTTTGGGCACGTACACGTGCTGTGTCTGGGGTGAACGTGTGTGCAGGGAAGTTGGTGCGTGGATGTGTGCAGCATGTGCAGGCATGCGTGTTTGAGGGTGGGGGGCACACATGTGCATGAGGGTGTTTCCAGAGAAGCCCAGCGTGACCCCTTGACCCAGCCCGTGTTCCTGGGTGTGGAGCTGGACACACATGCTCTTGATAAAGATTTCTGAGCGGCTCCAGCAGCAGCAGCAGCCCCTGGCCCCGGGCAGGCGTTAGTCACACCCGGAGCCCCATGCCCTGCTCCGGGGGCTCCTGCCCAAGTAGGAAATAAAATTAACCCCAAAGCCAACATGGGGGTCGGCAGGGGAGGGGGGATCAAAAGGGAAGGGGCCCAGGAGGCGAGAAAGGAGCGTTTGTTCCCCTTTGCCTGGGAAAAGCCGGGGGGGCCAAAGCCATTTCCTCCTCCCCTCCCCCTGCCTCCATCCTTCCCTCCCCCTGCCTCTCTCTTTCCTTCATCCCCCTCTCTCCCTCTCCCCACCAGCTCCACTCTTGCTCTCCTGGCTCTTTCCTGGCTCCTCCTGGGGCAGCTCAGAGCTCCTTCTGGGCCACATTCTCCAGCCCCACCCAGAGGGAGCCCCAGCACAGTTCCCACCCCCCTCACAGAGGCTCCGGGGTCAGTGTAGGAGGGGCCGGAGGGTAAGTCTATCCCTCTGTCATCAGTTAGTGTGGGCAAGTCGCCCTGCCTCTCTGAGTCTCACTCTTCCCGTCTGAGGCATTGGCCTCAGTGATCTTGAAGTTCCTCCGTTGCACCGCGCCCCACGCCTGCCTTGTCGGGTGACAGCCCAGGGCACACTGTGTTCCCACTGGCTACCTGCCGCATGGCCACAGACAACTGGCTACACCTGCAACTGAGCCCCCACCTGTCCCCAACGCCCCCTGTGTATTCCCAGGCCCACCTGGCTCCTGCTCCCATCTGTCCACACCTGCATTTGGGGTCTCACCGTCCACTTGAGATGCCCCTAACTGAGCGCTCATGGTGGGGTGGGCGCCGGGCACGATGCTTGTTCCTCGCCTCGGGCGATTCTCAAAACCCCGCCCCAAGCTGGGCGTTCTTTCTCCCCGTGTTGCTGCAAAAACCAAGGCCCAGACTCAGTAACTTTTCCAAGGTCAGTAGGTGAACAGTGGATGCCAGGTCTCCAAACCACAGGCTCTCGTGAGACACTTGGTAAGGCCACACTTCCAGGCCTGCTCGCATGTCGCACACTCCTGTGTGTGGCTAGAGGCCCATGCACAGATTTATTTGTATGTGAGTATTCGAGAGCACCTGTCTGTACGTGGCTTCAAGACACAAATATACAAAACGTACCTGTCTGAAAGAAGGAGAGCTGCCCGTCCCCCGAGCCCTCACCACGGGCCAGCCTTTCCCCGCACAGGCGCCCTGTGTGGTGTGCGGGGCCGTTCTCGTTCTCACCAGACAGACCAGGAAGTGGGGTCCAGGGAGGTTCCTTGCCTGAGGCCGTGCCCTGGCACACGCGGGCGTGCACCTGGTCACACCTACGGCCCCACCCCCAGAGACTCCCTCTCCGGAGTGCGTGGTATGTACCCCCGGGCCAAACTCTTCTGCAGTCGACCCCCCCCCCACCGCCGCTCATGTTCCAAGGACCTTCGCCTCTTCCTTTCCTGCACCCCACTATCGTCCATTCATCCGTCTGTCCCTCCCCATCCCTGGAGTGGTGGGGGTGGAGGGGCAGGGACTGGGGCGCACGGCAGATTAATCTGACCCTGGCCTTCCCAGAGGCCGGGGCGTGCTAATGATGGGGCTGATAGAACGCAGAAGTGTGAAAAGAATCTTAATAGATCTGACAAGTCTAATAAGGGCTTGTGCCTGGAAGGGTCCTCCTCTGGGGCCGAGGCTGACGAGGCGCTGACGGCTCAGATTTGTTTACTGGTTGGCATCGCCCCCGCGGCTCCTGCCAACTCCCAATTAAGCTAATTTGAGATGTTTAGAGCCCAGGCGCAAGCGCCAGGCAGAGGAGGGGAGGCACGGACAGACAGAGCGACAGGGTGGGCCATTGGCAGAGGCCGTAATGAGAAATGCCACAGGCCTGCCCTTGCTGACCCCTCGGCCTGATCTCGGGAGGTGCAGGCTCGTGGCCCCTTGGGCACCCTTGAGGTTGGCTGGGTCGTCACTAAAGTTTGGCTCCTTGGCATTTCCTTGCCCACCCAGACAGGGCCAATGTCACCTCCTACCATGCCCTGGGCATGGACTGGGAGCTGGGAGAGACCAAGGAGGAGAAGGAGACATTCCCAGGGGCCAGAGGCCCAAGGGGGACCGACCTGGGCTCCTCCTTCTCACGTGCTGGGCGTGACTCCGGGCAATCAATCCTTCTGTGCCTCAGTTTCCACAATTGTAAAATAGCAAGCACAGCCCCTAAAGCCTGCAGCTGTTGGAAGAATTAAATGAGTTCTGCCTAGCATAGAGTCAGTGCACAGCGCACGAGGGGTCTCACGTCGTCGTTTTCACCATTGTCTTCCAAGTCAGCCCTCTCACCCCCGCTGCAGGACTTGCTGGGCAAGCGGGGAGCACTCAGGAGGCAGACAGGCCTGACGCAGTGGCTTCCCCACATGCTGGCCGTGTGCGCTCAGACAGGCCACTTACATGTCCTGGAGTAAGAGGGGACCAAGACAGGCTTTGGGGTGTCGAGTGCGTCATTCACTTGCCAGCGGCATACACCCGCCTGGAACTTTCTCCAGCAAGCTGTGGGGCGAGGCTCCTTGGGGGTGGTGAGACCTGGCGTTTGACTACCTGGGTTAGAATTCCTGGCACCACAGCTTGCACAGTCACATGGGGCCTCAGTTTCTTCATCTGTAAAATGGGGTAATTAGTAGTGCCAAGCTCCCAGAGTATTGTGAGCATCCAGGGAAATCGTGCATATACAGCACTCACAGCAGGGCGGGCGCAGAGTGAACTCGGCCACTGTTATCTCCTCCTCCCACTATTCCTGTGGTCACTCTGAGAAGGTGGCTTCCTGGAGGAGGTGAGCCTCAAGCGGGCCTGGGGACACAGCTCCAAGTCGCAGAGAGGTACAGCCAGAGCTACAGGGTTCCCCCAAGACCGGAGGTAGCTGATGCTCGCCCCACCTCCAGCCCAGGGGGCAGACCCCAGGCAGAGTGGGGCCTGGCCGCAGTGATCCCCCCTCCACCACTTGGAGTCTGGGGGATGCGTGACCTCAGAGGGAGGTTGGCAGCAGCTGGGGAGGCAGCTCAGGCCCTACGCAGGCATTGATTTGCTCTCATCACCCAGCTTGGAGCCTGGCAAGCTGAGGGGCACAGCTGGAGCCTGGCAAGCTGAGGGGCACAGAGGCCGGCCACCCCAAAGAGCATTTAGGGGTCTTTAAGAACCTAGGGGGCCATGCCCTGAGCCCTCTGTGCCCAGCATCCGAACGTTTGTGACCTTGTTGGATCCTCACGACACTTAGAGGCAGCTGGAATTTGTTCATCTCGTTTTACAGGCGAGGAAACTGGCCTACAAAGGCGATTTTCCCAAGAGGGAGGCAGGACTCCCGAGCCGCCTCTTTCACTGTCCTTCCCTCCTCGCCCCATCAAGAGTCACCTTTGCTTGCTAACGCTTAATGCCAGGATCCTGCTGCTTTCGAGCCTGCGTTTATTGAGCTTATTATGGGCCAGCACAGCATGAGCCACCTGACTTGTGCTATGTCCTCTAATCCTCATCACCGCTCTGCAGGTTAGGTGCTGTTATCATCCCCACTTTACAGACAAGGCAGCAAAGGCTTGGAGAGGCGAGGAAGTGCTGTCCTCCAAACCACACAGCTGGTAAACCGCGAGGCAGGCCCTGAAGCCAGGTCTTCTGAACCATTAGGCAGCACGGCCCCTCTTGGCTCCATTGCTAGTCCCGTCCACCTCTCCTCCCTGAGACTCACCCTCTGGTCATGCTCCTTGCCTCCTGGCACCACCCACCTGCCAAAGGCAGGACCCACCAACCTTGGGGGAGTATGTAGAATGTCCCAGGGTCCCTGGGCAGGTGGGAGACAGAGCACGTGCTGGGCCAGACCTCGTGATTCCCAGTCCGGTGCTTCTTCCATCTTCCTGTTGCCTCTGATCCTAGAGGTCCCAGGGGTTAGATTGGCTGTGGCCGTGAATCACAGTTTGGGAGGTGGCATCTCTGTGCCTCAGGAGGTCTTGGTCACATGCCAATCAAATCATTTGGTCAGGACTGATTTCTGCTGTAGCCTCAGGCAAGCACCATATGTGCAGTCAGGACAGAACACATGTACACACATGCCCAGTGGTCCTACCTGCGTCACCTTGTTCAGGTAAGAACTCACCTGTGCACAGTACTCGTACATGCACAGACCTTCCCACTGCTCATCAGTTCCCAGGTGCACCTGGCTCACACATGTAATATTGCTCATGCATAAACATTCATGTGTCTGCTCATCACTACCACTCATTCTTGCTTCGGCTGTTCACACACATATGAGTACACACCACTCACATGTACACACCACTCACGTGTACACACACCCTTGGACACTCAGCCCTCTCCTCTGGGTGACCAGAACTAATGAGGGCTCGAGGGCTCAGTTCCCTGCCGACAAGGGTCCTGGTGCCCCCTCCTTGCCACACCCCTCAGCTTACCTGCAAAAGCTGCTTTGACTTTTTCAGCAAGGGATCTTGCTTTGCCTCTTCCAGGGACTGGGCTCAGAGTCCAGAGAAAGCAGAAGGGCTCCACAGCACTCGCTGGATTGTTATCTGGGCTCAGTGAGACTTATCAGCTCTCTACAGTAGAGGGCTTGTTGGAGAGGGGACTGATGAGTGGATGGACAGATGGAAGAAGGATGACTGGCTGGGTGGGTGGATGGCTGCACGGATGAGCAGATGCATGGGTAGATGGGTGGATGTGGGGTAGATGGAAGAATATGCAAAAGAACCTCAATTTCTAAGAGTTTCTCTTTTTTTACAGCTGCTGTTGATTACCTGGCCAAAAATGTGAGCCTCTCCACACAGCGGCGCATGAAGCTTGGGGAGCACTCTGCTGTGCTGGGACTCCTGCCCGTGGAAACTGGCCAGGCCTACTAGGGACCCTGGGGCGACTTGCCCTAGCCCACGTCCCAGCCCAGCCCTTATTGACCCCTGAGCCTCCCAGCCTCAGTCCCCTCCTCCCCCTGGGGTCCCAGGAGACCATGAAAGGAGGCCCATTCCCTTTTCATAGCCAGCCCTCTGGAGATGCAGCCAATCTGTCCATTCACCTGCGGTTAGAGATCCAGAGCGACCCCGCTGGAGTCTTTGCCCCCTCACTCACTCCCCAGGAGGGTTTCTGGTCAGCTGCAGGCCTCCCCTTGTCCAGCCCTGTTGTGGCCTCTGGGTGACCTCAGGCACAAAGACTGCAGCTTACCCTGAATTGAGCACCTGGGCACCCAGAGGACGGCGGCACCTGAGATGCGGTCCCTGGAGCCCTCTGGACTTGACTGCAGTGGATGCCCTGGCCAGAGGTGGAGACACAGCTCGCAGGGCTGCTCTCAGCTGGAAGGGCTGAGGACCAGCCCTCCAGGCTGGGTCTCTGACCCCAGGTCAGAACGACAGCCTTCCCTCTGGACATAGCAGGGCTACGGCCTCCCCTCCACCCAGGAATCCTGTGGACCTCAGGACCCACCGCATATACCTCTGTGGGGTGTAGAGGGGCAAATCTAGGCCAGGCAGGGAGACTGGGAAGCCCAGGAGGTGGCTTAACCAGGAGGAGGGAAGGTGGGGGCTTGTCAGCCCTTGGCCAGGCCCTGGCTACAAAAGGAGCCAAGCCAGGCCAAGTTCCAGCCTTGACCCACCCCATGTAAGACCTGGGGCGCCTGCCAGACCCTTCGGTTTCTTCGTTAGCTGGATTGAGTGGGATGAGGAAGGGGTCAAGCCTTGAGGACACATGAGTGAAGAATCCTAAGGCCAGCTGGGAAGGGCGGTTTCTACCCAGGATCCCCTTGCTTGTGCAAAGATTGCTTCAAATTCACACCTCCACAGAGTTCTGATTTCCCCCCAGTCCTCCAGGGAGACCTGACCCCCACCTGTGCATGCCAGATCTTCTGGGAAGAGGGCCTCCATCTTCCGGGGAGTCCCTTTAAGCTGCCAGGGGAGGGGAGGAAGAGTAGCTTTGCTCAGAGTTTTGGAGAGGGTTCTCGGGCCAGGCGGGGCCTCCTGTGCTGCAGACTAGACTGCCCACCCCCTGGACATTTTGGGGGGGGCATGTCCCTCCCGCACCCAGAGGGGTGTCTTTCAAGGTTAACTCATTCTTGGCCGAGATGCCTCTGCTTCTCCACCACGACTGAGCTGGGGGCACGTGGGGCAATTCTCAAGTAACCACCCCTGGGCAAAGGTTCCAGAGAGGAGAGAAAGGCACCTTCCTCCACCATTCGCTTGGCTTCCTCAGACTCCCTCAACTTTGGGGGATGGTTCAAGATGCTGGTTACTCCTCCCTTGGAGTTTCTCATCCTCTTCACCTATTTATCAAAATTATATTCATTTTCACCATCGTCATTATAGTCTACGCTTGGACCACCTGTATTGAGTGCTGCTGAGTAAAAGGCACTTGTGATGGGACACGCAAGCACAGAATCCACAAAGATCGGACCACATTGCTTGTACCCACCTGGCCACCTGAGGCCATCTCCTCGCTTAATCCATGCAAGAGCCCTCAACCAACAAGACATTCCTGGAAGGAAGGGGTGCTGCTTTGGGTGTCAAGCTGTGTTTGTCACTCCCTACACAAAGGCAGCCATGGGCCTGGGAAACTGGGTTACCAAGATGCTGGGACACTTCCCTGCCTGGATGTCATCTCTGTGACAGATGCTCACCTGTTTCTCATCACCAGATCCAATAATATCAAGGCTGTCTTGGTCCATGAGCAGAGTGGCTCATATCTTTGGTTTAGAGGAACATATTAATAATTGGGGACAGACTTTTGGTAGCAGATGTGTGTGGTCCATCAAGTTCAACCAAAATTTCAACTGGGCCATCTGCCGCAGGAGACTTTTGGCTTTTAAAGTTCCAGAAAAAAAGGAAGACTGTTCTTCCTTGGTAACCTATTCCATGCTTTTGTAGCTCTCACAACCAGGAAGCTCTTCCTTAAGATCAGTCACAGTTTTCATCCACATTCCAGGAATAGTCAATCCTCCCCCCTGGAGGCTTGGCTCAGCAAATGTCTGAGTCTCCTTACACCCCTTGTTACTCAGGAGCAGGGATCTCAGGCAGGTGACATCAAAGCCTCCCAGCCCCACCCCTCAGGAGGTAGCATTCCAATAATGGGACCAATCCCAAATATCTTCTTCCTATAGTGAAATGGAACTGAGTCCTGCTTGGGAATAAACCAAATGATTTCTCACAGCATCCAGTACCTCTGGAGTTCTCCCAAGCTGCCATCTTGGTTGAAAAATGGGACTTATCTCCCCAGAGGCCCCACCCTCCTCAGAAAGAGACCCTTGACTCCCAACAGGTTTTCCCTAAAATCCTGTGTATATATGTGTCTAGCCAACTTGCTCTACAAAATTTAATCTCGTGTTGGCAGCTCACAACTTTACTAGAGAGATGATGTTGGATAAGAGGCACAAGGCCTCAAACTCTTGGGGTTGACCAGAGCTTGATAAAGAAGGCCTGAGTCCCATTGGCCAGGCTGGCACAGAACAACCCCCATCCATTCCTGTAAATAGAGTCTGTAGCAAAATAAGAGATGTTTCCTCCAACTTATCACGAGTAGCTGTTGGTCCTACCTATGGGAGGGCCCCTCTTCTGAGCTCATTGTACATTAGTTGGAAACTTGGTGATGTGCTGTTCGTTTATAGGAAGTTGACTTTTTATATATATCCTGAAAAAGAAAGAAAAACCCCACAGTGCGTGTCGTGCTAGTGCCAGGGACCATCTGTAGGGATATATCTGCATATCGTGTGTTTCAAATTATACATTCCAGGATCTGTTGGGTTCTTTAATTTTTGTTGCTTTGTTTTGTTCATTTGGTATTTCTCTCTTGCTATGAAAAAAAAAAGGAAGTAATGTGTAAGAACCAAGCTATGCTTTATACTCTTGTTTTATACTTGATTTACCCTTTGCTGTTCCTTTGCCAGAGGAACATGAAAGAACAGAGATAGGGGGAGAAGAGAGAAGGAAGAAGAGAGAGGTTTGCCCAGAACAAAAGTGGAAAGGTCAGTGTTCCAGTGTGACTGGCTGTGAACAGGACAGGACCCAGGCTTTACCACTCCCCCGAAATCTAGCGTTGCTTTAGATGGGGCTGGTGAAGCGTTCTGAGCTTTGGATCCCAGAAGTCGGTGAAACTTCATGATTGCCCAACTAAGACATTCATTCTCGGGGGCCTCTCTCAGGTTTGTGTTCTCCTCAAGCCCCTGGATGGACCCTTCACTCTTGGACGCTTTTTGAGATAGACAGCTCTCTCCTGCCCTCCTGCAGAGGCACCGAACCAAGACCAAATGGGGCACCCCAGCGCCATCTTGAAATGTTCAGAGACATCTCTGCGTTTAATGCTTCTTCTGTCACCTCTAACACGGCCAATCCCCTACCTGCGAAATATCTCCATAGCACTCTAGATCATTCCTTCTTCCTAGTAACTGCAACTTGGTTGCTTCCGTGTTTGACTCACAGCCATTTTCCTCCATGTGGAAGTGAGTGTGTGTGCATGAGGGTGTGAGTGGGGCATGCATGTGGGCGTGAGGGTGTGTGTTTAAATATAATCGCACCATAATTTATTCAGCTATATGGAGTAGTAGACTAGAAAGAGAAACTGGTATTTGCTTTAACTACCTGCTGCTTGTAAGCGCTTCCTCTGTAACTCAGGCGTAACTGTTATACATTAAAAGAAATTAAAAGCATTTTGAAGGTTCAGAGTACTCAATTGATCGCCAATATGCGGTTGCCCTAAAGAAGGAGGAGGGGTGATGAAGGAGACTTTTGGCTTCATTGAAAGGGTCAGCGTAGGAACTGCCTCCACCGCAGTTGCTAGTGCCAAGCAGCCGCAGACAGAGGCCTAGTTAATTTTTGATAAGTGAGTACTATGGCTTAAGCACCTCTCTGAGCTCGTGAGAACAGCACAGTGTCAGAGAATGAACTGACACCCCAGTTCTCTCACCAGAACAAACTCTTCCCGCTGTTCAGTTTAGAACCCTGTGGCGCCCTTGTCATGGGAGTGGTACATGGCAGTGGGAGGTGGGAGAGCACTCGGAAGACCCCATATTGCCTTACAAGGAGAACCTGATACGGGGGTGCTTGGGCAGGGGAATTATTGAGGGAGAGCTCTCAAGAGAAATCTGAAGGGAGCGAAGGCAGCAGGATAAGGCAGGGGAAGAAGCTAAGCCAAGCCGTGGCTTCAACTGAAGTCTAACGTCAATTCCATGTGGACCCCCAGAGCGTGAATCGTAGCTCAGAAGGAGTCCAGTCTTGAGGCCAGCCGGCTGACCCTTTGCACTGGGGCATCGGTCAGTCTGGCTGCTGACTGTCGCTGGGGATGTGGGTGGGTGGGTAGAGAGGCCTTACCTGCCCATGCTTCTCTGGTTAAAGTGGTCCATGTGGGCTGAAGGCAGTTCTCCAGAGAAGGACGCAGCCTGGAGCCCTAATCAGCAAGAGTCACGTCCATTAGTGGACAGGTGCACTGGCCCAGGAGAGAGGATCTAGGCAGAGCACCAAAGCATGCCACGTTTATGTTCCCCTGGCTCTACACTGGGGGACCCATGTCATTCGAGGGTGCTGGTTTCCTTGGAGGCTCTCCTGAACAGAAAGGAGAGTGATTAGACCATTGTTGGGAGAAATGTGGGCGTGAAGGAATTGTAAGGCGCTCCTGTTGAGCCGGGCCATCCAACCTGGCCTGAGAGGGAGGCTGGGTCTTCTCGGGGTCTGTGACCAGTTGGGAGCCTGCTCCCAACCTCCTCCACTGAGTCACTGCAGTGTGATGAGTCCGTAAAGCACCCCATGGAATCCAGGCAGCTCGATGTCAGAACCAGTGTTCCCAGCCATCTCCCACCCCATGTCCATCTCCCCACATCCTCCCCCCACTTGCCCCACCCCGACCAGGCAATCTATTATCCAGTAAGGTGGTAAGTTGGGGGCGGGGGGGCGGCTAGCTAAGTTCTACCCTCAGCTCTGCATCTGTCACGTTGTGGGTCCTGAGACAATTCTCTCCTGCTCTCAGACCTATTTCCATATTCTTAAAAAAGGGGCTAGATGATCTCTAAGGATCTTTAAGGTTACTGTGACAATAAATGGTGCCAAAGATTGGTCTTGAAGGCCACCCAGAGAGCAAATGGATGGCTTGCGGCTGTCCACCCTGAGTGCTGGGAAAGCAGCACAGCACTAGGTGCTGAGCGTAGGATACCAAGGAGCTCCCAGACACAGCCCTTGGCCCTTAGGAACCCCAGACAGTTCTCCGACCACTCCTGGGAGGTTTTCCTGCAAGTACACCCAATAGCATTTGTTTACATCTCATTAGCAGCCCCGAGCTTCAAGGGAAGCTGGCAAGTGTGGTCTTCCCAGGCATAGTCCTGCCCAGAATAAAAACAGTGTTCTGTGTCTAAAGGAAAAGGGGAGAATATTTATTAGAAAGACAAATGTATCAGTCAGCTATGACCACAAGAGTGCTGCATAACATAGCAGTCTCTACTATGTGCACCATTTGGTGGATGAGTTTCACGGCCTTTCCTTGAGCAAAATTTTGAGACAGAAGACAGATGAGCTACTGACGTGGTTGGGGCATACAGGGCACAGAGACTGAGGCTACCGAGTTCAGCCCATCTGTTGGGCAGTTGAGTCTAAAATCCCAAGTGTATGGCCTCCAGAATGCCACTCCTTCCCTCCCTTCCTTCCGTGGCTTAAAAACCACAAAGGTTTATTTCTCATGTGTCCTTCTGTCTACCCCTGCTCAGAGTCCAGCATTAAAAAGAGTTAGACAACCTCTGCCCTGAGGGAAGGGAACACTCATTGTCAAGTTCCTATGATGGGCTTGGGCATATGTGTTTCCTCTTATAGCAGGATAACAACTTTGTGAGGTGGCTATGTAACCCTTAATGTACAGGGATGGAAACTAATGGTCAGAAAGTTGAAGCCCCTCATCCAGGTTCACACAGCTGGGCAGTGGTAGAGACTGAGCTCTCCATAAGCAGGAAACCATGTAACATTTTTTAGCTTTTTATTTTGAAATGATTTCAAACAGTTACAAAAATAATACAGAGAACTCCAACAACCCCCCAGCCAGATATCCAGATCCACCAACTTTCAACATTTTGCCACATATGCTATCTCATTCTATCTATTCATATCTATCATCTGTCATCTATCTATCTATTTATCTATCTATCTATGTAAGTATTTGAGAGTAGACATACCGGATCATATATTGAACATAATTGTCATTGTCTCTTCAGTCACTTTTGTTGGAATTTGGGGAACATATATACAACATAAACTTTCCCATCTTAACCACTGCCAAGCATACCATTCAGCGGGATTGACCACATTCACAATGTTGTGCTACCCTCACTCACCACCATCCATTACCAGAACTTTCCCATTACCCTAAACAGAAGCCCTGTACCCATTCTGCGCTAGCTTTCCATCCCTCCTCCCCCGTACCCTGGTAACCTGTACTCCTCTTTCTGTCTCTATGAACTTGCAAATTCTAGGTATTTCATATAGGTGGACTCGTACAATATCTGTCCCTTTGTGTCGGGCTTACTTCACTCAACACAATAGCTTCATCCCTAACCACTTAGCACTTTACTGTTAAAGTGCTGGAGAGACAGAGCAGGGGCACTATCTAATGGTGGATGATCTCTACCCCATAAAACCCAGGCAGGGCTGCCTTCCACAATCTGGCCCACACCAGAGTTTCTGTACCCAGGACCAGAGAGCCTTGAGAGACACCAGCCAGACAACCCACAGGTGTCCTCAATGCAGTGTCCCCTTCCAGAATCCATGCCACATTTATTGCATGAAGAGATGGGCATGATGGCTATAAAGATGAGCTTTAGAGAGAATAGAAACTAATACTGTGGGGGCATACTACATGCCAGGCACTCTACAGACCATCGTTTCATTTAACTCTCTCAACATCCCGATGAGGTAGGCACTGTGGGAGTCCTATTACACAAATGAGGAGACAGGCTCAGAGAAGTGAAGCAGCCAGCTCAAGTTTCCCTAACTAGTAAGGAAATGAATAGAGATTCAAGCTGAGACCTGACTGGTTCCAATGCCCTGCCCATCTTAACCAGGTTGCCTCCCAAAGGTGGAGGTAGAATGCTGTGTGAACTAGATGGACAATACTTCTTGAAAAAAAAGTGTATCAATCAGCTATTGCCACAATAATGCTGCATAACAAACCACCTCACAACTCAGTGGCTTACAACAATCAGCACTACTTCTCATACTCATAGGTTTGTAGGTTGACTATGGTTTGACCGATCAAGGTTTGGATGGCATGGAAGGCAGAATGCTATGATAGCTCACAAGATTCCTGCCCTCTGGTATACAGGCCCTATAAAAACCCCAGCCCTTGAATGTGGGCAGGGCCTTTGAATATTATGGGATAGTCACTCTCTTGACGTGATCATGTTATATGGCAAAGGCAATGGGATGCATTATGTAATATAAGCCTCTGCTGCAGCTGTCTGGGGTGAGCTTCTCCTGCTGGCTTTGAAGAAGTAAGCTGCCATGCTGCGAGAGGGCCACAGGGCTAGGATGTTCTCTACTGACTGAGAGTGACCCTTGGCTGCCAGCCAGCAAGAATGTGCAGACTTCAGTCTTACATAAGGAACTTCATTCTGCCAACAACCCAGAAGATCTGAGAAACAGATTCTTCCCTGGCCGAGCCTCCAGATGAGATCACAACACCTACTGACATCTGATTTCAGCCTGGTGAGATCCTGAACAGAGGACCTTTTACACTGGGCCCAGACTTCTGAACTATAGACACTGTGAGCTAATAAGTAGATTTTTAAACCACAATTGACTTTTTCCCAATTGTGGTCATTTGTCATGCAGCAATATAAACCTAATATTAGATGTCAGCTCAGCTTCCATCTGCAGGTCTGGCTGCGTTTCTTCTGGGGGTCCGTGCAG
Organism: Dasypus novemcinctus; assembly: GCF_030445035.2. Classification (NCBI taxonomy): domain Eukaryota; kingdom Metazoa; phylum Chordata; class Mammalia; order Cingulata; family Dasypodidae; genus Dasypus; species Dasypus novemcinctus. The sequence goes on along the minus strand of NC_080681.1, from coordinate 116,126,031 downwards.
AAGGGTCAGTAGCTAAGGGCCATGATTACACATTACCAGTGCTCAAAAGGGCTAAGCTCCATGCCAAGCACTTTTCAGATCCATTAACAATCCACTGGCCAAGGCAAGTCTTGGGGACAAACCCAAAGTCAAGGAATATGGAGGTACATTACAGCCATCTTGGAAAAAGCATAGATATCTAACTCTACTAGAGTAGTGAATAATTGGAACCCATTATTCAGAAATTTTAAGAAAAAAAGCCCTCTGTCTTGTTCTACCTCCTCCTCTTCCACAGGTACACAGCTGACCAATAAGCAGGTATGTCCATGGTTGGTTTGAAGGACACATAAAGCCCACTTCCTCAGTCATGACAAATGGGTCATGGTGGAAAGCAGATCTCCAAGAGAGGAAAATAGGATGTGGGCGAAGTCAGGAGATGAATTGATGAGGTTGCTGGGTCACCAGTAACAGCTTGGGACAACAGGAGCATTCCCAGGTAGAAGGGCCTAGTGAAGTCTGTAACCTTAGACTGGACCACAGCCAAACCCTCTGCTTCTAGGAATCCAGACCTCCAACTTTGATTCATAGCAGTGGTTAAGAAAGCAGACTCTGAAGCCAGTCCATGTTCCAATCCTGACACCACCACTGGCACCTAGGTGACTTTGAGAAAGTGGTTTACACTCCTCTGAAGACTCAGTTTCCTCTTCATATATAAAACTGGGGAAATGATGGTATCAACTTCCCAGGTGATTTGAGGATTAAATGAGATCATAAAATACAGAAAATAATTTACTTTTCTTTAGCCCTGTATTTTAACCCATTGTGGGATGCTTATTAACATTGTAAGGAGGTGTCTGGGTCTTCCTAGCCCCAGGGAAATGGGAAATGATGAGTTGCATAAGTCCCCATGTCAATGAGGAAATAAGAAACTTGCTAAGGGAAAGTTGAAAGATTATAAGTAATTCTACATAGTGTCTTCCTAAAAAGGACATTGTATGATGTAATAAATAACCCTTGAATAAATGTATGAAATACATAAAGATGTTCTTTTGAGGCATTTTTTCATAAATATCTTCAATATAGGTCAGTAAAAGTCATGCCCATGGATGGTGGGGAGAAGTGAGAATGATATGGTCTAGACACTGGGTTTTCTGATGTCTTCACTTGACCCAAGGACACATTTTAGAATATCTAGAGATGAAGGGAAAGCACATCAAGAAAATCACACTTAACATGACTTTTTCCTGATTGAGCATTATATCTTGGAAATTTTTTAGAGTATAATTAGTAGATAAATCCTTAATAGGTTTCTTATAGACAGCATCGTTAGGTTCTGACAATCTCTGTCATTTAAGGTTTATATTTAGACCTTTTACATTTAATGTAATTATTTATGTAATTGGATTTAGATCTATAGTTTTATTATTTTTCTGTTTATAACCACTTTTTTTTTCTCTATTCCCTTTTTCTGTCTTCTTTTGGATTATCTTAATATTTTAGTGTTCCATTTTAATTTATCTATTGGCTTTTTTTTCACTATATTTTTCAGTGATTGTTCTAAGGATTATAATATGCATACCTAACTTTTTGTAGTATACTTAGAGTTAATATTTTACTACTTCAAATAAAACATAGAAGCCTGATAACCTTTGAAGTTACAGTTGTCCTATGAATTACACATATATACATTGAACTTCCCCAGACAGTGTTATAATTTTTTCTTTAAGCAATGAAATATATTTTGAAGAACTTAAAAGGAGAAAAAATAGTCTATTACAATTTGCCAGCTTTTACAATTTATGTGTTCTTCCTTCACTCCTGAAATTTCCTTTTGGTATCATTTTCCTTTAGCCAGAAGAAATTCCCTTTGGTATTTTCTTTAGAGCATGTCTGCTGGTTAAGAATTCTCTTGTTTACTTCATCCAAGAATATCTTTATTTTGCCTTCACTGCTGAAGTATGTTTTTGTTAGATGTAGAATTCTGGGTTGACAGTATATTTTCTTTCAGAAAAGATGTTGTTCCACTGTCTTCTGGTCTCTATAGTTACTGGTAAGAAATCCATAGCCATTGGACTTGTTATTTTCCTATATGTAACAAGTAGTTTTTCTCTGATTGCTTCAAAGATTTTTCCTTATCTTTTGTTTTCAGAAGTTTGATTGGATTGTATCTGGGGATGATTTTTGGGGAGGTTCATCCTCTTTGGGGATCATTGAACTCCTTGAATCCTTAAAGTTTATATTTCTCACTAAATTTGGGGGTATTTTCAGCCATTTTTATTGTGGTAAAATACATATAACATAAAAGTTGCCATTTTAACAATCTCTAAGTGTACAATTCAGTGGGAACAGGCACAATGTTGCACAACTTCTAGCTGTCTCTGAAATTTGTTTTATCACCCCAAGCAGAAACTATACCCATTAAACAATAACTCCCCAATCCCTTCTCCTTCTAGCTACTGGTAACCTGTTTCTATGAATTTGTCTATTCTAGATACCTCATTTAAGTGGAATCATACAGTATTTATCATGTCATGTCCTATCATGTCAGGCTTATTTCACTTAGCATAATATTTTCAAGGTTCATCCATGCTGTAACATATATAAGAAATGCATTCCTTTTTATGGCTGAATAATATTTCATTGTATGTATATACCATATTTTGTTTATCTGTTTATCTGTTAATGGACATTTGGGTTATTTCCACCTTTTAGGTATTGTGAATAAAGCTGTTATGAACATTGGATTACAACTATCTGTTGAGTCCCTGTTTTTAATTCTTTTGGGTATATACCTAACAGTGAAATTGCTGGTCATGTACTAATTCTATGTTTAACTTTTGAGGAACCACCAAATTAATTTCTACAGCATCTGCACCATTTTGCATTCCCACAAGAAATGTAAGAGGGTTCCAGTTTTTCCAAAACAGCCACTGTTTTAAAAAGTATTATTTTCTGCACCTGTTTCTTTCTCCCCTCATTCAGAAATTTCAATGACAGAAATGTTAGATGTTTTCTTATTTTTCCATGGGTCCCTAGGACTCTGTTCATTTGTTTCAATCTTTTTTTCTCTGTTTTTCAGATTGAATAATTTCTTTTGATTTATCCTAAAGTTCAATGATTCTGTCCTGGTATCTCCATTCTGCTGTGGAACTCATCCAGTGAATTTTTAAATTTCTGATAGTTTGTCTCAGTTCTAAAGTTTCCATTTGTTTGTTTTTTTTAAATAGCTTATGTTTCTCTTCTTTAAAAATCTGTCTAAATGCTAAGTTTTGGAATATTTTTGTTAATATTTCACTAAAAACTTTTCCTCTTAAATGTTGTCCAAGGTTGCTTACTGTATTTCATATGATTTTTATTATGCATTTCCCACATGGGAAAGTACCTTTGTCTCTGTAATGCAAACCCACGGGAAAATATGACTCATTTAAAAATATGTATTTGTTAAGAATCACCAAAAAAAATAGTTTTAAGGGTGTTCACATTTACTTCAAAGGGCATGGTTATAGTAGTTTTTGACTGATAAGTCTGATATCTGAGTCATCTTGGGGTTGGCATCTGATGATAGTCTTTTCTTGGTTTGTGGCATATTCTAGTTTGCTAGGCTGCCAAAAGCAATATACCAGAAATTGGTTGGCTTTTACAATGAGGATTTATTTGCTTACAAGCTTACAGTTCTGAGGCCTTGAAATGTCCAAATCAAGGCATCATCAGGATGATACCGTCTTCCTGAAGACCAGCTGCCAGTGAAACTAGACTGCTGTCACATGGCAAAGCACATGGCAGCCTCTGCTGGTCTCTCCCTTCTCTTTCAGGTTTCATTGCCTCCAGCTTCTTGCTTCTGTGGCTTTCTCTCTCTTTGTCTGAATTTCATTCTCATATAAAGGACTCCAGTAAGAGGATTAAGGCCCATCCTGAATGAGGTGAGTCACACCTTAAGATCCTACTCAGCAAAAGATACTATTTACAATAGATTCACATCCACAAGAATAGATTAACTTTAAGAACATACTTTTCTGGGGTACATACAGCTTCCAACCATCACACTGGTACATCGAGTAATTTTTGAATTTTTGAATCCTGTTAAAATTCTCTGAGAAATTTCTTGCTTTGTTATGCACACACACACACACACACACACACACACACACTATATATATATTAATTTAGCAAGCAGTTAACACTCTTAGGTTCAGATCACAAGATCTGTCTTGCCTTCTCCGGGTGGTGGTTCCAATGCAGTCCAGTTTTCAAAGACTTTGCCATGCTGTTTGGATCTGTCCCACTATTGGGGCAATGATTTACATCATTGTTCAGTCCTCAAAGTCTTTTCTGTTTTTTCTTCATGTGTGCTGCATGCATATACAGCTTGAAGGTGAGCCTAATCCTGTGTCAGTTCATTCACATGAATAGGGATTTCCCTTCTCTATTTCTTTCCTCTTAGAGATTTTCCCACTTTTTCTGTATCTAAGGGGCCAGAAATCTTTTAGCCCCTCAGGCTGTTACATGACTCTAAGTGGCTAGGCCTGTCTTCGGGGAGAAGGTACATATCAAAGATCAGAGAGATAAACCAATCTAGGACTCTCCACACACTCTTCACAAAATGTGGGCCTTTATGCCTGGTTCCTCTATCCAGAGGGACAAGTTTTCTTTATGGCTCTAAGGTGCCACCATTGTCATAGCTCCATTACTGAGGATGGCCTTGGGGCAGGAATGAGATTTTAAAAAGAAGAAAAAAACAACAACAAATTTTCCTGACACTCTTTGGCTAACAGGGACCCATTTTACTGGTCCTGTGACCAGAATGACAAGGTTTTGGGACTGTCCCACTTGCAGGTAAATGGGGTCTATATGAACACTGGTCCTTGTGCATCCTGACTCTGGAACTCAGGTTTATCAGTTTATGGTGCTACCCATAAACTGTCTGGTCCACTGAACCCACTGAACCCTAGGTCTCTGCATCTTCCTGGTCCCCTGATTCTTCAGGCAGTCCTAATGCTTGAAGGAGTCTAAAAACCACCAAAAGAAGCTGCTAAGGATATATATTCTAAGATACATGCTATCAGTTTATATGAACTAGATTCTACAATAAGAATTCTGCATGTATTATCTCTCTGAATTCTCATGAATGAGAAGTTGGGTGTCCAAGTCTCACAGCTAAGGAATGGTGGAGCCAGGATCAACTTGATGCCCAAATAACTCCAATCCCTGTTCCTAACACTAGGCTATACTGCCTCAATCCAAGAGCTCACAATAAATCAGTGATATGACAAGAGGGTGGATCCCAGCTGTTTAAAACTTTAAAAATTAAAAAGAATACTTTCCTTTCTCTGTAAGAATCCAAGATCCAGGTGGGAATTAGGAGCTGAATCTGATAGTGTTGAAAAAAATATGATCATTGTATGGGCTGAACTGAATAATGACATTGTGCATCTTATCTGTTAGAATGGTTCAAAAACAGTCCAATCCAAATCAAACACATTTTCCTAAGAGCTGGTGCTATGCTAGATCCTGTTTAAGGTGGCTCAGAAGAAGCTTAGTTGGGGAGAGACAAGTAGAAATGTAAGTGGTAGCTGAGAGAAGTTCTGGAAGAAGTGGAAGAAGCACCTACCCCAGTGGTTTTCATCCTTGGGTATGACCTGAAAGGCCTTAAAAGCTCATCAATTAGAAGACGTTATCTGAAAGAATCTGGGCACTGAAGGCAGGGGGACATAAGGCACAGAAAGCAAAAGGAGTTTTGTCCAAATCAGTGAGAGCTAGTGTATTTGTTTGAAGTGAAGGTCAGAAAAAGAGGGTAGCAAAGCTTGAAGATCCTTAAAGAGGACAAGATAAATAGGTCACAAAGCTATACCAGTAATTTTATAACACATGGTTCCTCCCAGAGTTCAGTAATCTATAATCAAACATCAATTTCCATTGTCTTCTGTTGTTTATAATTAATATTGTTTTATATTATATATATTATTATATATATAATATATTATATATATTATATAATAATTAATGTTGTTAATAATTAATATTGAATGTATGTTCTTAAATTCTTTTTTTTTTTTAAGATTTATTTATTTATTTAAACCCCCCCCCCCCGGTTGTCTGTTCCCTGTGTCTTTTTTGCTGCGTCTTGTTTCTTTGTCCGCTTCTGTTGTCGTCAGCGGCACGGGAAGTGTGGGTGGCGCCATTCCTGGGCAGGCTGCACTTGCTTTCGTATTGGGCGGCTCTCCTTACAGGGCGCACTCCTTGCGCATGGGGTTCCCCTACGCGGGGGACACCCCTGTGTGGCACAGCACTCCTTGCGTGCATCAGCACTGTGCATGGGCCAGCTCCACACGGGTCAAGGAGGCCCGGGGTTTGAACCGCAGACCTCCCATGTGGTAGACAGACGCCCTAACCACTGGGCCAAGTCCGTTTCCCTGTTCTTAGATTCTTGAAAGATAGCTTTGTATGTATTATGAATTTATAAAAATGTCTTTGTGCTATAGATTTCTTTCTTTCTTCTCATTTCCAGGTGACACTGAACTTCCTCCACATAGCTATATTTGCACATCACTTCTGTGTGCTACTAACATTATATCGTATTTCATTTCTCAGATCCCTGAGGGATGCCTCCAGCTTCCCATTCCCACAAAAATGCTGAAGTGAGCATCTTTGTACTAGCTCCTTTATGGAACTGGAATACCCAGGATTGGGATTCCAAGGTCATCAAGCACTGTCAAATAATGTAATGCTGTCAAAAGGTGGTTTCCCTTGCCCTTTTCCTCATTTGTGATTTTGTCCCCAGAGAACAGATTGGCCATAAATCACAATGAGGCCAATTCATGTGGTGCCATATTCAGGTACAAGCCTCTGATGTCAGAGGAAGGCAAAGGCAGCAATCTGATTCAGAGGGGTAAGGGTGGGGGGCTAGGAGGACCCATAGCCTGTGTATTACTCAGCCAAAGGGGTGCTAATACAAAGTACCAGAACTCTGTTGGCTTTCATAAAGGGTATTTATTTGGGGTAGAAGCTTACAGTTAATAGGCCCTAAAGAGTCCAACTCAAGGTACCATAAAACTTTCTCACCCAAAGTCTGTTGCCATGCGTTGACACAAGATGGCAGATGATGTCTGCAAGGGTTCAGGCTTCCTCCTTCCTCTTAAGGCTGTGTGGTCCCAGCTTCTTCCATTCTCAGCTGTAGGCTGGAGGGCTCATCTCTTTCCCCAGGGCTTGTTTCCAGGCTCAGCTGCTCTATTCTCTTTACAACTTTTCTAGTTGTAGAAAGGCTCATCTCTCTTCCCAGGGTAGTGTCTATGGAGCACTCTCTCTTCCTGCATATCTGCTTCTGCATGATACTTCAGTGTGAGAGTCTGTTTTGTTCCCTAGGAGGTGGGCACGCAAACCAAGTCGCTTTAATGACATGGTCAAATAAAGGCCCTAATCTTGATTTAATAAAGTAAAAGTGAAACTTCTGAATCTATAGGTTATCGTGTCAGAGGAACAGACCAGTTTACAAACATAATCTATATTTCTTTTTGGAATTCATGAATAATATCAAACTGCCACAGCCTGGAAGTCCAGAGACCTAGGCCCTACTTCCTTCTCTGTCTCAATATATCACCACACATCAATATATCACTTCCCTCTCAGGGCCTCACTGTCTTCATCCATTAAATGGGTTAACCGGACCCATTTGATATGCCTTCTGGGATCTCTTCCATACCACCTGCCACCCGGATCTCAGCTGCTTGCCCGGCTTCCCTCTGGAGCCAGCCCAGCAATCACATGAGCTGTTGTGATTGCAAAGCCTCAGTTCCTAATACTACTTGCTGACCCGGCATCCCCTGGAGGCAAGGAAGGGCTTTGGCCCAGCCTCCATCACAGCTTCTGTGGCTCGAGAGGCTGGCCCAGAAGCTCTGGCTTCACCAGGAGGAATGGATAATACAGACCAAAAGAACAGGGCTATTAATGCCCTAAGGGACAAGCTTTAATGAAGGAAAGACAGGAGAGGGGAAGAACCAGCAGATAAACCTCTGCCCTTCCTCTCCTTGGCTCCTGTGAGCTGCAGGGCTCTATGTGACCTCTTGGGAGACCCCCCCCCCATGTGACTGAACAATCAGCCATGTTTCCTGGTGAAGCTGTGCCCAGCTTGGTAAAGTACTACCTTGAATTTGTTGAGACTCAGGGAGATTATGAGACTGGCCCAAAGTCACAAGCAAGTAAAAGATAGAACCAAGATTTAAATCCAAGTTTTTCCAACTCCAGTGGATATGCTTTTAGATACTATGTGATTCTGAGCTCAATAAACACGTGGGGAGTTTCTGAAGGAATGAAGGGATGAATAATCTTTGTGGAGTGCTGGATATGCAGAATATATAAAGATTGTTTACATTGCAACAACAAAGAGACAAACAACCCAATTAAAAAGTGAGCAAAGGACTTGAATAGACATGTGTATATCAATTGTATATGCAATTGTATATACAATTGTACATAGTTATTGTAAATATGATGGATATTTGTACATCAAGAAAGATATACAAATGGCCAATAAGCATATGAAAAGATGTTCAACATCATTAGCCATAGAGAACTGCACACCCATAAAGATGGCTATTATCTAAAAAAAATATGGAAAATAGCAAGTGTTGGAGACAATGTGGAGAAATTAGAACTCTACTGTGTTGTTGGTGGAAATGTAAAACTGGGGCAGCCATTGTTGAAAGTAGTATAGTGGTATGGTGGTTTTGAGCTATAGTACCTCAGAAAAACTTAATCCATTTCTGTGGGTGTGAACTCATTGTAAGTAGGACCTTTTGATGAGGCTACTTGAGTTAAAGTGTGGCCCAACTAAATCAGGATGAGTTTTAATCCTACTACTGGAGTCCTTTATAAGCAGAATGAAATTCAGACACAGAGAGAAACAAGAGGTCAGTGGAGGGAAGCAGACTTGACGCAGTGGATAGGGTGTCCGTCTACCACATGGGAGGTCCGCGATTCAAACCCCAGGCCTCCTTGACCCGTGTGGAGCTGGCCCGTGCGCAGTGCTGATGTGCGCAAGGAGTGCCCTGCCACGCAGGGGTGTCCTCGCGTAGGGGAGCCCCATGCGCAAGGAGTGTGCCCCGTAAGGAGAGCAGCCCAGCGTGAAAGAAAGTGCAGCCTGACCAGGAGTGGCACTGCACACACAGAGAGCTGAGACACAAGATGACGCAACAAAAAGAAACACAGATTCCCATGCCGCTGACAACAACAGAAGCAGACAAAGAAGAACATGCACGCAGCAAATGGACACAGAGAACAGACAACGGGGGTGGGGGGGCGGGGAAGGGGAAGGGGAGAGAAATTTAAAAAAAATAAAAAATTAAAAAAATAAATAAATCTTTTTTTTTTAAAAAAAAAGAAGTCAATGTAACCCAGAAGAGAAGGGAGAGGCCAAGAGAGACTGCCACGTGCATTGCCCTGTGAAGAAGAGCCCAGAATGCCAGTCTTCGGGAAGACAACCCCAGAATGCCAGTCTTTGGGAAGAAAACGTCACCTTGGTAATGCCTTGATTTTATTCCTAACCTCAAAACTATGAGCCAATAAATTCCCATTGTTGAAGCTTAGCCATTGCAAGGTATTTGCTTTAGCAATGAGGAAACTAAAATAAACTGCTCCTCAAAGAGTTAAACATAGAATTACCAAATTGATCTGGCAATCCTACTTCTAGGTATATACCCAAAGCAAAGGAAAACAGAGTCTCAGACACTTGTACACCAATGTTTATAGCAACATTGTTCACAATTGCCAGAGGTAAAAACAACCCAAGTGTCCATCCACAAATGAATGGGTAAACAAAATGTGATACAGACAAGCAGTGGAATATTATTCAGCCATGAAAAATAATGAAGTTATGAGACATGCTGCAACATGGCAAGACCTTGAAAACATTATGTTTGGTGAAATAAGCAAGGCACATAAGGACAAACACTACATGATACACTCATAAGATACTATGGAAATAACAGATCAGCAGAGATGGAAAGCAGATTTGAAGTTACCAGAGGATGGCCATAGGACAGAAGGGGGAATGTTTTGGTGAAAAGCAGGTGAATTTTCTGTAACATGAAATATAGCTCAATAAAGATGTTAACTAAAAGACAGAACACCAAAAGGATGGAGGAGACCAAAATAGGGGTGGTGCATCTACAAGTCAAGTTGGGAACCAGCAGAAGTTAGGAAGAGGCAAGGAGGATTTTTCTCTAGAGATTTCAGAGGAAGTACAGCCCTGATGACACCTTGATTTTGAACTTCTGGCCTCCAGAACTGTGAGACAGAAAAAATCTCCTGGTCCTGGGGTCCCATGACTATTTATAACAATTCAGGTCCACCACAAAAGGGACATGGTGGACCATGGGCAGGCCTTGTGATATGTCAGGCTGGGCTTGGCTCTGCTGCAGAGGCAGATAAACCCCAAAGCTTAGAGGCTCTGCACAAAAAAGGTTTTGTGTTCCTATGCCATTGAGAATGCACGGCCTCCAAGGTCACTGCATTTGGGGCAGAGAAAGGTAAGCAGGCACACTGGCCCTTAACCACCTCAGCCCAGAACTTACACACTTCATTTACACTCATGGCCTATGGCTGGAACTAGTCACGTGGCTCCAACTTACTGCAAGGGAGTCTGGGAAGTGTAGAGCAGCACATGAAAGTTAATTGGGTCCTGACTACATCTGCTACACCCATGGAGTCCCTTTCCCAGAGCAGCTGTCCTCTGGGCACGAGATAATCTGCCTCCCTTCCAATCAGCCCAAGGGAAGTGGACCAGCACTGACGAGGGGACAGTCCACATGCCAAGCCCATCCATGCCCTATACCCATTCAGAATTCCTGAGAGTCTCGGAATGTTGAAATAATCCCATCACCAGACCGCTGATGAGGGACAGGAGCTGGCCTCTAGAGAGTACAGAGGAAGTGAGGGGAGAGGGTGAACGGATGGGAGGGTCCTTTTATCTGTGGCTTCAGCAGGGACCTTGCTGGCAGCTCACCCATCAGGAACTCCAGGTGAGGTCTCATCACCCACTGGGGTGGGTGCAGAGCTTGCGTGGACTCTGAGTGCTTCTTGGGGATTAGGAAGTTAGTCTCTACCCTGCTCTGCGGGTTTCTTGGAATTAGAGCATCACTGGGACCATAGCAGGGTTTAGGGTTTCACTGGAGACGTGGGATGGAGCTCAGATGAGTTTCTGTGACAAGATTGTCTCCCTTTTTCCTTTGTAGACCTAGAGGTGAAGAACGATGACCTGCCACAAATCCTGGAAGAGCTGCTGCTTGGACCAGTCCTTCCTCTGTGCCATACTGTGTCCCGTATTCCTGGGTATTATCTCATTTAATTCAACCACACTTTGAGTAGAAATGGGTATCCTCCTTTTATAGATGAGGAAACCACAGTCTAGAGAGGTGAAGAAGATGACCGAAGATCACACTGTAGGCAGTAAAGTCAGGATTTGAACCCAGACAAGGACTTTAGGACCTATACCTTTGAAAATGTTGTATGATGGAAAATTCACTCAAAATAGAGCTGCAGTCATCAACCATGGCTTCAACAACGATCAGCTGACAACCGATGTCATTTCGCCTGTACCTGGGTTACTGTGGGGCAAATCAGCCTTAAACATTTCCACATGTGTCTAAGGAAGACCCACGTTCTTAACCACGGGGCCTGGCCAGAGCAGGCCTCAGTAAGTATTTGCTGACTAAGTCAACAGTCTCTAAGCACCCATCAAGCCAAAAGCATATTTACAGGTCTCTAAAAGGTAGCCAGGTATGGGAGGGAGAGGGTGGGCTTGACCAAAAGGCTTATGTTCAAACCCTGGCTCTGCCCGTTACTGTGGCTGTGGGGTGCTGGGTGGGCTCAGAGAAACAGCTGGGGAGCTGAGCCTCACAACGCTGTGGCTTGCAAGGTTGCTAGGACTGAATGTGGAAGTGAGGGTGGGTACACTCCAGCAGAGAGCCTGGCCTGCGGAGCAGGCTCTGGAGTCTGTCCTCCTGGCTTTGCCAGTTGCATAACCCTAGAAGACTCACCTAATCTCTGAGCCTCAGTCTCCTCATCTGTGAAATGGGGTAATAAGAGCACTGGCTCCGTGGGGTTGGTGTAAGGATTTAGTGAGTTTGTTGGGCTATGTTAGGTGCTTAAAATGGTACCTGCCAATTAGTCAATGTTCAATAAGAGTAACTAATAGAAGCCTCCAGCGTGGACCAGTTCTACCCAGGATAACAATAATTACCCTGTAAGTTCGGCTAGTTAAGGATCAGGCGATGTTAAGATTAGAGCAGTGACAACCTGTGTGTCCAACAACAGATGGGTGGATAAGCAAAATGTGGTCTATATAAACTGGAATAGTATTTGGCCATAAAAAAGGAATGAGGTTCTGACACATGCTATATATGGATGGACCTAGAAAACATTTTGCTAGGTGAAAGATGCCAGACACAAAAAAACGCATATTGTATGATTTCATTTACATGAAATGTCCACAGTAGGCAAATTCAGAGACAGAAAACAGATTAGTGGTTGCTGGGCCTGGGGAGAAGGGGGATGGGAATGGGAAGGGACTGCCCAGTGGGTATGGTACCTCATTTTCATGTGTTGAAGTGTTCTGGAATGAGACAGTAGTGATGGTGGCACAGTATTGTGAAGATACTAAATGTCACTAATAGTAAATTTTGTGTTATGTATATTTTGCCATAATAAAAAAGAGTGAAAAAAAGGATCAGAGCAGTGGTTCTCAACTGGGGGTGATTTTGCCCCCAAGCCACCCCTTGTACTCACCCAGGGACATTTGGCAATGTCTGGGAACAGTTTAGGTTGTCACAACCTTGGTAGAAGCAAGATGCTGCTAAATCTCCTACCAGGCACAGGGTAGGCCCCAAATAGAGAATTATCTAGCAAAAAATGTCGGTGGCAAGGTTGAAAGAGCCTGGATGAGAGGGCGGGACGGGGGTGGGGTCAGCTGCATCAGGCAGGGCTTGGGAGACGAGGCCCCGTCATCCTGCCCTGTGTCCAGTCTCCCTAAATGAGCAGAAGGTCCCCCATCTTCACCAGAGCAGCAGCTGGTCTGCTTCTCTCCAGAAGGCAGCTGGCGTGGCAGGAGGCCCGTTGGCTGTGTGGTACGCTCTGTCTTGTAGAGTGTCCTCTCCAGGTCTGCACAGCTGGTTTGGGAGTGGCCAGGTCCTGGGGAGTGGGGGATCCTGCAGAACAAGGGGCCCCAACTCCCAGTCAGAATGCAGGGTCAGGCGGGGAGCTCCAGCCGCAGCTGGATGTGCTTCTGGCCCCAAACTGGAGACAAAGAAGGAGTATGGAATGGAAGGCACGTTCAGAGGCGTGCAGTGAAAAGAGCATGGGGTCCGGAGCCAGACGAGCCTGAGTTCAAGTCCCAGCTCACTCCCCTATTGCTGGGTGGCCTTGGTGTGGGACTAGACTCCTCTGCGACTCCTTTCCTTCACCTGTACAAAGGGTGTAATACTACTATCTCAACAGGCACCTTTCAGCATCTTAGAGCTGAGAATTTTCTATGAGATTCCCAAGGGGAGGTTTCACTGCCAAGACAATTTTGTGGTGTGGATGAGAGGATGTTGCTGAACACGTGACTTTAGAAATTTGGTTGGAATTTAAAATTTGGTTGAGATCACATAGGGAGTGAATGAGGTAGAAACTAGAAAAAGAAAAGGGAGCTAAGGACTGGGCCCCAGGCACTCCAGCCTTGAGGGTTGGAAAGGACTTTGCTGGGCAGGGACAAGAGGAAAAGCAGGGGAGAAGGGTGCCAGAAACCAACAGAAGAGAGCGCAGGTGATGAGGCAGCATCAGTAAATCGCCTGGCACATAGTAGGTCTTCAACAAGACAGGGTAAGCAAATCTCTCAGCCCATAGTAGGCCTGCAGTGAGGCAGCATAAGTAACATTGTAGGTCCTCGATGCAACGTAAGTAAAGCCCCTGCAACATAGTAAGCCCACAATAATCAGTAAATATTGCTATAGTTAACTCCTTTTTTCCCCCACTTTAAAAAAATTTTTAGAAGATACTTCAATTACATAAATGTTATAGTGAATAAATAGGGAATTCCCATATGCCCCGCTCCCACACCTCCCACATTTTCCCACATTAGCAACATTTTTCATCAGTAGGATACATTCATTGCAATTGATAAACACATTTTGGAGCATTGCCAAAATGGATTATAGTTTACATTATAGTTTACACTCTTTCCCATTCAATTCTCTAGGTTATGGCTGATATATAATGGCCTGTATCTGTCATTATAATGTCATTCAGGACCATTCCCAAATTCCAAAAATGCCCCCTATTACACCTGTTTTTCCCTCACTCTAACCCCCAGAACATCCATAGGTCACTGCTCCCACAGCAGTGGTGTTTCTTCCATTGCTAGAATCACAGTAAGTCTATGGTAAAATACTAGTAAGTTTATTTTAGTCCATAGTTTGTTTCCCAATCCTGAGGACTCTGGGATGGCGATGCCCACTCTACCGTTCATTGAGGAGGGCTTCGATCCCATACAGCCGATGGATGGGACTCTCACGCTTGCAGCCGTAGGTACGCTCAGCTCCTTGGTATGTTTTTTGTCCATCATCTCCTCCCCATTAGTTGTCCTGGATGAATCCCCTGAAGTGGAGATTAGGTGTTGCAACTCCATTGAGATTCAGGGTTCAGCTGGCACAGGGACGGCCCAAAGATTTAAGTCTCTTGGTTAACTCTTTAACAAACTTGGAAGAGCATCAAGAAAGTTCTCTGCGAATTCCTCCCTAATGCATGTCAGCCCACCATTAGGGACTTGCCTCCAGATTCCTGCTCCTCTTGAACAATGCAAATGCCCCTGAGAGAGGTACACCAGATTGGGGGTCCCTGCTCTCATAGCCCCAGGATCCAGCCTCAACTCTGCTTCCAGCTCTGCAACCATGAGCCAGTTCTGGAAGCCCCCAGAGCTTGCGATTCCTCCTGTGTAACATGGGGTATTGAAAGGGGTCCAGGGCAGAGCTGGGATTGGAATCCAGGCCTGCTGGCCTCAGAACCCATAGTCCTTCCATAGTGCACACGGTGGCACTTCCCAGAGAAGGAGGGAGCTGAAGGGGCCACCACGTGGCACAAACTGGGCAGGGGGTGGGTCTGTTCATGCCGTATTCTGCTCCAAGTGCTTCTCGTCGGCTGGCTCTCAACCCTGGCAGTAGGGTGTTGGAATCACGGGGTGGCAGAGAAAGGAGCTGATTAAAACACACCAATGTCCTGGCCTCACCCTGGACCCGCTAAATCAGAATCTAGAAACAGAGCCCAGACACAGTTGTATTTATTTATTTGGCACCAGTTGATTTTGACACCACGGCCAGCATTGAATTCCAATGGGGAAACTAAGGCCCTAACTCTAACCCTTTCCTACCCCTCAAACTCCCAGGCTGCAAACGAAGGTCAGCATCTCCTTCCTACATAAAAATAAATGTCTCAGGAGGAAGTGGGGTGAGTGGTTAAGAACTGGGTGTTGGGGTTTAACCTATCTGGGTCCCTTTTTAGCTGTATGACCTTGGACAAGTTATCCCCAAACCAACTCTCGGGAAAGATACAAATTCTTAAATAATAACTGTACACGTCTACACAGTTGACAAGGTATTTTGACACAGAGCACATCTTTTAATCCCTGTCACAATCCTGTGAGGGAGGAGGAAATTATTCGTTCCATTTTCTGATTGGGGGATCAGAGGCTCAGAGATGACGTCACTCATCAAAGGATGCTCAGCCGGGGTTTGAGTGCAGGTCTTCTTTCTCCTTTGCCAAAGGAGAATTAAAAGGGCCCACAATGGAGCCTCCTTCAAGATTGTGCCTGGGACATGGGAGGTGCTTGGGAAGTGTTCAGTGAATGAACGAATGAGTGAAGGAATGAATGAGATGGGCTAAAAGATTGGGTGGAAGAGGCTCCTAACCAGGGTTATGCAATGACCAAGGAAAAGAGAGAAAGAAACTATTTGGGGTTCCTGCCGTGCCAAGAACATGCTAGAACAGAGGCATCTGCCACTTGTGATTGTACCTTTCGCTGGAAAGGACCCCCAACCCCATCTCATTTAACAGGTGGGAAACTGAGGCCCAGAATCAGTGTGTGGATGAGAGCATCTAACTCCTGGTCCAAAGGCCCTTTTGACAACAGGCTTTAAAAAGTATCGTGGAATTTCCAAGAAAAACTCTGGGTTAAGTTCCTCTGGGGAAACAAGACCCCAATTCTGGTTTTTGCACCATGAGAAATGGACAGAATTTGACCGGTATGTTCCAGATATAAGATGGGTATGTGGTGATTACTGCATAAATATCAACCGGCTGCCTCTCTTCCTGACACCCAGACTTCCTTAAATCCCCCACCCTATCATAACTGCAAACAAGAACTGATGCTCGTAATGTGCCAGACACGGGCCTAATAACTCATATCATTTCAGAGGTCTGCAAACTTTTTCTATAAAGACCAGATACTAAATATTTTAGCCTTTGTAGGTCATTTGGTCTCAGTCGCCATTATTCAGTTCTGCTCTTGGAACACAAAAGCAGCCACTGTAAACACGAATGTGGCTGTGTTCCACTAACACTTTATTTATAGACACTGAAATTTGAATTTCATATGTCACAAAATATCCTTCTTTTGACTTATTCTTCAACCATTCAAAAAATGCAAAAACAATCGTTAGCTCATTGAACAAAGATAGGTGGCAGGCAACTTGGCCCATGGGCTGTAGCTTGCTGACAACAACCATGTGAAGTCCATTTTGTTGTTAGCCCATTTTAAAGATGAACAAACTCAGTTTCAGAGGTTAAGGAATTTGTGTAAGATCACACAGCTAGCAAGTAGCAAAACCAGGATTCAGGGTCAGACAGTTGGGTTCCGGAGTCAGGCTCTCAAGCAGGCTGCTGTCGTGGGGGTACAGAACCTTCACACGAAGTTTCCGACTTTACAGACAGGGAAACTGAGGCCCAGAGTGGGGAATCAAGGCTGCAACCTGCCTGGCCTCCTGCCTCAGTCCAGCATTTGTTCCCTGACATTGTACAGCTTCCCCATTTATTCCAACTGATGGTCATTGGTTGGGCAGATCTGAAAATGCTAACATGCGTCGGGAGGGGGTGGGGCTGAGAAGGCAGCCTGAGAGAGGGGCAAGAGGCGCCACAACCAACACCCACCTGCATCAGCCCGCAACCACACGCAACCGCACGCATCCACACGCGCGCACACACAGCGCCTTCCATTTCCTGAGACGTCCACCTGCTTTTATGAATATAAGTGGATTTGTAACAAGCATTGCAGCTGCATATAAGGCATTCAGACATGGAGACAATTTTACTAGATAATAGACTATCATGCAGGATACAATTTAAATTAAAAAATGCAATTTTCACCTTGAAATGAACAAATGATTACAATTTCTATACAAATTAAGGCATTCAGCCTCTCTTTCAGTAGTGGCACCAGCCCATGAAATATGACATAATTACCATGAAATACATTTTCAAATATTTTGATTTTTGTCCGCCGCTTTTTAAAAAACATAGGCCGCCTTCTAGGTCTCCGTGTGTGTGTTGGCATTTCCCACCTTCTGGGAAAAACACATTAAAAAGAAAAGCCAAAGTCCCCGAAGATGAAGTCGGCCCCCCTCCCTGCCCTCCCCTCCTCCCGTCTCCTCACCCCTCAGAGTTCCCTGCCCGCCCTCTCCCCCTCCCTTGGCTCAGAGATAAAATTGAAAAAAGGCAGGCGGAGGAGAAGGGACGCAGGCGACCAGCTCCAAAGCCTGAGATTTATCTAAATTGCTACGCTTATCTGAAGAATCGCATCTGTTGGTTATCTCAACGCCAGCCGCTATCACCCTCCATCCCCCTCTTCTCTGGGACTCGCTTCTCCAGCCCCCAGCTCTCCCCCCTTCCAATGCACCCCCCCCAACCTCCACTCTCATTTTTTAATTATTTTTCCATTCTGTTGTCTCCTTATGGCTGGAGACAAAAGGATGAACAACCGCTGCCATGGGCTATATAAAGAACGTTGGGCTTCACAGTCAGTGGACAGGGTCAAGTCCAGTGGGTCTTAGCTCTCTGGATGGAGTTCTCTGTGTATTGCCCAAGCCAGGGTGACTTTGATGAAGGTTGTTCCTACCCTCATCTGCCTCTTCCCTGTGTCTGTAAGCCCACCATCCCTTGGGGCTGAGCTTCAACCACTGCAGCCTTGGGGGAACCTCTTAGACCCTTAGATTTGTGTCCAAATCACCTGAAAGTGAACCTTCAACTCTTGGCTTGGCTCATGATCTTGGTTCTGCGCCTTCTGCCCTGACCCATTATCTATGGAACAGGCTTACTCCATGTGGAGTAGGATCCCCAGCCCTGCCTTCAGGACTTGTTTCCAACTCCTGGACTCACCCCACTCTCAGGGCCAGCTGTGTACAACATTTTCCTTCTTGAGGGATCTTCCAGGTCTTCTTCAGACCCCATCCTGGTTGGTCTAGCCTGGCCCCAGTTCCTTCCCCTCAGCTTGGTTGTCTTCCCACCTTCTCTGTAAGATGTAAAGAAGTATGGCTGATAAGACACAGTGCTTAGAGACCCTTGCTTTTGTTTTCCAAGCACTTCCAAGCACCTGTCTCAATTCCACCCCATCTTGCAATTGCCCTGTATGGAGGACCTCATTCACATGTATGGAGCTCACCATTTTATAAGAGAAATAACCCAGTGTTCTAAATGAATTGTCCAAACAATTCCAGACCCATTGTCATTTCTTCAAGCTACTTGTTTGGAAGGTACTCCATTGCCTTTGTGAATTTATTTTATTTTATTTTATTTTTTTTAAAGATTTATTTTTATTTATTTTAATTCCCCTCCCCTCCCCCGGTTGTCTGTTTTCTGTCTTTTTGCTGCGTCTTGTTTCTTTGTCCGCTTCTGTTGTCGTCAGCGTCACGGGAAGTGTGGGCGGCGCCATTCCTCGGCGGGAAGTGTGGGCGGCGCCATTCCTCGGCAGGCTGCTCCCTCCTTCGCGCTGGGCGGCTCTCCTTATGGGTGCACTCCTTGCGCGTGGGGCTCCCCTACGCGGGGGACACCCCTGTGTGGCACAGCACTTCTTGCGCGCATCAGCACTGCGCATGGGCCAGCTCCACGCGGGTCAAGGAGGCCCGGGGCTTGAACCGCGGGTCTCCCATGTGGTAGACGGACGCCCTAACCACTGGGCCAAAGTCCGTTTCCCGCCTTTGTGAATTTAAACCAACCCTCTTCCTTTGATTTTCATCCCACCTTGCTGGGGTAGAGATGCTCCAGTTCAGAAAGTAAAAGGGCATGTCCTAGTGGAAAGAGAATGGATATTAGCATCAGGCATTTAGGGTTTCAGAAACTAATCTCCATCTCTTTCTTGCTCTCTGAACTTGGCCAAATTAATTGGTCTCTGTGCCTCAGTTTTCTTACCTGTAAGAAGCAGTGAATGAATGATACTTCTCCTACATGGAGCCATGAAAATGAACTTTGAGAGCATGTGGCAAGTCCTCTGTAGGTATGAATTTCACCTGTCATGCTGTGGCTCCTGGCTTGCTAAAATAAAATCCCAAGTCCCAAGAAGTCTGTGCCTATCACTTAAGAAATTTGTTGGTGTTTAGGAGTGAGTCAAGTTTTTATGCCTGAAATAGATCCTGGGGTATTGAATAATGAATGTGAGAGCTTTCAGGATGGGTATGGTGGGAGTTGAGGAAAAGCAGGCAGGAGAGAGGAGATGATAATAATAATGTTTATTAAGCACCTACTCTGTTTCAGGTCTGGTGTTAGATGTCTTTATCTCATTTCATCTTTACAACAATACCATAATGTTACTATTTACCCCATTTAACAAAATGGAAAAACTGAGTCAAGACAGGTCATGTCATTTGCCCAGGATCACGCACCTAGGAAGTGGTAGAGTTGGGATATGAAGCCAGGTTTCCTGGATCTTAAAATCTGCTATATGCAAGTATTTTAGGTAGACCAGATGAGCGTCTTTTCCCACCTCGTTATTTTCTCAATAAAAATATATTCCTAAATAAGATATGGCCTGGAGACCAAAAGAGTGTCACCAGCTGGTAGATGACTATGACAGGCTCACTACTGGCTTTACTCTAAGACAGAATTCAATGGTGCCAAGTATAAGAATTGGGGTCACCAAGCACCCCCATGGCAGTCTGGTCATATCATGGAGCAGGCTGGGGCATTTGACAGGGTAGAGTGGAGAGTGGGGATAGCAGATGATAGTCAGAAGGTCACAATCCACTCCTGGTTCTGCGATGTCCCTGACGTGGCTTGGCCAGATCATTGACTTTCTCTGGACCTCTGTGTTTTCACATGTAGGATGAAGGGGCTGATTGAGATTAATGATCTGCACGTGCTTCCACAGGGGAAAAAGAACTGTGAGGGGTCCCACCCAGGGCACTTGGGAAGGGCAAATAACCCCAAACAGTCCACCTCCAAACCCAACGTTGATTTAAATGGTCGCATTTTTCTAATCATAAAAATGCACAAAATTTTGCCTTCTAGTCCCAGATACATGCTATAATATGGGAGTGATTCCAATTTAGTTCTGAATTTTCCCTTCAAATTTCTCTGTAAAACCACCTCCACCACCACCCACGGAAGTTGTGCCACATTTTTTTCCCGTGGCTTTGCATGTCTACAAATTTAGCAAAAGACTAGATCTTCTTTAATTGCCCTCCCACAGTCAAAGTTCTTCTAGCACAATGTTCTATCAACTATTATAACATCTGGACATTCTGACATTGGCCATTTTAACAATCAAACATTATATCATTGTCACCCTTGATTATGACATTATCCTAACACTCAGGCACTGCCTCATTCTAGCATGCACTCTGCCTGGCCCAAACTGCAGCTCTCTCATCCTCCCCCCACCTGTTCCAGGTGTTTGGATCTAAGCCATGGACAGGGAGGTGTTAGATCCTGGTGGGCTCCTTGCCCCTAGGAGGACAAACAGCCCAGGGACCCTGCCAGTACCGAGTAACACCATCCTCTCCCCCACTTCCACTACCATAGAACATGAAAGCGGTTAAGGCATTTCATCATCCTGAAAATGGGACAGTGACTATCTTAGAAGTTGACTGAGATCCTCTTCTACAATGTAACATGTGACAGTTTAATGTAATGCAATGTAACGGTTTAATTGTCATTATCATAGCTAATATTTGCTGAGTGCTTATTATGCACTCTACATTCATCTTATCATTATATCCAAAGGCAGAAGTGTGGTTAAAGGAAAAGATGGTATTTCCACTCAATGGACTATTCTGAAGCCCTTTGAGTGGATATTTATGACATTTTTAACAACATAGGGAAATGTTTATACCCCAAAAAATGAGCAAAATAATGATCTGATCTCAAATATGTTAAAAGTACATAGAAGGTAGACTAGATGGGACAGTATGAAAATGTCAGTAGAAATTGCCACTAAGAATGGATTTATAGGTTGTTGTTTTTTTAACCCTCCAAATGGGTGCTCTATTGTTTGATAACTAGATATTCATAAAGCCTAAAAGAGTGGACAAGGAACAAATGTGAGTAGGAGGACCAAAGAAAAACCCCCAGTTCTTGATCACCACCTTTCTGTTAATGACAACTCTCCAAGGAGAGCAGGAGAGCCCCCCACCCAGAGAAAAGAGAGGAAAGGAATTTTTTAAAAAACCTTCAAGCCTAAATGTGCCCTGTGACTAGGAACTAACTAAAGGCTGCAAAAGAAAGCTCTCCTCCGTGGCTGCCCAGTGGGGGGGGGGGGCCACAGGTCCCCTGATGGCCCCTGTTCCTCTCTCTATCCTCACATGATGAGGTGGCATGGATGCCTTCCCAGGGCCCTTCCTGCCCAAGCTTGCCACGATCTCCATTCATGAGCAATCTCTAAATAGATGATTCCAGCTTCAATATGGCACATATGTCACAACGTCCAGCAAGCCTCCTCCCCTGGCACAGGCTTGGGCAGTAATAATAATTTTTATAAATTAGCACTTGTCATAGCAGCCATCGTTCATTGAGCATCTACTGTATGCTGGGCCCAGAGCTAAGACCTTGAACTTCATTCCCTTGTTTGATCCTGGAGACAACACAGGGCAGCGGTTGGTATTGTCCCCCTTCAGAGATGAGCACCCTGAGGTTTCTTCCCCTTAAGTGAACTCACCCAAGGGCCAGTGGTGGAGCTGGGATTCAAACCCTCATTTTTTCTGACCTTCTGTATCACCAGGCATGGCCTCATTAAGGCAGGAGCCTCATAAAAATCAACTGCACAATTGCCCGTAAAAAAGCAATGCTCCTTCTCTGCTGCCACAAACAAGAACGTGGATGCTCTTTCATTACTAATCATGGAAAGCCTCC
Organism: Dasypus novemcinctus; assembly: GCF_030445035.2. Lineage (NCBI taxonomy): Eukaryota > Metazoa > Chordata > Mammalia > Cingulata > Dasypodidae > Dasypus > Dasypus novemcinctus. The sequence goes on along the minus strand of NC_080681.1, from coordinate 116,103,696 downwards.
ATTCATCCAGTTAGGTAAAGCTGCAGAACCGTGTACATGGTACACTTCCATTTGTGCACCAAAGAGAAAACAGAGTACATATGTGTGCTTGCGTGTACGTGCATAACAAGTCTCCAGAAGCTACATAAGAAGCTGATTACATCAGTTCCCTCCAGGGAAGGGGACAGGGAGAGATATTTTTTTTTTTTTTTTAAAGATTTATTTATTTATTTAATTCCCCCCCTCCCTTGGTTGTCTGTTCTTGGTGTCTATTTGCTGCGTCTTGTTTCTTTGTCCACTTCTGTTGTCGTCAGCGGCACGGGAAGTGTGGGCGGCGCCATTCCTGGGCAGGCTGCTCTTTCTTTTCACGCTGGGCGGCTCTCCTCACGGGCGCACTCCTTGCGCGTGGGGCTCCCCTACGCGGGGGACACCCTTGCGTGGCACGGCACTCCTTGCGCGCATCAGCACTGCGCATGGCCAGCTCCACACGGGTCAAGGAGGCCCGGGGTTTGAACCGCGGACCTCCCATGTGGTAGACGGACGCCCTAACCATTGGGCCAAAGTCCGTTTCCCAAGGGAGAGATATTTTTATACCCTTTTGAATTTTGAATCATGAAAATGTATGATATTAAATCAATTAAAAGTTTTAAGTGAGAAAAATGACATTGCTCTTGAAAGCACAAAGAGGTAGTCATCACCAGCCATACACTCATTAAATAGGCAAACCGTTTCTCCAGGGCAGCTCTTGGGTGCCACAGCTTTGCAGTTATCTCTTCTCTGTCATTTCCTGAGTTGCTTATTTGCACCATCAGATAGTTCTTTCAGGAAGTCTGAGTTAGTTAGAAGGGTAGAATTCTAGGGGGAGAATATATTTGATGGTTGAGTTTTGAACATAGGGAAGCTAAAAACAATAGAAGAAAAAGCTCAAGAACATTTGAACAAAAAAAGATCATATGCAGAATTTCGTTCATTCAACAGATATTAAATGAGCACTAACTATATTCCAGCTCTGCACTGGGCACTGGGCTGTGGCAGGGAATGGTCACGTTCCCTGACCTTAAAGAGCTTGCATTCTAGTTGGGGGAGACAGACAGTAAACAGCTGAATAAATAATTATCGAGAATAATAATTTGAACTGTGTTAAGCACTGTGAAGGAGCAGGGGCTCTGAGAGGAGATAACAGGGCTGCATGAGATGGGATGCCTCCGAGGAGGCAATACTTACACAGGAAGCCAGCAGTGAGCAGGAGGTAGGCACAAGGTAGCTGGGAAGGGCATCCCGGGCAAGGGAATAGCAAGTGCAAAGGGCCTCAGGTAGAAAAGGCTGAGCATCTCCGTTTGGGTCTGGAGGAAGCAAAATGAGGGAAAAGTTCCAAACCAACATCTGATGGGAGGAGGAGAATTATTTTATTTATTTGTAATACACAGCTGCCACTTCAGCTCACTCTCTTTTGAACAGTTCACACAGAGCAAGGTGACAGAGCCCCCATCACCCATCATTGAGGTGATTCTCCCTTCCCAAGTCCATCCCTGTTATCACTTTGGTGTTAATTCTTCCATATTCCTTCCTATGCATTAAATATGTAAATGAACCTCTAGAAATACAGCTTGTGGGGCATATATAAACGGCATTATAGCACAAGCATTTTTTTCTGCCACCTTTAGTTTCACTCAACACGTCTTAAAGAATGTATCTGTTGGTCCCTGTAACTAATTCATTTTTTAAAATCTCTCCTCATATTCACCCCACAGACATTTATTAATCACCCATTAACAGCCAGACATAGGATATAGAGATAAGGAAGGCTCAGCCTCCACTTTGAAAGAACTTACATCCCCGGGGGGCGGGGTAAGGTGGGGAGCCAGACCTTCAAAACTAGGTATTTCAGCACTCGGGGCCTGGGGGGAAGGAATCCGCGTATGTGGGGGCAGCAGGTCAGCCAAACGGGCTGTGAATGTCAGGAGGGGGTGCGGGGGAGAGGGCAGGGGGTGTCCAGGTGAGGAGGAAAAAGCACTCTGGGTAGAAAGTTGCCACATGTGCAAAGGGAGGGGGCATGAGAAGAATGGAGATTCAAGGGTCGAAGCAGCCCAGTGCGGCCCCACGTGGGGGGCGGGAGGGAGGAGGAGCGGGTGAGGCTGGGCGTGGGTGGACCACGAGTGCCAGCACGCACGTGGCGCATGCCACATGGCAAGCCGCGTTCTCTGCTTCGCCCATATTAATGGCTTTAATCCTTGCAGCCATTCTGGAAATTTTTTAATCTCTGTTTTAGAGATAAGAACTGAGATGCAGAAAGGTTAAGAAACTTCCCAGAGGACACACAGCTAATAAGTGGAGGAGGCAGGATTCCAACCCAGACCGTTCTTTCAACTGCTTCATTTCACTAGGTCGCAATGCTGCGGTGGGGTGGGGGCCTCTCGATGCCTGCCGGCCATTTGCCTATTTTAAAAGGAGGTGGGCTGATAGCCCTGGGTGCACCTGCAGCTGGAGAGGGACGGGCAGGACCCCTGCCTGCAGGGCCCTCAGGGACTCTGGGAAAGACACAGCCACTAAATGGAGATGGAGCCCACATGGCTGATGGATGCGATTCTCCTGCTTGGAGCTGTAGCACTCCCGGTTCCCAGGCGTGGTGGCTGACCATCCTCACCTTCCAACCTGTGCAAGTCCAACAAACCGGAGAGTAGGAGCCGCAACTCTGCTGAGGCTCAGGGCCCGGCTGGCGCTCGGCCATAGAACTATTGTGACTAGTAATGGGAGAAACTGTAGCGTTGACCTGGAGAAAGTGGCCACGGGAGTTGCTGAGGGCAGGGAGAGGGGAGAAGAGATGAGATGTGGGGGCATTTTCTGGACTTGGAGTTGTCCTGAATGATATTGCAGGGACAGATGCTGGACATTATATATCCTGCCATAACCCACTGAATGGACTGGGGGAGAGTGTAAACCACAATGTAAACTATAATCCATGCGGTGCAGCAGTGCTCCAAAATGTATTCACCAAAGGCAATGAATGTGCCACAAGGATGAAAGAGGTTGTTGATGTGGGAGGAGAGGGGTGGGGGATGGGATATGTGGGAACCTCTTATATTTTTTAATGTAACATTTTTTTGGTGATCTATGTACCTTAAAAAAAAGATAATTTCATAAAAATGAAAAAGATGATATGCATATTTGTTCTGCAAATTCAAAATGTAACCATATATTAATTGTTTATGTATGTGCATGTATGTGTGATATACTTCAATAAAATTTTATTTTTAAAAAAAAATGGGGATGGAGACGGACAGTGGGGCAGAACCCCCGTAGGGGAGGGGGCAGGGCTGGTCAAGGGATGTTCCCCAAGGAAGGGGGCGACAGGAAGGGCCTGGGGCGGGGAGGGCAGTGAGGACGCAGACGTGGGTCCCACTTGGGGCGCACACGCCTTCCCTGGAGGGCGTGTTGACACAGGCCGCTGGGCTCCGCCTCCAGTCTCGGATTCCGTGGGTCCAGGGCGGAGCTTGACTGTCTGCAGGACCTGCTTGGAGACTCCCATGGAGATGAAGGGGGGGGGCAGGCTCAGAGAGCTCTGCACGGTGCCTGCCTGTGTCGAGCCAGGGCCCCGGGGCTTGGAAGCTACTCTTACTCTGTTTCCAGAGAGGAATCTAAGGTGCAGAGAAGTTGAGGACTTGCTGAAAACCCCACCGCCGAATCAGGGTGGCCTCACCCCAAAACTCGTGATCTTCCCGCTCCGTCCCCAGGTTTCTCCAGCAGGGGCGGGAGGTCCGTGCACCCTCCTGGGCTGTCCTCTGTGCCCACACCCGGTCCTCAGTGTCTCCTCGGCCAAGTGTCCCCATGGGTTGGAGAGCAGGTGAGTGACAAGAGGGGCACCTGTGGGAGGGGGGGAAAGGCAGACCAGGCTGAGGGGGGCCCCCGTCATTGGGGAAGGGGCAGCAGGAGCGGAAGAAAAAGGAAGGGTGTGGAAAGGAGAGAGGAAGAGAGAAGAGCATGGAGAACGTCCTGAGGCTCATTCAACTGGTATTTATTGAGCATCTACTGTGTTCCAGGAGCTGGAAGGATCCCAAGAGACCTTTTGTTCAGATGGGGAAACTGAGGCCCAGAGAGGGGAAGGGGCTTGCCTAGAGGCAGAACTGGGACTCGAACCCAAGCCTCCCCATCCTGAATCCATTGGATGATGGCTCCCTAAGGCCAGTCCAGGCCTTCCCCGGCAGATCTGGGAGATGGATTGCCCCTCCTCTTGCCATGTGGATCCTGGCCAGCAGCACCGGGAGGCAAGGGACGGGCACCTGCCGTGTCCTGTTGGCAACTTGCCCCAAAGCCCCGAAAGGTAGGCACTGTTGGCCCATTTTACAGATGAAGAAACCGAGGTTAATGGGAGGACTCGCCCAAGATGTTGGGCGAATACCTGCCGTGCGCCGGGCTCCTGTGTTAAGCTCGCTCCACCTTCATGGCCCCAGAGCAGCGCTGTGAGGGCCGAGCTGTCTCAGCAGGCAAAGAAGACCAGGCTCAGAGAGGTCAGTAACTTGCCCAAGACCACACAGCCAGCAGACAGAGAAATTTCCACACACACACTCCCTGGGGGATAAGGGTGCACAGTGGAGGAGGGGGAGCTCATCCGACAGAGAGTGCCTGGGCTGGGGCACGTCCGTTTATCCATCCCTGTCCCCTGTCCTGGCAGCCCCTGCAGCTGTGCCTCCCTCTTTGGCCCCCAACTGTCACGGATTATGTCAGGGCCCGTGGGGACAGGGAGGGAACATCTGGATCCTGTTACAGGGCCCAGCGGGGTGTGTGGGGGTGCGAAGCCAGCAGAGTAGGGGCCTAAATGAGCTTCAGGGCCTCGGTGGCCCGGGCGCGGGCGGGTGAGGGGCCAGCTGGGCAGGAAGGCGGGATCAGAGCAGGCCGCGTCCCCTTCCTGAGCCGCCGGCCGGGCGGGAGGCGGGATTATGGCATTAGTTCAGGAGGCAGTGCTGGGCAGGGGCTGGGGAGGGTGGCCCCAGGCCGGGGCCCAGCCAGGCTCCGTCCCCGGCTCCCGAGGGGACGCTGGGCGCTGGGGGCTCAGCGGGAATATGGTTTGGTTTAGGGGCCAGCCCCGCAGAACAGGTCAAATCAAATTCAGCTTGAAATTCCGGGCTGGTCACGGCAGCCCAGGTGAGGGCCACGCGCCAAAGTCAACAGTGAGGCAGGGGGTGGGGAGGTGGGGTGCAGGGCGTGGGGGTCCCCAGTGCAGGCGCAACGCAGGGCTTCTCCGCTGTTCAGGTTGCTCCCAGCGTGCTCTGCTCTGTGCTGGGGCATTGGGGGATCAAGAGAAAAATAAACACAACGGCCACATTCCCCCAGGTTCTAGCCAAATGACTGTGCCTCAGTTTTCCTTCTTTCTTTCTTTCAAACAAGCACTGCCTCTTCCTCCCTCTCTCCAACTCTTGGTAACCTCTAGTCTACTTTTGATCTCTGCAAATTTGCTATTTCTCGTCATCTCTCACAAGGGACTTCGTACAAAATCTGTCTTTCTGTGTCTTGCTTATTTCCCTGAGAATAATGCTCTAAGTCCCTTCCATGCTGCAGCATGTCTCATAGCTTCATTATTTTTCATGACTGAATAATACTCGAATGTGTTATGGACCACATCTTTTTTTTTCTTTTTTTTCCCTTTATTTATTTTTTTAATGTTACATTCAAAAAATATGAGGTCCCCTTATACCCCCCATCTCCCTCACCCCACTCCTATGGACACATCTTGTTATCCATTCATTTGTTGATGGACACTTGGTTTGTTTCCATGTGGGACGATTGTGACGAATGCTACTATAAACACAGGTGAACAAGTGTCTGTCTGAGACCCTGCTTTCCCTTCCATTGGGTATATACCTAGAAGTGGATTGCTGGGTCGTATGGCAATTCTATTTTAACTTTCTGAGGGATGAGGCCACCATTCTGGAAGCACTACCGCCTGGCAGGTAAGTGTACACTTGGCGAGAAAACGGAGGCTGGGGGCGGCTCGGGAAGGGAGGGTCCTGGCGGAGGTGACGCTCAGCTGGCAGGTGAGGAAGACAGAGAGGATGTGAGGGGACATTCCAGGCAGCCAACACAGGAGCAAGACCCGGGGGCCGCCCCGCCTGGGTGCTGGGTGGGCGTCTGCGGGTCGTGGGGTGGGCATAGGACAGCGTTAGGAACGAATGGGGGGCGGGGGCTCTGTGACGGGCTTTGAACGCTGGGCTAGGTGGTTTGGACTTTGTCTCAGAGCCACTGAAGGTTCCTAAGGATGGTATTGGCATAATTAGAGACGTGTTACCAGAAGTAGCACCAGGGCGTCTCTCCCAAACTGGGGTGAAGAGAGGAAAGGGTGGGGCGGCGAGGCAGGCGAGGCAGGACTGTGTCGGCAGGTCCCACACGGACGGACGACTGCAGGACAGACACGCCCAGCAGAGAAGGGGGTAAAGAATGGTTCAAGTTGCAGCTCAGCGTCTGCCGAGAGCGCCCAAGGGCCAGGCGTCGTTCCCAGCGCAGGGCCCGGCCTCGTCAGCTCTGTTTCGAGGACCAGGGACTGAGAGGCCAAGGGGCAGGTTCCCAGGTCACAGGGCTGAGCGCGTGGCCAGCGCAGGGCTGGGCTGGAGCCCTCTGGTGTCCCCAAGGCCTTCCCCAGACCCTGCTGTCCCCACGGGAGCCGAAGCCGGGGCAACAACAGGAGTGCTGGCACCTCACAGGACAGGGCTGGACCCCGAGGTACCAGCCCCCAGCGCCACGCCCTCCCCAGCCCGCCCGGGCCTTCCTGGGCTGCCGCGCGGCTCCACGATGCACCTGAGAGGCACTGGCCACGGGGCAAGCCTGGCTCAGAGTCTGTGCAAGCCCAGCCTCGGACCAGGGCAAGTGGGTACAGATGATGGCAAGGGAGTAGGGGACCTTTACCCCCACCCTTTAATCCAGGAAGGCTTCTTAGCTGGATGGAATTTCAGGGAGAGGAGCAGAGCTGGTGGGCAGGGAAGAGGCAGGTCTATGTCGTGTTAAGCCACCGGCTTTGGGAGCAGGCAGACCAGGGACTGTGCCCCAGCACGTCATTGCTCCAGCTGGGTGACCTTGGGCAAATGACTTAGCCTCTCTGAGTCCCAGTTGTCCTGCCTGTTAAATAGGAAATAATGACAGTTTCCTCTCAGGATTTTTGGGAGCATTGCACGAGATAATAAACGAACGGTACGTAGCCCCACGGCCTCGCAGGGATTTGTCTGAGGTTCCTAGGGCTGCTGTGCAAAAGTACCACAACCCAGGTGCTTCAAACAAGACAAATGTATTGTGTCACTGTTCTGGAGGCTTTAGAAGCCTGAGCTCGAGGTGTCAGCAGGGCCACCACCCTCTGACACGCACAGGGGAGCATCCTTCCTGGTCTCTCCTCGTTTGTCGGTTTTCTCGGACATGCAGCTGCATCTGGCTTCACGTGGCCATCCTGCCCTCTGTCTGTCCCTGTGTCCAAATGTCCTCTTCTTATAAGGACACCAGTCATATGGGATTAGCGCCCCCCCCAAAACGTTGCCCTCTTCTTAACTCAGCTCATCTCTAAAGGTCCTAACTTTCAAGTAAGGTCACACTTAGGGGACCAGGGCTCAGGACCCCAACGTGCCTCTTTGGCGAGCACAGTGCAACCTTTAACAGCATTCAGAAAATAAGCATCCGAGGGCGGTGCCAGTCGGCCGTGAGCGCCGCGTGTGGCTGTGCACGCCTGGCGGCCTGTGGTAGCTTCAGCACATCCCCAGGCAAGGGCGCGCCTCCTCGGCCTGACGGGGCTGCAGGTTCTCCAGGCACCTGCACGTGGGCTCAGGCCGACGCTTCTTGGAGCTGAGGCGGGGACAGCAGCGATGACTGGGGCACGATTTTGGCAGTGAGCATGTGGGGTTGAGGGCAGCGGAGGCGGGGAGAGCTGATGACATAGGTGAACGTGGCGACGAGCTTGCGGGGAGCCTTAGCCCGAGTCCCTCTCCACTGCCTTGCTTCTTGTCAAAATCCAACATCCGTCCAGCCTCACAGGAACGGTTATCAAACCCTTACATGTACTGACAAAATAATCCTCCCACCATCCCTATGAGGTGGTACGATACCATCCCCGTTTTACAGATGAGGAAACTGAGGCACAGAGAGACAAAATGGCCCAAGCGCCTACGTCTACGAGTCGATTCAAGATTCAAAACCAGGTCTGTCTGACCCCAGGAGCCACACACCCGTGAGACCCCTGCCTCCTGCAAGAGTTAGCACCCACACTGCTCAGATTTCAGGCGTTGAATTGCCAAGAGTTCTGCAGTGTTCAGTGGATTTCTAGGATGTCAGGTTGGCTGACTTCCTGGAAAGGGCACTCGACATGCTGTCTGCCTTTTATGGAGCCACATCTGTCAGAAGACCAGGTGGGCTAGTAGCTAAGAACCTTCACACTGAGGCCAGACTGATTGCTTGTTTGCTGCTTACTGCTATGTGACCTTGGGCAAGTTACCCAAGTTCTCTGTGCTTTCTTTCCTTTACCTTGGGCAGTGCCTGTCAGAGGTATTCTGGGGCTACATATTTAATGCTTATAGTATTGCCTGGCAGATGGCAAACACTCAATGAGCACCAGCTCTTTTGCCCAACGGAGGTTCTGGGCTGGGTCCCAACATCAGATTGGCCTTAAAATGTCAGGACGGCGGGGCTCTGGAAGGTAGATTCCACCCGACCGACCTGGAATCATCAGAGAGCCATCGGCAAGGGTGTTGCTGGTGCAACCTCTCGGCTTTACAGCCACCCTCCACCCACCAGGAAGCCACGTTTCCCGCCTCCCCCTCCTTCCCCCACTTCGGGGGGCCACCAAGGCCTGAATGCACCCCAGGAGTCCTGGCGAGCCCCCGAGGCGAGGCTGCACACTGATGTGGAGGCCCGAGGCCCCTGCCCCGCCTGGCCCTGGTCTTTCCTCCAGTGGGGTCCAGCAGCCCACCATGGGGCAGCCCGACCGTGATTCCGCGGGTGTCTGCCGAGCCCCTCTATGTGCCCGACACTGTCCTTGGAGAAGCAGCCAGAACAAAGCCCTGCTCTGACGACACCTGCATCCTGGCGGGGTGCAGGGATGGACGACAATTACCACGTTTTTAGTATCCTCTATGTTACTGTATTACCTCTCATATAGTAATGGGAGGACAGGGACAAGGATGGAAATAGAGGGTGCTGAAGGGGTGGAGAGTGAGGAAGGAACCTTTGAAAGAGAATATTGTAGACTCCCAAGAAAACAATAAAAAAAACTTCCACTCTTTTTTCTTGCACTAAGCATTGGCTCAGTAAAATGACAGACCAAGCTACCCCAATCCATGATGAATGGAAAACCTGAATTTGGGCTAGGGAGACATTTTGTAAAGCCAAGAATGTCCTTGCCTGGGAACCTCCTTAACTGGTGGCTGGTTGGGGAGAAGCTGGGCTCTGCCTAGGACAAAGTGACCCACTCCCTCGGCCTCAGTTTCTCCATCTGTAAAATGGGTGTCAGAACTCTCACCTGGTGGACCGGCCGGCCAGGCCCGACGAGACCATGTATAGAAAGCTTTCTCCAAGCCTGCGGCCCATGGGGTGCATTGCTGAGCGCCTGCTGGATACGACTGAGCCGAGACCCTGCGACCCCTCCCCTCCCTGCCTCTGCGGCCCGCCTTCCGGTCCTGCACCCGGGGCTCGGGGCCGACGTCCCCGGGCAGGAAAGCGCCCACGGCTCCTTTAAGGCAGGCCCCAGCTGGGCTGCCTGGATGCTGGAGCGTGGATTAGGTGGCGGAGGCGCGGGCCCCGCCAGATGCGCCTGAGCGGGGCTTCGTTATGTATTCATGAGCCGTGAGGAAAAGAAATAAAAGGATTCATTATCGCCCAAACTGTTACTAATGACATGTACCTGGCGCCCGAGCACCTCTGGAAATCTAATGCGACACACTCTGAGAGAAAATGTATTCCCGGGCTCGGCTCCGCGGCCGATGGAAAATGTCCCCTCCCCGCCCTTCCTCATTGCCATTCACTCGGGGCGACATTTACAATTCTTCTGCCATTATGTCCGACCAGGGCCTCTGAGCCTCTGTCACGACCTGCACATTAGCTGAAAATTGGAAATTCCACAGCGTGGCCGTGGCCGGGTGGGCCGGGACGCGGTGGGGTGCAAGAACCCGGGTGAGGGGGTGGCCGAGGGGCAGGGGCACGGTCCAGGGAGGGGACAGTCGGTGGCACTCAGGATCCCGATGCCCCATCCCCGACCTGGTCATCCCCTGGCGCCACGCCCGGCCCTGGGGTGCCACCCCTTTGCATCTTTGCCTTGGCTCTCCCGTCACCCCATCCCTGCTCTCACCGTCCTTGCGCCTCCAGCAGAACAATGCGAATCCTTTGTTTGCTTCAAAGGCGCAATAAAAATATCAATTAGTCCAGGCCTTGTTTGACACAAACGTACCAAGTGCCCTGTAGCAACATTGACCAGTCGCTCTTGGCCGCCACCCTGCGAGGTTTGGTTTGGATCCGCTTTCCAGGTGAGAAACGGAGGCTTGGAGAGGTGAAGGGGCCGAGCTGGGATTTGAAGCTGGCGTGATTGCAGAATGCGTGCATTGCGCAGAGCCGACGGAAACCCCAAGCTCAAGGCTCAGCTCCGGCACGCAGCCTCCGAGGCCAGGCCGGGCCCCACTGACTGGAGCCTCGGGGCGGCACCGCCAGGCTGCACGGCGCCCAGCTGTCCGCGTGGGAAACCGTGAGCTTCTGTGGGATGCACCTTCCCGGGGAAGACACGGCTGCCCGTCCCGGCGGTGATACCTGGAGGGCAGGTGCCCATCACCTGTGCTTTCCGCAGCCTCCGGGGTGTCTGGCACTCAGTACATGCACGCTAAAGCCTCACGGAGTGGCGTCTACTGTGTGGCTTCAGCGGCAGAACTGAGAGAGGCCCACGGACGCCTGCTGGGCCCTGCCCAAGGAAGAGCTGGGAGTACGGCTGCTGGGTAAAAAGCGAGATGCCCAGTTAAATTTGGATTTCACAGGAACAACAAATAATTGTTTAGTAATAAGACGTCCCAAATACTGCTGTTTATCTGAAATTCAAAGTGAGCTGGGCATCCTGTAGTTTCGTTTCCTAAATCGGGCAGCCCTAGTTTGAGACACCCCGAGCCACCCCACAACGGGCCTGGCTCACCTGGTTGGCGGGCTGGGGAGGAGCGGCCAGACCACTAGTGCCCAAGCTCTTAGAAACGTCAGCTGGAGATTCTGTTTCTGGACCTTCTTGTAGGTAGATGTGGTTATGGGACTAAGTTCTCATCAGGAGAATGTGAGTAGAAGTGATTTCTGACCTTTCTGGGTCATGCCCTAAAAGGAAGAGACATTCATTTTCCTTTCCCTTTTCCACTTCTTGCTGGCTGGGCTGCAGATGAGATGGCAGGAGTTGGAGCAGCCATTTGGACACGGGGGTGAAAGCCATATCTTAAAGAGGGCAAAGTTGCCTGTGCTACTTACCTCTGGAATGTTACAAGCAAACAAACAAATAAACAAACAAGAAACTTTTAACTGTTTAAGCCACAGTATTAGTATTAGAACTATTTGTTCTAGCGGTTCAGGCTATACTCCCCCATGATAATGCCAGCCCCTGTGAAAGCAGGGACTTGGTCTAATTCACCAGTGAGTATCACCAATAAATATTTGTTGAGCAAATAAATGAATGAATGACCTAGATGATCTGTAAGGGTAAATTAAGGAGCAATACGTTGATTAATTACAATCATTAGCTTTTTGTTGAAAGCCCACTAAGTTTTCAGTGTCTTGGATGTATTCCTTCAACCCTCACAGCCTTATGAGGTAGGGACCATTCACATCCCCATTTTACAGATGATGAAACTGAGGCAACTTGGCCTAGTCCAGAGAGCAGGTAGATATTAATATATGCAGTCTGATTCTGGGACCCTCTCGTTTTACCTTATCCCGCCCTCCATTAGAGGGAAAAAATGAGCAAATTGGTGAGTGAAAGTGCAACTCCATAACTTCCTTCATCCATTAACGCATTCATTCAACAAACATTTTGCCAAGTATATGCCAGGCACTGTTTTAGAAACTGGGAAGTCAGCATGAGCAAGACAAACAGAAATCTGTGCCTACAGTACTTACATTCTGGCCAGGAGACAGACGATAACCAGACAAATCCGTAGTGTTACTGCAGCGTTTCATTTATATGAAGGTCAGGAACAGGCAAAACTAATCTATGGTGATAGAAATCACAATATTTGCGTTTGGAGGGTGGCTGATTGGAGGGGAGCGAGGGGGCTTTGCAGGGTGATGGCCACGTTGACGTGGCGGTGGTGACATGGATGTACACCTCTGTCAAAACTCATCAGCTGTACCTGCCCCATTTGTGCACTTTACTGTAAATAAAGTAAACCTCAATGAAAACTGAGCAATGGATATATACGCAGATACACACATGCATATATAGAGTGTCAGGAAGCGGACTTGGCCCAGTGGTTAGGGCGTCCGTCTACCACACGCGAGGTCTGCGGTTCAAACCCTGGGCCTCCTTGACCTGTGTGCAGCTGGCCCACGTGCAGAGCTGATGTGCAAAAGGAGGGCCCTGCCACACAGGGGTGTCCCCTGCGTAGGGGAGCCCCACGCGCAAGGAGTGCGCCCCGTAAGGAGAGCCGCCCAGCGCAAAAGAAAGTGCAGCCTGCTCAGGAGTGGCACTGCACACACGGAGAGCTGACACAGCAAGATGACACAACAAAAAGAAACACGGATTCCCAGTGCCACTGACAACAATGCAATAGAAGCAGACGACAGAAGAACACACAGCAAATGGACACAGAGAACAGATAACTGGGGCGGGGAGCGGGGAGAAGGGGAGAGAAATAAATAAAAAAAATAAATCTTAAAAAAAAAATAGAGAGAGAGTGCGTCAGTGCTCAGTGCGAAGGAGAAAATAAAGGAGGGTGCCAAGGAGGGAGGAAGGCTGAAGCCCCAGAAGCAACCTCCCGCAGAGGCCCGGGGCCAGCTCTCCTGCCCCAGCAGGGAGGGGAGGGGAGGCCCGTGAGGGGAGGCAGGAAGGCAGGGGAGGCTCTGAGAGCGCACGGCTCATTCGTTCACACGGTCATTTCTTCAATCACTCAGCAGACCTCCTCTGTCAGCTACTCCAAGATGGACCCCAACCCGGACGCTAAGAACAGAGATGAGAGAGAAACCGTTTTTGCCTTAAGGAGCATCCGGTTCCCCGGGGGGCAGGCTGGCAGGTCAATTGCCTGGGCCGTGCCTGGGTCAGGCCAGCCAGGGGCTGGGAGCCAGGTGGGTGCTTGGTGGTGGTTGGGGTGGGGGCTGGGGGGGAGATGGACTCACAGTGTGGCCCTCCACATCTAGAGAGGAAGAGATTTGTAAACAAGCCTCCCCGATGCTTGCTGGGCTGGTGATGCTAATAATAAAAATGCTAATAATAATATACTACGTGTTTATCATCTCAGCTCGTCTTTCTGGTAGCACTATTACCTCCAAATCTACCAATGAGGAAATGAGAGGTGAAGTCAGTTGCTCAGAACAAACAGCTGGTGAGTGGACAAAAAGAGATTCAGTACTGGGGGAGAGTGCGAACTACAGGGTAAACTGTTATCTATGTAGGGCAGCAGTGCCCCAAAAGGTGTTCACCGAGTGCCACGAGTGTGCCACAATGATGCGGGAGGCTGTTGGTGTGGGAGGAGTGGGGTGGGGGAGTGGGGGGTATTACAGGAACCTCTTATATTTTTTAATGTAATATTTTTTTGTAATGTATATATCTTCAAAAATATATAATTTACGAAAATGATGTGGTGGGGGTGGGGAGTGGGTTATATGGGAACCTCTTATGTTTTTTGTTTTCTTCTTATGTTTTTAATGTAACATTCCTTGTGATCTAGTAACTTTAATTTTAAAAAAATACAAGCAATTAAAAAAAATAGATTCCGGGAAACGGACTTTGGCCCAGTGGTTAGGGCGTCCGTCTACCATATGGGAGGTCCGCGGTTCAAACCCCGGGCCTCCTTGACCCGTGTGGAGCTGGCCCATGCGCAGTGCTGATGCACGCAAGGAGTGCCGTGCCACGCAAGGGTGTCCCCCGCATGGGGGAGCCCCACGCGCAAGGAGTGCGCCCGTGAGGAAAGCCGCCCAGCGTGAAAAGAAAGAGCAGCCTGCCCAGGAATGGCGCCGCCCACACTTCCCGTGCCGCTGACGACAACAGAAGCGGACAAAGAAACAAGACGCAGCAAATGGACACCAAGAAGAGACAACCAGGGGAGGGGGGGGAATTAAATAAATAAATAAATCTTTAAAAAAAAAATAGATTCAAATCCTCAGTAGTCTGAACTAAGAGCTGCAATACCTCCATAAAAATTGGAGACCGGGAGCATCAAAGGAAAGCTAGTCCGATCTTGGTGGAGACTAGGGAAGGCTTCCTGGAGGAGGTGGCCCTTGCCTTTGCACTTGAGGGATGTATAGGAGGCTGCCAGATGGCATGGTAGGGAATGGAAGGAAGCTCTTTTTCCTGGCAGAGATAATGGCATGTGTGAAGGCAGAGAAATATGAAATAGCCAACTTGGGAGGGAAGTGGGGAGGATAGCAAGAGATGAGGCCAGTTTGAGTGCCCCACAAAAACTCCTACTCACAAAAACTCAGTCGACAACACCCAATTCAAGAAGTCTCCTCTACACACACAGTTAGAAAAATGCATACTTCTGGGTCTGCTGAGACCACGTGAACCTGCTCAGCCGGTGGTTCCGGTGTAGCTCGCACCATCAGAGCAGGGAGGGCGGGTGGGTGGGGGTGAGCAGCCCCATTGCCCAGCTGGGGCACCCAAGGCCACAGAGCCTCTCTGGGCTGCTCGGAGCCTCTGCCTGGCCCTGACCCAGATTTCCCTCCATCCTGGTGGCCCTCCCTCCTCCCTTGCCAGCCGCATCATCTCCCCGTTAGCCGCCCTCTGTGGCTGTGGGAACAGGTGCAGGCTGGCCAGAGCGATCTGCTTCCATCGAGGCCAGAGACGCACTTCCCTGCTGCCACTGCGGGGTCTGCCCAGGGCCCTGCACGCTCAGATTAATCCACAGGACGTCACAGACGCTGCTCTGCCGTGTTTGTCACCTTCCCTGGCCAGGTGCGAGTTTCCCAAGGCCCCGGGCACAAGACCTCAGCATCTGGACCCAGAAACGTCCACGATCCCAGGCCCCCCTTCACCCACACCTGCCCCAGCTTAGGGACGGGGCGGCAGGTGGAACATCCAGCCAGAGCGCCCTGAGGCAGGTGGTGGAACCTGGGCGGGGCGGGGGCGGTGGAGGGCGTCATCACCGGCTTGGGCGGCCACAGATGTGCTGGGCCCTAAACGCTCTTCCTCCCCTGGACCCTGATTCCTTCCTCTTTTCAGCTGTGATTCAACAGTGTCGTCCTGGCCATGTGCTCTGTGCCAAGCCCTGGCCTAGGCCCTGGGGATGCCACAGTGAACAGGATGTGGAGCCTGCCCTTAGGCGTCACTGGCCTCAGTTTCCTCATCTGAGGAATGGGGCACCGTCCCTCCCTGGACCGCTTCACAGGGCGCTTGCGAGGTGCCTAGGAGGTTGTGGCCACAATGGGGGCGGGGGCAGCTGGTGCAGTGGAAAGAGGACCTAACGTGGAGTTGGGAGGTCTGGGTTCAAGTCCCAGGGCAGCCACCAGCCAGTTGAGAGATTTTGGGCAAATCTCGCCCCCTCCAGAGCCCGTCTGCTCAGCTGCAAAATGGGGAGAGGGACAATAATCTACACGACAGCTCTTGATCAGGCGCGTACTCTCTGCCTGGCGCTGTTCTAGGCGCTTCGCAGGCATTGAGTGCCTTACGCCCATGACTTCCCGTTTCACTGATGAAGCAGCCAAAACACAGGAGGTCAACGGACTGGCTCAAGGTCAGGCACTAGGAGGTGCTGGAGCCAGGTGCAGGCCCAGGCAGTCTGGTTCCGGAGCCCACTCTCCAGCCCTCCACCCCCACCCCGTGCCCGGCTGCGTCTCACTGAGCAGCTGGATCCCAGGGGACAAGCACCTTGGCTAGAACCAACAGGCACCGCCGTGCCCCCAAGGGTGCCACTGACCCTGCCCGTAAAGTTCATGTAGAGCAGAGGGCTCGGCAGCGCTCCCTTGGAGTTCTCAGCAGCCAGGACTGACTTTATTCAGACATTTCTTGATAGGTGTTTTATTTATTTGTTTATTTATTTATTCTAAAAAAAATCAGATGGGAGCTCCCTAAGGGCAGCTGCTACATAGTCCATCAACCTTCAGGTTCCTCGAGGGCGAGTGTTATGTCTCCTCCACCGGACTTAGGGATCCCCCAGGGTAAGTGCTATACCTCCTCCATCAGGCTGTACTTATGGCTCTCCCATCAGATAGGGGATCCCCAAAACACGACCCCCAAAATGGTGCTTCTCCACCATCATTCCTGGAGTTCCCCAGGGTGAGGACAGGAGGGGAGCCCTGGGTCTCGCTGCAGTTTTGCACCTGCCTGTCCTTAATGTCCCCAGATTCCCACCTGCAGCCCAAGCCTTTATGGGGCCACCTGGTCCACCGCCTCGGGGGCCCCACCTGCCAGTGACCTCCTCTAGCCTGGAAAAATGAAATACCCTTTCACAAATCACTGCTGGAGCTGGCTGAATGTGAGAAACCTGGAGCTGGGAGCCTTGGGCGTGAAGGGCTAAAAGCTAATTCGATTGGCAGGGGCTTGTGAAGCTCGGGCCTCCCGCCTGCCTGCTGCTTCCGGGACGCCCCGTGCCACTTTCAGAGCTGCCCAGCTCCCGGAAAAATCCCAGCTTCCCCTCCCGCACCCCGCGGGATGCCCCCAGCGTCTGTGGTATGGGTTAAGGCTCGGAAGAGATGGCAAGTCCTACCCCATTGTTTTAGCTTGCTAGGCTTCCAAAAGCAGATACCATAAACCGTGTTGGCTTTAACCGTGGGAATTTATTATTAGCTTATTAGTTCTGAAGCCAGTAAGTGCCCAAAGCCAGACAGCATCACGATGACGCTTTCCTCCCGACCAGCGGCGCGCCTGACTCCCCTGCCACGTGGCGAGGCATGTGGCGGCGCCTGCCGGCCTCTCCCTTCTCTTCCAGGTCCCGTTGCTTTCAGCTTCTTGCTTCTGTGGTTTTCTCTCTCTTTGTCTGAATAGCATTTTCTTATAAAGGATTCCAGTAAGAGGACTAAGACCTACCCTGAATGAGCGGGTCATGGCTTAAGATCCTACTCAGCAGAAGATCCTACTTACGGGGGTCCACCCCCACGGGAATGGATTAACTGTACCGACACCCCTTCCTGGGGCACAGCGTCAAGCCACGCCCACCTTTCCCAGGAGGGCAGGCTCCTCCCCCAGGGCCACCAGCAGGCCGGGAGGTCAGGCTTGGGCCCAGAGCTCTGCCTCGGCCAAGCGCTCCTTCCGCGCTGCGCTCCCTCCTCCTCATCGTCAGGTCTCAGCTCACATGTCACCGTCCTTGTTCAGATCTCCCAGGCACAGGCCCAGCCCATCCCCGGCAGTTTCCATCCCCTCCCCTGCTGCACTTCGCAGGTGCACTTGCCAGCCCGCGGGCAGGGGCTGGTTTCCCTGCTTCCACCTGCCTGTGCCTCTCGACCATCAGCTCCAGGAGGGCAGGGCCACGTCCGTCTGGTTCGCGTCCGTCTTGTCACAGCTGTGCCATGGGTACCTGGAGTGTCGTTGCCTGAAGAAATCTTTGTGCCATGAAGGAATGAGGGGCCATAAAGACCCCATCGCTGTGACTCGGGCCTCTTCCTCCGTGGCGGCGGCAGGAGGGATAGCTGGGGGGACCGGCACTCGTGGCCGTGCCCCTCCCCCGGTCCAGCTGTGGCTGCAGCCGCCTCTGATTAGGCCGCAATTAGCAGAGAGGCCTTCCAGCCATCCGCTTTCATTAGTCACATCCGATTTTAGCTGTGAAGTCTGGCTGGTAGCCAAAAAAGGTGGCCTCCTGAGAGAGGATGTCTGGGAGGGCCCAGGGAGCTGGGTCTCTGCGGCGACTGTCCGACATCTGGCAGAAAGGCTCGGCGGATGGGGTGGGGAATGGGTGGCGGAAACTAGGGGCTGGGTGGGGTCCCCTGGGGTGTTGCCTCTGGCCCAGGAGCCCACTCTGCACCTCCTCTCCATTCTTGTTCTGGCCACCGTTGTCCTTGGGCTGGTCACTTGCCTTCTTGGGACTTCATCCCCATGATCGGACACTTTCAGGGGCCCTCAGCCTCGGGAGTCAGCAAGTCCCACATCGCCTGGATGTCCAAGGGCGTCTGGTGCCTTCCCTGCCACCCCGCCCCACGGCTTCCACGCTGCGGCCGCAGGGCACCCGTCCTTCGCTCGCCCTCTGTCCCACTCGCCACTGTCCGCCCCGCCCGGCACGCACACTCCTCCCTCTCCCCCCATCGCCTGCCCGGGAGGGCCCCGCCCTCTCCTGGCCAGTCCCTTTGTGTCATCCTTCCTGCGCCTAACAGTTTATCACGTTGATCTTGACTGAGTTATTCAAGTCTCTGTGCCAGCAGGACTCGGAGCACGTCCCAGTCATCACATTATTCATCTCTGGGTCCCAGGGACTGGGGAAGAGCAGTGATGATAATCACAGCCAACTCAGCACCTATGACGTGCTGGGCGCTTTATGAGGATGTTTCACTCAACTCACCACAACCTGATGGAAGGAGACTCATTAATGACCCTCATTGTACAAAGGAGACAAGTGGGGCTCAGAGACGTTAAGTAATTCCCCCAAGGTGACACAGCAAGTAGCACGCAGGGCCAAGATCTGACCCCCAAAAGCCTGGATCCGGGGTCAGATCGCCAGCTGAAGAGGTTGTTGCCAAAGAAGTTTTGGGGAAATTGGAGGGAGCGGATGTGGCTCAAGTGGTTGAGCACCTGCTTCCCACATGGGAGGTTGCGGGTTTAGGCCCCAGTGCCTCCTGAAGAAACAAACGAAAACAAGCAAAAAGAAAAAACCAACTCAGGGGAGCCGATGTGGCTCAGTGGTTGAGTTCCAGCTTCCCGCATATGAAGCCCAGGATGCAACCTCCAGCCCTGGTACCTCAAAAAAAAAAAAAAAAAAAAAAATTGGGAGAGAGTAGGTCGTGCACCTCCCACAGCACAGTTTGGGGATGGGGACCAAGACTTGACAATGGCCTGGCCTTCGCTTGAGGAGCCCCGCTTCAGAGGCTCTGTTCTAAGCCAGCGCCATGGCCTGCGGACCGTGCCTTACACACAGCGATGTGCCTCCAGCATGATTTATGATGGGGAGAAGTGGGGGAGTGGCAGCACTAAGTATTAGGCGGTTGTCACAATGACGTTTATGCAGAGTGTGCTGTAACACACGCAGCAAGGGCTGACCTCGGATATTGGGTGACAAAAAGCAGGATTCGGGATGGTAAATGAGCAAAGGAAAAGAGGCTCAACGTCACTAGCCATTAGGAAAATGCAAACTAAGGCCACAATAAGATATCACCACACACCTATTAAAACAACTACAATTAAAAAACACAGTGACAATACCAAATGCTGGTGAGGATGCGGTGAAACTAGATCTCTCACAGATCGCTGGTGGGAACGTAAACTGGCACAGCCTCTCTGGAAAACAGTTTGGCAGTGTCTTAAAAAAAAACTAACCATCCATTTATCATATGACACAGCAACTGCACTCCTCGGCGTTTATCCCACAGAAATGAGCACTTACGTCCACACAAAACCTGCACACAGATGTTCATGGCAGCTTTATTCCTAAGAGCCAAAGAGAGGAAGCAACCACGTGTCCCTCGGGGGATGGATGGCTAAGCATGCTGTGACCCGTCCATACCAAGAATTGCTATTCAGCCAGAAAATAAACCACTGCTCACACAAGACCCTGGGTGGATCTCCAGAGAACCATGCAGAGGGACTAAATGCCGGCTTGAAAGGCCGCATTCGTGAATGGATTCCATTGATACAGCACTCTCAAAATGACAAGCTCATGGGGATGGAGAACGGCCTCGTGGTTCGGGGTGGTGGGCGGAGGGCGTGTGTGTCTGTAAAGGGGTGGCTTGAGGACATCCTTGCGCTAATGGGTTAGTTCTCCATCCTGCTGGTGACAGTGGTTATGCGAATCACGGGGGGTGACAAAACAGCAGAGAACTGCACACGCGCATTCAACCAATGTCAGATTCCTGGGTTTGATATTGTACTATCATTACATAATATGCACCCATTGGGGGAAACTGGGTGAACGGTACACAGAAATTTCTTATCTTTGCAGCTCCTTGTGAGTCTGTAAGTATTTCCAAATGGTTAAAAAAACAACAGGATCAAAAATCCGTATGCACAGCGTGATCCAGCAAATGCAGTAACAGTTGCAGAAGCGGCTCTTCCATGATGACAACGTGGCACATTTTGTTGGGCGCTGACCACATGCTCCATGGAATGAGTGTGTCAAACACCATCTTATTTCATTCCCACAAGCAAGAGGGATGGTGATGTCAGAAGGGGTTATTATCCCCATCTTAGGAAGGAGGGAATGCCAGCGCCATCCCGGGGCAGAACCGTGATTTGAACCCAGAACGCCTGGCCCTCCACTCCTGCCACTGCCTCCATCTTAGCAGCATTCGCCATGGGCAGAAGAGCGTATCGATTTTCCTCTTTGCACATCTCTGTATTTTCTCTAATGAGCATGTCCTACTGTAATAATCAGAAGAAAAAATAAGCAAACACTAGAAAGTGTTCCTTGGTGGACTGCCTGTTTGTTCTGGAGCCCGTGGTACCGCAAGTCTACAGTTTCTTAGTCCCAAAGACACTCTATCCCGGCTGCCGGCACCCTGGGCATGCTGCCCCGAGTACCACCCACTCCCCCCATGCAGACAGCGGGTGTCTCCAGTTCCAGCCGCCAGCTAGGAGCCCTGGGGGATGACCCCAAACCTGGGAGCCTCGGTCTTCTCATCCGCAAAATGGGAACTAGGGATGCTTCCCACGCCTCAGGGCTGTTGTGTGATCAGATGAAATAAGACTGCCGTGTTCCCCCAGGATCTCTTGCACACCCACTATGGGAGAACACCCCTGCGTTCGAGAAGTGGAATATGAATTTAACGGGCTGCCTCCGACCCCTCCTGGACCAAGGGTCCGGGTGGTGGGGGGACAAGAAACGGCCGAGCAAACACCACCACGGGTGTTTCTGTTGCCGTTGCCTCGCCTTGCGAATCCAGACGGGCGGTGGTTCCTCGGGCCCCGGGCGGAAGCGGCCTCCCTGGGAACGGCGGCTCCCAGAGGACGCTGCACAGCCCACAAGCCCCAAAGACCCCAAAAGACCCCACTTCGCCGGTCGGTTTTCCACACTGAGAATCGATTTTCAAGGGTGGTTCCCAGAAGTGGTCTGGCCTCGGCAGGGTCGTTATTCATCTCGCCCTGGCCGCCGGCCGCCGGCCGCCTCCTCGCCTGGCCCTCTCCACCCTCCCCGCCCCTCGCCCCCGGCCTCCACCAGGACTGAGCTGGGGGCTGGGGTGGGGGGCAGGGGGGCTGGTTCCCGTAAGTGCCCCACCCCACTGTGCGGCTCTGGATGCCAGCCCTGCCCCGCCGACCCCCACCCATCAGCCAGGCGCTGGGCAGGCCTGGGCCAGGCATACCAGGCTGGGGCCAAAGGGAGCCTTTCCCAGGCTGGGGCTTAGAGGAGCGGGGTCCAGGCCAAGCAGCCAGAGCTGGGGTGGGAGGAGGGGAACTTCCTGCCCCCGGACGGAGGCCAGGCCCCTGCCAGCTTCCCATGCCCATGCGGGCTCGCAGATGTTCCGGGGAGTGTTCGGGGGAAGTGCAAGGATTAAAACGGGGGGTGGGGGGCATGGTGGCAGCCAGGACAGAGTGGACCCGGGGGAGGTGGGCGAGGAGCCCTTGCAGAGGTCACGGGGACAGCGGGGAGAGCATGGCCCAGGGCACAGACCTGCAACCTGGGAAGGCGGCACCCGCCCTGGGCCTCAGCATCTCCACCTAAATCCTAAAGGGCCGCCCTCGCCAGTATTTGCAGAGCACCCTGTGTGCTGGGCCCAGGCTAGACCCAGGGGCCCAGCAGGGAGGGAGACAGACCTCCCTGTCCTCATGGAGCTGACGGACGACAAAGGATTTCAGTAGAACTGAGCAGTGGAAGGACCCCGGGGCGGGGGGCAGGTTCTCTGGGCATGAAAGAATGGACGGGAGTCGGGGGCAGTGGGGGGAGGGTCACTGGATCGCGGAGGGCGGCCCCAGGAAGCCAGCCCAGGTGTGTAGGAGCTGGCGCGGGGTCCGGATGGAGGGAGCAGCGTGGACAAAGCTGGACAGCATGGCAGCCTCGGGGCCGAGGGAGCAAGGAACCTGGTATGTGTTGAGGATCGAAAGGCTCCCAGGGCAGGACGTGTCATGCCCTGAAGGCCACAATAAGGATTTCGATCTTTCTCTTAATAACCAGAAACCATTGAAGGTGAAGATGGGCGCAGGCTGGCATTTCCGACCCAGAACCCAGAAGGGTACAGCAGGCAATAGCGGTGCTGCTGTGTCCTTTCGTCCCCTCTCATTCCCGGACGCACCACGGCTGAACCGCCAGGCGCTGAGGAACCCAGTTTGGGAACCTCTGGCTGGGTGACCTGTAAGGGCCTTTCCAGCACGGGCGTTCTAGGTTCTGGGAGGATTCCCAGACATGGTGCTCTGCCCACACTGGCACCCAAAGCCAGGCTTTGGCCAAGCCCCCAACCCCACCCCCATCCCAAGGAGGCGGTTGACAGGCCCTCAGACCCAAAAGGCTCAAGAACTGAGGGCAGATACTCACAAGTAAAAGCCATTCCTTTAGTTTTGGGACCCTTCCATCCCCCTTCTCTTGGTGATGTTGTTTGCCCTTTAATGGCCCAATCCGTTATCACCTCTTTAATAAAGCTTCCCCAGACCCCCCATAATAGAATTGTCATTCCCTTCCACACGCCTCCAGAGCCCAGGGCACCACCCCCATTGCACCCACTGCTCATGCCTCCAGTCTGTGAGCTCCCTGAGAAAAGGGATGTCATCTAGTCATCTATTTGTGCATTCATTCACTCACTCATTCATTCATTCATCCATCCATCTGACCATCTGTCTATCTATCCATCCATCCACCCATCCATCCATCCATCCAACCAACCATCCAACTGTCCATCCATCCACTCATCCATCCACTCATCCATCCATCCATCCTCTCATACAAGGACAAGTGCTAGGAGTATTGTGATGGATATATCAGACCAGCTCTCAGTGCTCAAAGAGCTCATAGTCTTAAACAGTGCTGGATTCATCTTACACATCAGGGGTTATTCAGGGCCTGGCACTGCAGGGTCCTCAGTGAGTGTTCGCTGAACAAGTGAATTCTAGAAAGGAGGGGGACAGGAAAAGGGCAAGGAAGGGAATGAAAAGGGCGAGTGAGACCTGAGGACCCTTCCTTCCCCAGGTCTCACTCCACCCCATGTTGCCCCTTCCTTCCCAACACCACTAACACCAACAGCACCAGCACCAACACTGCCAACACAACATTGCACCACCAACACCAACACCACCACCACCACCACCACCAGCACTGCCAACACCAGTAGTACCACCGCCAATACCAACACCACTAGCACCAACAGCACCAACACCACCACTGCCAACACCAACAGCACCACCAACACCAACACTGCCAACACCAGCTGCACCACCAACACCAACAGCACCACCACCACCACCAGCACTGCCAACACCAGTAGTACCACCGCCAATACCAACACCAACTGTGCCACCAACACCACCACTGCCAACACCAGTAGTACCACCGCCAATACCAACACCACTAGCACCAACAGCACCACCAACACCAACACTGCCAACACCAACTGCATCACCAACACCAACACTAACACTGTCAGCACTGATAGTACCACTGCCAACACCACCACTGCCAACACCAACAGCACCACCAACACCAACACTGCCAACACCAACTGCATCACCAACACCAACACTAACACTGTCAGCACTGATAGTACCACTGCCAACACCACCACTGCCAACACCAACTGTGCCACCAACACCACCACTGCCAACACCAGTAGTACCACCGCCAATACCAACACCACTAGCACCAACAGCACCACCAACACCAACAGCACCACCAACACCAACACTGCCAACACCAACTGCATCACCAACACCAACACTAACACTGTCAGCACTAATAGTACCACTGCCAACACCACCACTGCCAACACCAACTGTGCCACCAACACCAACACCAGCACTGCCAACACCAATAGTACCACCACCAATACCAACACCACTAGCACCAACAGCACCACCAACACCAACACCACCACTGCCAACACCAACAGCACCACCAACACCAACACTGCCAACACCAGCTGCACCAACACCAACAGCACCACTACCACCACTACTACCAACACTGCCAACACCAATAGTACCACCGCCAATACCAACACCACTAGCACCAACAGCACCACCAACACCAGCACCACCACTGCCAACACCAACAGCACCACCAACACCAACACTGCCAACACCAGCTACACCAACACCAACAGCACCACTACCACCACTACTACCAACACTGCCAACACCAATAGTACCACCGCCAATACCAACACCACTAGCACCAACAGCACCACCAACACCGGCACCACCACTGCCAACACCAACTGCACCACCAACACCAACACTGCCAACACCAACAGTACCACTGCCAACACCAACACCAACACTGCCAGCACCAGTAGTACCACCACCAACAGCACCAGGAACGCCAACACCAGCAGCACCCATAGCGATTTTTTTTTCTTTTTTTAAAAATTTGTCTTTTTTATTTTTAATGTTACATTAAAAAAATAGGAGGTCCCCATATACCCCCACCCCTCTCACCCCACTGCTCCCATAACAACCACCGCCTCCATCATCATGGGACAGTCATTGCGCTTGGTGAATGCATCTCTGAGCCCTACTGCACCACCACCCATAGCAATTTAAACAGCAACCGCAAGACCAGCACCAGTCATTTCAGCTTGCCCAGCAGCAACCCCACCACCACCAGCAGCAGTAAAAACCCAACACCGACCCCCACCCAAGCATTAGCACCAACACCCTCAACACCAACACCTGGAACAAGCTCGACACCAGCTTCCACAGTGCTGTTACCAATAACCGACCCTCCGGCACCACCATCAATCTTAACCGACCTAACACTACTGGCCCGACCACCACCAACCCAACACCAGTAACACTGGAACACCACCAGCACCGATGGTGCCACCAACACCCAAGACCACCATCGCCAGCCCCACAACGCCACCACCAACAGAGCAAACCCCAACAGCAGCCCCTGCCAGCAGCCCCTTCAACACTAACCCAAATGGCAACACCAACAATATACTAATAGCCCCCCGGATTTCTAATTAAGGCACATCTCAGCCCCATACAGTAGCTACTATTATTTCCTCTTTACATATGAGAAAATGATGGGTCAGAGAGGTTCACCACTTTGCCCAAGGCCACACAGCAGGTTACAAGAATGCTGGGCCCCTAACTCCCAGTCCAGTGCTCTTTCCACTCCATCCATGTCTGTCTCCATTGCCTGGAAAACCTGTGAGCCGGGCCTCATGCTATGTGAAATCAGCCTGAAATCTCTTCTCCCTGGTGTTTCCTGTCTATAAGGCCTTAGGTGCATCTTTACATATCTCAGGGTTTTTCCTTCCTTCCCACCAAATGGAGCAAGAAACCAAATAACCAGGGTTCACGGGAAAAAAAAGTACTCTCATTCTGTAGCTGGGGGCCCAAAGTATTCACATGATGTTGATAGCAGCAGTCAGAGTTACAACAGGTAGTACTTCTTAAGGGCTCACTGTCTTGCCAGCACGAGAGGAAGCTGAGGATCAGAGAGGTTAACAAATTAACCAAGATCACACAGCCAGAAGCAGCAGAGGTGAGATTTGAACCCAGGCAGTCTTTGCCTATGCTCCTAATTACTGTAACCCCCCCCCCCCAATAACAGAATTATGAGCACCTGCTAGATGCTGATGCTTCTCATGTAGTAAGTCTAACTTTCACAGCCACCTTGTAGAGCAGATAAGGCTGACCCTCGAGATTTGTTGGGCTCTGAAGTGGGGTTCTCGCTGTGCCATGGCCACCCAGGGGGAAAAGCACCCCAGGAGCAATGGCCTCAGGCCCCCACCCAAGGCAGGTCTGTGCTAAAGTCCCCTCGGGCTTGGAGGATGACAAACTCCAGGCCTGGCCCTGGGCTCCAGGTCCCCCCAGCCCCCTGTAACTGTGTCACAGCCCCAGGGACGCCCAGAGGCCAGTTCGTTTTTGGCATCCCCGTGAGCAGCTGCCCAGGCAGAAGGTTTCGTCTTTCCAGGCTGGGTGGGAGAATCCTGCCCCCCCACCCCGAGGTCTTGTTCCCAGCGAAGTCCTTGGCAGGACCCCCGGCCCTCTCCGCTTCCCTGGGACCGATGGCTGCCAGCTGCCCGCCGCCCGGCCTGGGAAAATTCCTCCGAACTGTGCAGGTCCCGGGATCTCTGAAACCTGAGCGCAGCCTCGGAGCCCCCCCCCACCCCCCGGGGCCGCTCGGGCACCATGTTCCTTCAGCCCCCACCCCTTGTTTCCCCAGCAAGCCCCCAACTAGAGCAACCACAGAAAAAAAGCAGTTTCCACCTGGGAGGGGCTTAAAACCGGAAATTCTCCATCACTGACCACCTACTGTGTGCCAGACCCTGTGCTAGGCACCTGACACACGGGGAGTCGGTCCCCCCAATTCCATCCAGAGGGCAACATTTTACAGGTAGGGAAACTGAGGCTCCCAGGGACAGGTCCAACTCCCTCAATACACAGGTGGGGGAAACTGAGTCCTGGAGCGGGGAGGTGTGTCCGACGCTGGAGCCTGTTCTCAGTCCCCTCGGCTGAGGGCCGCTGTCCACCCAGTCAGGACGCCTTTCAGGCCTGTCGGTTGCACCTGGCTCCTTACCCTCTGCCTCGCCTTCCCCCCTTAGAGGGCAGCTCTGACCTCGTCGGCTCCTGCTTCAGGATTAGCCCGAGTGCGTGGCCGTGTCGCCACAGTCTAACCCCTGCCTACGTACCCAGCTGAAGCTCCTGGCTTCACAGCCGACAGAGTCCACTCAGTTTCCCCAAACACACCTTGCCCAGCCCTGCCTCTGGGCTTTCACAAATGCTGTTCCTTCAGCCTAGCGCTCTCTTCCACCCACTTCTTCATGGGGCAAAACCCAGCTGGGGCTGCCTGCCCTCGTGCCTGAGCCATGCACTGCGCTGAGATCACCCTTGCCCCGGGGGTCTCCCCTCGGAATGTGAGTCCTTTCCAGCCTGGGGACTCTCCAGGGCGCTGACCCTCACTCTCAGCGCAGCCTCAGGCCCTGAGCGCGGCCGGCGGTGCTCGGCGTCCGGGTCGTGAGAGGTTTCTCCAGCCTCCCTCGGCCCCCTCCGCCCCCGCCCCGCGGCCTCCAGGAGGAGCTGGAACGACCCTCGCTGCCGAGCTTAGGGAGAGTGAGAGCAACAGGTGCCCCTGCCGGCGCGGCCGTTCCCACATGCAGCCGCCAGCTGGGAAGATGGATGGCCTTCCCTGGCCGGGCCTCAGCACCGGGAGCTCCTGTCACCCGGGCTCCACAGCCCTGCTGGAAAGGGCCATAAAAGCGTTCTGGAGCCAGACGCGGGACTCGAGCCAGTTTTCCAAGCCGTGGGAGATCTTTTTTTTTTTAAGCAGGAGAGAGAGGAGGAGGAGGAAAGACCTTGCGCAGGGCTGCCCCGCTCTGTGGGCGCAGCCAGGACCTGCCGGCGGCCCCTGGGGGGTGGGAGCATTTTGTCTCCAGCCTGCTGGGCCCGGGGTCTCTGTGGGGCCTGGGCTGGGGCCGTCGGCTCTCCGGCCCCCAGCTGCTCACCTGCCAAACAGGAAGAGGGGTGGCCGTCCCCTTCCAGCTGTCTAGGTCCACAAGCCTGGGTGCTCGAGAGCAGAGGCGGGGTTCCGCTGGGGCTTCTAAAAAGTCAGCAAAAGGAGAGCGATTAGGCCAAGCGGGGTAAAGGTTTCTCCCCGACTCTGTGCCAAGGAGCCGGGCGCTGAGTTAACTAGTAAACGCAGCCCTCCGCCGCTCTGGGACCCGCGCCGTCCCCTGGAATCTGGGGGGCACCTGTCCGCTTGTCCACCGTGGCGGGGGTGCGGAGCGGCGGCTCTGAGCCCTGCACGATGGCGGGCGGCCCGTGGGTCTCCCCTGATGCCCGCCACGGCCGCGGCGCGGGGCGCTGCCTCGTCTCCCAGGTGGGAGGTGAACGAGCGGTTAAGAGGCTGCCCCAGGGCGGCCCAGCGAGGGATCCACGGAGCAGGACGCGGAGCCGGGCGACCCCTCGGCCGCCTCCTGTGGCCCCCAGGTGTGACTCTGACCATCAGAGGAAGAGTGTGCATCGCTGAAGGCTCTGCGCTGAAGCCAGCAGGGGGACCCCCAACCCGGCCTGTCCCCGGGGCTGGCCAGGGCGGTGCCTGTCCTCCAGTGGGCGAGGGGCACGGCCCACCCACCCCCTATCGGCCCCTGCCCCCGTGGCCTCCCCTCGCCCTGTGCTCGTGGCCACTTCCCTCCTGTCCCTATTCCAGGCCTTTTTGCTCACTGCTTCGGAATTAGTCATTTGGGAGCACATTTGCCGCCCCCGTCAGACTGTTAGCGCCTTGAGGACAGGGGCCGGGTGCTGCTCTCTTGAGCTCCCACTGCACCTGGCAGACGGCTTATCATTCAGCCATTCCCTCAGCAATTATTTGCAGAGGACCCACTGTGTGCCGGGCCCTGGGATACAGCAGGGAACCAGGAGACCCGTCCCCTCCCTCGCGGAGCTGACCTGCTAGCAGGAGAGTCAGGCAGAGGTGGCGTCACTGGGGCTGGCGCTCGGGGCTCGGGAAAGAATGAGCGGCTGCTGGGAGAGCCACCGGGGCTAGAGAGGACCGAGTGTCCCCTGAGGAGGCCACATGTAAACTGAGCCAGCCCAGCTCACTGCTCCCTGGGAAATGGGATCATCTAGCAAACTCCACCTATGCACAGATGGGGAAACTGAGGCCCCAAGAGGTCACACAGCCAGTCAGAAGCAGAGTTGGGACTAGGCTCCAGATACCTTCACACACACACACACACACACACACACACACACACACACACCAGGAGGCCCGGGGAGGGGCAGGGGAGTGTCCGAGCTTGAGGCCCAGGCTAGGGAAGAGGCAAGGGAAGGTGACAGGGCCTTAGGCGGCGGGTGGGGGTGCCCTCTCCACCTGCTTGGCCCAGAGCCCCTCCAGCCCAGCCCCGAGGGTCCCCAAGGCCTGTCCGCTCACCCCACTGACGCGGCTTCAGAAAATTGATTTTCTAGCAGCCATCCATCAGCCCAGCACATCCAGCTGTTGGCGTGACACCCGCATCCCCAGGGCCCCGGCTACCTGGGGAAGCTGCTCCAGAAGCTCTCTCCCTTCTCCAGAATGATCTCCCAGATTCCAGGAGCTGGAAACCAGAGGCCCAAGAGGGCACCCCCTTGCCACTGCCCACCCCCACCCAGCCACCCCCAGCAGATTTCCTGGATTGGGACCTTGGACTCCTGGAACACCAGCCCGGAAGGGGCCTTCGGTCATCTAGCTCAGGCTCCTCCACCAGGATGCTCTCTCCAGCCTCACAATCGAGGGTCTGCTCGGGGGCAGCTCAGTGACAAGATGCCCAGCTGCTCCCGGGCAGCCGGCCAGCCCTGGGGGCACTGAAAGCAGATGACCACGAGGCTGACACAGCTCCATCCGTGGAGTGGGTCGTTATTTCATGCACACCAGTGGGTTTCATTGGTCTCATTCAAGAGGCGATAAAACTGGGCTCTGGGCCTCATCCGGGTCACCTGGCCAGTCAGTGGGTGCGCTGAGGGTCGTCACCCCAGCCAGCAGGCCTCCTTCCTGGTCAGCAGGTTCTTGCACCCCGCAGCCGCCCCCACTTGCCTCGCTCCTCTCGGGACCACATGGCCTCTGCCCTAGGACACCCCTCAAAAGCTCAGAGCTGGGGACAGTGCCCCCGAGCCAGCTCAGCCTTCTCCTCTCTTACTTCTCAGCCGAGTCCCCTCCACCTTGGCTCACAGGCGAGGCTGCACACTGTCTGTTCACCTTCGCCCCGACAGTACTCTGGGATCCAGCAAGGGCCCCCAGACCTGTTTCCAATGATGGAGGAAGGAAAAGAGAAGGGAGGAGAGTTCTAGCCCCAGAACACTGAGCTCCAGCCTATTCTACAGCAAAATGCTGTGAGATCTTGCATGAGAGCAGCTCCTCTCTGGGCCTCAGTTTTCTTGTCTGTAAAATGCAAACACCAATTCCCAAGAGAGGTAAGAGTCTCTCCCGACAGATAAGCTATTCCCAGGGAGAAGGACCCTGTGCCGAAGATGGCAGAGCCCAAGACCAAGGACCGAGCCTCACGCCACGTGGAGGGCTCACCGGGACAACCCGCAGGCGCTGGCAGGGAGCGCTGGGATTCCCGGACCGGAGGCCAGGAGCTGAGTCCAGAGAGCAGCAGCCGCCGGCCCGAGCCCACCAGCCACACCACCGGGGGGGGGGGGGGCTTCAGCCAGAGCCAGCCTCCGTTCCCCGGCCTTCTCGCAGGAACCTGGAAGCAGCCGAGATCCCCGAGGACCTCCCTCCCTCCCCATATGTGCCTCCTCGACCCCTGAGGGATCTAGGCTGGCTGGTGGGGGAGAGGAGCTGTGTCCACTGCTGGTAGGAACAGGACCACAAAGGGTTAAAGCTCTGCCAGGGTCTCCCTTGATCTCCCTAAGCAGGCAGGACCCCAGGCAGAGGGGGCTTGGATTTCACGCCACCCCCCCACCTCGGCCCGGCTATAAAATATGATCGTGTTTGGCTGCTGATTGATGGTCTGGGGGAAACCTTGGGGGGATGGGCCAGGGTGAGATCAGATTTTCAAGGGCTCAGCCCCTGATATTCCATCTGGGGCCTCCTGGAGCCACCCCAGGCCCAAGGCCATGGGCCCGTGAGCTTGGGAGGAGCCTGGGCAATGGGGAGGCTGGGGAGATGGCCCTCCAAGGCCACGCCCCAAGGCAGAGGGTGCCCAGGCTCACCCCCAGCCCTGAGAGTGACCCACGGCCTCCTCTAGGGCCCTGGGGCCTGGGAGGCCATTCATTCATTCATTCACTCACTCATTCCTGTCCCAAGCACCTACTACGCAGCAGGGGAAGGGGCTCCAGTGACGAGCAGAACCAGGCCCTGAGGTCCCTGCCTCACGGAGCTTGCCGTCCAGCAGGCATGGAAAAGGACAATTCTGAGATCTCAGTACCAGCCAGCGTGAAGCACTGAGGACCAGATCAAGGGTAAAGTGACAGCTGGGGCTCGGGCTCTGCCGCCAGGCTGATCTGGGCTCAAACCGCAGCTCTGCCACCCAGAACTGCATGACCCTGGGCACGTCACCTGCCCTTTCCTGGGCTCATCTGTAAACAGGCATGATAACTGCACTTTCCCTGCAGAGTTTTGGGGCGGGGAAGATGAGATCACACATATCGAGCCCTTCACATCAGGCCTCGCCCTGAGAAGTCAACGAATGAGTGTTGCCATCAGAATTTCGTGGCGGTGTGTCTGGCCCTTTACATGAACAAGTGGAAGAAGCTGGCGTGCCAGGGCAGGGTTAGGGGACTTCTACCTGAAATCTCATTTAAATAGGCTGCTGTGACACGAGGAAACTGAGTCTCAGGGAGTAACATGCCAGAGGCTGCGTATCAGCGTCCCCTGCCCCCTCAAATCTCAAGGCACTGGGTTTGGTTTTGTTTTTCTTTTTAAAGATTTATTTTATTTATTGCTCTCCCCTTCTCCCCCCTCCCCCCCCCCCCCCCGTTGTCTGCTGGCTGTGTGTTCTTCTGTGTCTGCCTGGACTCTTGTCATGTGGCACCAGGAAAACTGTGTCACCTTTTTTCCCTCTTGCATCGTCTTGCTGCGTCAGCTCTCCACGTACGTGGCGCCACTCCTGGGCGGGCTGCACTTTTTTTGCACAGGGCGGCTCTCCTTATGGGGCACACTCCTTGAGCGTGGGGCTCCCCTATGAGGGGGACACCCCTGCGTGGCAGGGCACTCCTTGCATGCGGCACCACTGCACATGGGCCAGCTCACCACACGGGCCAGGAGGCCCTGGCTTTGAACCCTGGACCTCCTACATGGTAGGCAGATGCTCAATCAGTTGAGCCACAACCGCTTCCCCGCTGGGTTCTGACCTTGACTGGACACTTATCCTGCGAGGTGCCCATGGGGCCATAACTGCAGTGCCCATCTTCACCCTCCCAACTGCGGGTTTCTTGGGGATAGAGATCATGCCTGTTTGTCTCCAAGGCCCCGTCACTCATTTAGTGCCACACTCAGGCCTGACTCACAGGACGCAGAAGAAAAAGGAAGGAAGGGGGAGGGGACACAAAAGGAGAGTGGGGGTGCTCCCAGCCAGCCCAGGAGAGCCATCACCAGGGCCCGTGCTTCTGGACCAGCTCAGGACACTGTCCACAGAGACCATTCCAGGCCCCTCCTCCCCAACGCCCACTGCCCGCTGCCCGCTGCCCATTGCCCACTGCTGGCCATAGCGGTGCGGGTCCCGGCCTGGGGACACCAGAGCCTCGTAAGGCAAGATGTAACCTTTAGAACTTGCCCAGCTTATCCGAAAGCCCCATCCAGAAGGCTGCCAGGAGAGAGCTGCTTCAAACATAAATCAGACCCACCTAAGACCCCTGCACGCCCCGACCCCTCACTCCGCTCGCCAGGACTCCACTTTCACCATCACATGCCCCCGGAGCAGCCTGCACTCGCGTGTGCCGCCCTCCAAGTTGACCCACGTGACAGCATGTGAGTTAAATGTGCCGCTTGAGAGCCTGGCTGCCCAGGTTCGAGTCCCACCGTCACCTAGCAACCATGTGACCTGGGGAGTCCCCTCTCTCCCGGAGCCTCGGCTTCCTGCCCTGTTCAGTGCGGTGATAAGGCTGAGGTGGCACAGCCTCTACCCTGTGTAGCCCTGGCACATAGTACGTGCTCAGTTAGCATCCGCTGACGTGGGAGTGACCCTAATTTCAAGGCCCAGGAGCACACTGCCAGCTGCGAATCTGAGCACAGGCCCCACAAAGGAGCTTGGAGGAAACAAGAGCCCCCATCCAGCAGCTGGCATCTCCCCTCTTAGCACCCCCAGTCCCTGGCCCCGGGGTCCCTAATCCACCCTAGAGTGACACGGAGCAAGTGCTCTCTCCTAGCGCCAGCCCACGGCGAGGGGCTGGAGGATTACACAGGCCGCGAAACCCAAGCCCTGCGCATGGCCGCGAGGCCCCACCGAATGTCAACAGCAGATTAGACCTCGGACTGTTCCCAGGATCTGAGGAGGGCTCTACCCCTCCCCCCAAGCCTACCCCCGCCTTCTGCCTATGCTGAGAGACCCAGCTTCCCCCCTCTGCCCTGGAGCACAGAAAACCATGACTGGTGAAAGAGCCCATCAACCTCATTCCACAGAGGCTCAGAGAGGGCAAGAGGTTTGTCCAAGATCACACAGCAGTTTAGCTCAGAACCAAAGCCAGATCTCCTTGTTCCTTCCTACACTGTCTTTTGATCCCAGCCTCACTCGAGTGACTTGCTCTGACTGTAACTTTGGCCAGGGCAGCAGGGCTTACTCCCTCATTACCTTGTCAGCTGCCAATCCACACTGCCCAGGACACTCTGGACTGGTCCATTCCTTCCCCCCCATCCCAGCCTCAGAAAGCCTTCCCACATCTCTTCAGCCAGGTGCTCTGTAGGAGGATTTGCAAACTGGCCGCCTCTGGGCACAGAATTTTACTGGGGGGAGGGAACTGTGGGAGATTTCACATTAAAATCCATATTTCTGGGAAGCAGGTGTAGCTCAGTGGTTGAGTGCCTGCTTCACATGTATGGGGTCCTGGGTTCAAACCCAGATACCTCCCAAAAGAAAAAAAAAAATCCATATTGCTAACCCACTTGGAAAAAAGTTCAGGCTACAGAGTTCCCCATAGCCCCACCCAACTTCCTTGCCCCTTTGTGATCTGCCTGACCTCCTCAGGCAATTCAGTTTGCAACCCCATGCAGTCAGTGGGGGAAGGGATGATGGGGGGGTCACGTGCAGAAACTGATATTTATTAAGCCTTGTGCCAGCGCATCACGTGCATCATGACAGGGCTAAAAACCCATCCTAGTGATGAGGGAACAGAGACTTGGGAGCAATCTGCCTTCCAAGGGCACCTCAGGAAATGGGAGAATTGGAACTCAAACCCGGGCCTGGCAGCTGCAAAGCCCAGAGCTCCTCCACCGTCTTGTTTAAAGCCATGGGCTAACTGCTCACGGCCTTGCACGTTTCAGTCTCCTCCTTCTCTCCAACTCACACGATTTTCCTTTCTTCCCCACTCCCCAGACACCCCGGGACAGGGCTGAGCTTGGGGAGCTCCCCTGCCCCGCAGCCATCCCTCTGGCTCTGCCTGGGAGTTTTCCTGGGGCTCAGCTTTGACCCGGATTCTCCCTGTATCGCTCGCAGCTGCTCGCTGAGGCTGAGCCAGCGCCTGTACTTGGCTTTCTGGGTCCACCACGGTGGGCCCAGCCCACATTCCACCTTCAGCCCTTCCTCCTGTCACCCCATGCTCCGGGGAAGACTAGGCCACCCCCAGATCCCCTAACCACCAGGCTCTCTCCCGCCCCCCACCCTAGCTCACGTGGTCCCCACTTCCCTCCCCTTCTCCACTAGTGCAAACCTTGCCCTCATTCTAGGGGCAGCTTGCCCCATCAGCCAGGACCTCCCGTGCTCTCTTCTGCATAGCTTTTGGAGTCAAATAGATCTGGATCTGAGTCCAGCCCTGCTGTTTCTAGCTGTGTGCCCTGGGCAAGTCACTCTCTTCCACAGACCTCAACTTCCCCGGCTGTACAATGGAGCCAACGTTCCCCACCGTGCTAGGGTTGACTGATTCAACGAGTCAGGGTACTCATGTTGGCAACATGTCTAGCACACAGCAGGTGCTCAATAAATGTGCTGGCTTGGCATTAGAACACTTTGTCTACCTCTCCTAGCTTATGCTCTGAATATCAAGTACCCAGAAGGCGAGATCAGATTTTCACTCACCTCTTTCGGCCCTGGGTTTAGCAGGCTACCTGGTACATAGTGAGGGGTCCACGTTTTGAGTATGAAATGAAGAAACACGAGTCCCAGCATGCCAGGATTAGGGGCTGGGGTGGGGGTGGGGGTTGCAGTGTGGAAATAGGGCTGGCCTAGTCAGGTCAACAAAGAGAAGGGAAATACATCCCATGTGCACACACAACCTGTTCACATGGTTGCCAGTTAATCACTAATTTATTGAGCACATCCCATGTGCTGGCATTGATTCCTGGGAATTGAGGTTACAGCAGTGACCAAAAGAGATGAGGTCCCTGCTCTCAGGACATTTACATTTAGGCGGGGTGGATAGATCATAAATCAAGAACGAGCAAGATGATTTCAGATGCTGATATAAGCTGTGAAGAAAATCGAGCCTCGCTGCGCGGCTGAGACCAGCAGGAGTCCGGCGGTCAGCCAAGGCCTGGCGGAACGGCCGAGGAGACAGCTGCACCCAGATGTGGGGCCAGCACTCCCGGGGAAGGCGGAAGGGCACGTGCAAAGGTCCTGAGGTGGAATGAGCTGGGGGGATTCAAGGGAGAGGAGGGCAGACCTCTGAATCGGAAGTGACAGGGAGTGAGGGGGGCGAGGGGAGCTCAGAGATGAGATCAGAGCGTGCCGCGGGCCTCATGGGCTGGTGGGAAGCGAGTTGTTTCTGAGAGTGGGGGGAAGCACTTAGGGGGGTAAGGAGCTGAGGGACAGGATCTGATTTCCCCTTTGGGAACTTGCCCTTGAGGCGTCCAGGCCAGAGAAAATGGCAGCCAATAGTGGCCACGGAGGTGGAAGTGTCATCGGCGATCTCCTGGGAGGAATGGGGGGTGCAGGAAAAGGGGGGATGCAGGGCAACCCCCGCGTGCTCCTGGAGCCACCAGCTCTGTGGAAAAGTTTGCAGTTTGGAGCGGGGAGCCTGCATTCAGTGTTAATACAAGGTTGTTATTAAAGCAGCTTGTGCGACTAAATAAATCAGCTCTGAGCCTCGGCCTCTCCATCTGTAAAATGGGAGTAAGAGGAGGAGAGAGTGGACGCAGCAGGCATTTCATAGTATTATAAAATACTATAAAACATAGACTATAAAAACGGCGAACGACAAAAGGCTGGTAATACCATGATTACTGCCTCAGGGCTGACGTTTCTGGGGGCAGGTGAGCTCGCGGCCCTGCGTGGGAGGCACCGTGGGTGCGGCTGAGATGAACAGCCCCGATAAATGCCTCCCCGGAGACGGGGTGGAGGGGTGCAGCGTGCGCGGTGAAGAAGGTGCTGGCTTGGGACCCAGGAGGACTTGCGTCTATTGCTGACCCGGGCACTGACTCGGCAGGGTGCTGCCGCTCTCTGGGCCTCAGTTTCCGGTTCTGCAAAGCAAGAGGACAGGGCCCTTCAGCTGGGACCCCGTTGAAGGCCCATTCCCCTCCTTTGTCACCCTCAGAAGCTGAGACTCCTAGCACCCCCCCCCCTGGGGGGCCAGCTGGCCGCAGCTGGGGGAGGCCCCTGAGGGCTCACCCAGAGGCCCCCTTCAGGCCTCCCCAATCCCCCCCCCCCCCCGCCCCGCCCCACCCAGAGCTGTCTCCGCTCACCTTCCTCTCCCCTTCTCCCCCACCCCAGGCCCAGCCCTGCCTGGGTTAATTGGCCTGCGGCCCCACCCCCTGCAGGGAAAGCAAGGAAGGGAAGCCCGGTTCCCGCCCCCCCTTACCCAGCACAGCTGTCTCCCCACATCCCCGCCGCCCCAGGATTACCAGCTCCCAGGGGCCCAGGAGGAAGCAGCTCACATTCTTGTGGGCCTTATGTCAGGCCGGCGCTCCCCGCCCCCGCCCGCCTCCCCTCCCGCCTCTCCCGCCCCCAAGCTCCCCCCTCCCGGCTCTCTCTGGCCTCCCCAGCCGGGGCAGCTCAGTGGGGCCTGAGTCAGCCCCGGCGTGAATCCGGGCTGGAAGGGCCTCCCGCCGCCATGCTCTGGGCCCGCAAAGTGGGTGAAATTCCCCCCGAGTGGAGTAGTGAAATGGGGCAAGGCTGGCACCAAGCACAGGGCACGCAACCCCCTCTCAGATGGGCAGTCCCGTTATCATCTCTATTTTACAGGGGGGGGAAACTGAGGCACGGAGTGGACTTTCCTAAGGTCACACGCCTACTACGTGGCAGAGCTGGGATTCAAACCCAGGCCGTCCAGCTCCGAAGTCCACAGGCCTAATTACACGAAAGCGTCCATTCCATGAGGGTTACGTCCCTATGGCCCAATTCCCCTGCCCCCCGCCCGCTCCCCACGCTCGTGGTCAACCCAGTGTGGGGAGAGCCCAGGGCAAGGCGGGGGTCACCTTCTGGCTTTGGCCCGCAATCCCTGAGCTGCTATTCCGCCTCCCTGGTGCGTGGCGCTGGGCAAGGCGCCGTCCCTGGTCACGACTCGGCGCCTGTGAGGCTGACATCAGGATGGGGGCGCTGGTGGAAGGGCTGCCGGGAATGTGCTTTTCCCGGAAGGAGCCGGCCCAGCGCGCCGCACAGGGTCAGGGAGGGGCTGGGGCTGGAAGCAGGACTCCAGGCACGCACCGAGCTTCGTCACGGGGCACCAGGTACCCCGCGGGGCACAAGGCACCGTGGCCACAGCTCCTGTCGTCTCGCCTTCCCTCTCCCTCTCTCTTCCTCTCCCAGCCCCTCCCATCATCTCTGCCTCTTCCCTGATCATACCTGTGCTCACACCTTCCCTGCCTCCCTCCCTCACCGCCCAGCCCTGGAACACCGCCCTCTTGGCGCCTTCCCTGATTGCCCAGCCTCTCAGTCTCATTGGAGGCAAAACATCCATTTGACACCTGCTGTACAGCTCAGTGCGCAGGTGCGAATGCAGGAACGTGCAAATTTGCTATTGGATTTCTGATTCCTGAAAATCGAGGGTTGTATTTCTATTTTCCCAGGAAGGAGGTAGCACAACATAAAGGCTGGTTGTCCAACAGATGGGTCGAATTGAGAAATCCTCACCTCCTCTGTTTGCCATCACCATCGTCGTCACCGCTATCGAGCTCACCACTGTCCCCTGCACCTGCAGCAGAAAGGGCACCAACGTCGTCTTCTTCGTCCTCTTCATCTCAGGGCTGCCGTCATCGTCCCCAGCAACGACGAGACTCCTGAGGTTGTCGCCACAGAGCTCTCACCGCCAGGCTGTCATTCCACAAATGTTTCCTCGGAAGCTCCTGTGTGCCGGGGCCTCCACCTAGAGCTTGCCAGGCGTCCCTTCATTTCATTGTCGGGACCACCCAGCCCTGGTCCAGCTCCCACGGGCTTGGTGCTCTCACAGCATCCACTTTTCAGAGGAGGAAACACGCTGAAGCATTTCATGAATCCCTAAAGGGATAGAGCCAGGAGAGGGATCCTGGCTTGTCTGAGCCCCAAAGGCCGTCTTCTCAACCACGTTTTACACTATCACCCCCAAACACAGCAACATCGCCCTCGTTGTCACTACCAGTTAAGTGACCGATGTCAGCAGACCGAGGCCATTAGCCGCACCTCCACCGCCTCCACCAGCCCCACCCGCCCTGTCATCATCCTCGCGATTCAGCCAGACCTGCGTTAGCCAAGCACCACCGCGCACGAGAGAGAAGATGCGTGAGCACCCTGGCCGCAGGGAGCCTGTGTCCACACCCACCATCAGGCCTCTTCATTCCCCCTCAGCCAGGCCGTCCCCTGCACAGGATGACCAGCCCTCTTGCTTGTGGTTGTGGAGAGGGAAATGTCCATGGCCGAAAGGTTGAGACTTTGTTGGAACGGCTGCCTTCAATAAACATTCATCCCGTTATTCCTATCATTCAGTGAGCAGCTATTGAGTACCACGTGTGACCACTGGATACAGAAGGCAACAAAACAGAGACAGGCCTTGCCCTAACGGAATGGGGGAGACACCACAGGAGGGACAGAGTACCAAAGACAGCTGGTCGTACAAAGGGGGGGAATGGAACGACCTACCCTTGCCTGGGAGATCCGGGGCCTCCTGAAGTAGTAACAGTTAAGCTGAGACCAGAATGCCAAGTGAGGGAGCCAGGCAAAAAGGAGAGTGTGTTGGGGCTGTGGGGAAGGAGTTCTGGTGGAGGACGTGGCACGTGCAAAGGCCCTGAGATGGGAAAGAGCAAGCAAGGCCTCTTGGAGGAACTGAGGGAGCATCGTGTGGCTGGTGCCAGCCCACCCAGGGGAGGCGGGGGTGACCCAGACAGAGGCAGCCTTCCCAGGCTCCTGGGGACAGGAAAGAGCCTGGTCGGGGGCGGCCAGTTCTCCCTGGGATTTGGAAACAGAGCATCCATCCCAGAAGACAAGGCACAGGCGACCCAGCGTGAGGCCCAGAGGAAGCAGCCGGAAGGGCTGATGGGGCTGATGAAATGTTATGGACGGCGCTTAGCGATTATGCAGGGAGAATCGATTGCTCGAGCTGCTGCCTGCCTGGCAGAGGGACACAGACGCCGAAATGTCAGGCCTGTGATCTGAAAGCATCGCCCAGCAGCTGAGTGAGCACACCCCACGGGAGCAGGCAAAGGCAGGGGAAATGGAGAGAAACCCCAACGCCCCGAGCAGAACGGCTGGCCCAGCAGGCCTGAGGACCGGGGCTAAGCAGAGGGCATTTCCAGAAGGCACTCTGCTGCGAGAAGCAGGCAGGGGAGGGAAAGAGGCTGGGCCCAAGATGAGAATGTGGAGATGCTCTGCAGACACATTGTAAAGATGCAAATTGGGAGAAGGGAAGGAGCGCTGGGAAACTGCCATAAGCCCTCCCCCTGGGGCATGGCTGAGGGGGCTGGAGGGGGCTGGAGGGAGGGATGGCCCAAAGGAGGCAGGGAGTGTCGGAGGGGCTGGGTGCTGACCCAGATGCCCTCCTGGCCATGCTTCTGTCCCCACAAGGCCCCCGCTGCAGAGCTGGCACAGTGCCTGTCTCCCAAGAAGGCTGGGCCAGCTGGGATGACACCCCAACCTCCCCTCTTCTGAGCCATCTGTGATGTGATGTGCTGTAGGCTTTCCCACATCTCACTTGAATTCCTTCATTACTTCCAAGGGGGTTTGATTCCACAGGAGGAGAAAGTGACGACCCCAGTGGGAACTCAATAACTGCACGACAGCAATCACGGATATGTGTGGAGCTCTGACCGTGTGCCAGCCCCTTCGCATGGACCCCAGCCCCACCTGAAGCTCTATGAAACATTGTTATGCCCGTTGCACAGATCTGGAAACTGAGCTTTCAGAGAAGCAACTTGGGAGCATCCTGCCAGTAGGAGACAGAGCCGGGATTTGAGTCCTGTGCCAGGACTGGGGTGTACCCTGGAGACCTCACTCCCAAGGACCACTGTGCCCCGGCCCCTCTCCCCATTGCACCCGGGGCAGGTTTAAAGCAGGGCAGGACGCCCTCCCGTGGCTTCCCGTTTCTGAAGTCCTCACTGTGGCCTACGCTGTCCTGCTCCAGCCAGCTCCCACCACCTTCCTGCTCCATCCCTCCCCAGGCACTGGCCACTCCTGCCCTCTGCCCAGAAGGCTCTTTCCCCACAGTACCCCCTGCCGGCCCCTCCTCATCCTCCAGGCCTGAGCAGCACAACCCCTCAGGCAATCCCTCCAGGACCACGTAGTGCAAAGCAGCTGCAGCTGCAGCTGCCCTCTATCCCATTGCTCTGCTTCCCTTCCTTCTCTCACTGACCTCAGGCAGACAGGATCTTGCCCGTGCCGGTGTTGTTTCTCTCTCTACTGTCTCTTTGGAGTTTCGGCAACATAGGGGCAGGGAGGTGGGCTGTCCCTGGAGCCCCAGCATCTAGAACTGTGCTTGGCACATAGTAGGTGCTCAATAAAGAGTTGTTGAATGAATAGGGGGTGGGCAGGTCCGACGAGGCTCCTTGCCCATAGTCAGGGTTCAGTACCCTGGGCTGAGCCCCTCGCCCTGAGGCCCACGAGGCTGGCTGGGGGCAAGTCGAGGCCCCCAGGCATCTCTGCCCCCCACCCAGCTGGGATCCTTCCACAGCCCCAGCGGCCTCCTGCTGGCGCTGTGAGCCGTCAGCTCCTTTCCCCCACCCACCCGCGCCCCTCACACCTGGGTGCTGCAATGGGGGCGTGGCTCGGGCTGGACCTCGTTGAAGCGCCAGCTCCACCACCTCCTCGCTGCCTGACTCGGGACAAGTTGCCCTCCCTTCCTGCACCCTGCGGGGGGCATTACAAGGGCGCCAGGAGAGACGGCATAGAAGGGCGGCAGGTGCTGGTGGAGCCCGCCCAGCACAGCGCCGCCTCCTCCCCGCTCTGGAGGCCCCCGGCACCCCTCCCTAACCGGGCTGGGGCTCCGAGCACCAGCTCTGCCGGCCTCAGCCCCACTCTCCTAACGAAGGGCTAACCTGACCGGCAGCCTGTCCATCCTCACCCTCCCTGGTCCTCAGCCTGGTTCTTATTCCTTCTGCTTCTGGTTCAGCAGCCCCGCCCAGCTCACAGCCCAGCACTCACTCACACACACACACGCCT
Source organism: Dasypus novemcinctus (assembly GCF_030445035.2). Taxonomy (NCBI): domain Eukaryota; kingdom Metazoa; phylum Chordata; class Mammalia; order Cingulata; family Dasypodidae; genus Dasypus; species Dasypus novemcinctus. The sequence continues at coordinate 116,062,164 of NC_080681.1, read as the reverse complement.
GTACACACTCCCCACACACCCACTCACACACACGCCCGTGCACAGCACTCACTCACACACACGCCTGCACATACTCCCCACACACCCACTCACACACAAGCCCGTGCACAGCACTCACTCACATGCATGTGCGCACACATGCACACCACCCCCACACACTCACACACACGCCCGTGCACACAGTCCCCACACACCCATTCACACACACGCTCGTGCATAGCACTCACTCACATGCATGTATGCACACACGCACAACACCCCCACCCACTCTTTCACACACACGCCTGCACACACTCCCAACACACCCATTCACACACACATGCACACATACAGATACACACATGCAGATACACACACAGGTAGACGCAGACATGCACATCTCACCCACACACAGACCAATAGCCACACCCAGAGGGACACAAATGCTTGTGTGCTTATCACACACTTGCACTCGTGTGTGAACACACTATTCACTTGCATGCCACACCCACACTCCACCGCTCTCTCACATGTACACATACAGACACACACACATGAACGCAGACACAAACACTTGTGCATCCACATTTGTTCCCGGGGACCCGCACACACACTGCATTCACCCACACACGCCCATCGACGGCCCCTCACTCTCCTGCACCACCCCCAGCGCAGGGCCCGGCTGACCCCGTGTCACCAGCTCACACGTTGGTGAGAGCAGGCAGGCGGGGCCTCTGGCATCACACGGAAGCAGATGAAATTTGGATAGACTCGAACAGCTTGGTGTGCCTCTGTGTCTCCGTGCACGTGGGTGTCAGCACAGTCTTGCCCCCCAACTATGCCCTCAGGTGGGGGCCTTTCCCCAGGGCAAGTGAAGAGTCACAGAGGTTGCGCCCAAGAGCCCGGCCTCAGGATTTTTTTTTAGGAGGTACCAGGGATTGAACCCGGGATCTCATACATGGGAAGCAGGTGCTCAACCACTGAGCTACAATCACTCCTCCAGCCTCAGGATTTAGAAAAGGGGAGCCCCAAGCCCCGAGAAGCCCCTCCCAGCACCCCGGAGCTGGGAGTCTGGGAGGTTCTGTGGTGGCTTGGACAGTTGTCCAGCTGTCCCTCTCCTTGCCCGGGAAAGGAGTCAACAGTACCATCTGCTGTCAGCTCCTGGAAGTGCCTTCTGAGAGCGCACACCTGGCCCTCAGACTGGCTTTCTGGAAGGATCCAGGGCACAACCAGGATCCTGAGAACGAGCTGGGGCTGCAGGGACACTCCAGCACTGTCATCTGGAATGAGGCTGGGCATCGGAACACCTGAGAAGGTTTTCAAACACATTGGTACCTGAGGCTGGGGGCCGCTTTCCTTTTACAGGTGGGGAAACTGAGGCCCACGGTCAGGGAGTGAGAGTAGAGAGCCACTGGTTGCCCCTGGAAAAAAGGGACCAGGTGATTCCACAAATGAGGTCCCTTTCTCAAACTCCTCACGCCGTTTCTCACCTTAGGATTGCGCTCTGCTCTTTGACGGGCGGAGAATCCTTGGGGTGGGAGCTGTGGGGGGTGGCCCGGGAGGCTGGGAGCCTGGGCGGAAGCGACAGGAGAGGGGGACCCCTGCCCACACGCTGGGCCCCTCCTGGACAGGCCTACCACCCACTTGGGGAAGAATGCTCTCCCCACACCGGGGGCACGTGTGCTTGAGGCCCCTGTGAAGGAGGCTGCACAGGTGGGAGGCCCGGGTGAGAGCGCGAGGAAGGGCCAAGGGCTGCGGGGAAGGCGGGCTGACTTTCCCCGTGCTCTGGAGGGAAGCAGCCTTCTCCACCATGTGGCCACCAGCCTGCTCTACAGACGGGGAGACCGAGGCTCAGAGAGGAGTGACGGGGCTGAGGTCGCACGAGCCGATGGCCCACCGAGAAGCCATCCCCGTCCTCCAATTCCTAGCCCGGAGTTCTTGTCTCTACCCCTGGCTGGCCCTCCTTTATCCCCTTGCTTTAAAAATTACCCTTTCCCCAGGGCTGGAGGACTCCTTTCTATGTCCCTGGCAGAAATGGCTGAGTCTGGGAGGCCTCCCTACCAGACCAGGGGGCCCTGAGAAGCCTGAAGGCGCAGGGCGCCTGGGGACGGGGTGGGCTCCACCAGGCTCCCGAGCCCAGGCTTGGGCCAGCCCCCGTCCTTGCCGCTCCCTTCCTCGCCCACAGATATCAGAGCCACGCAGGCCTGGAGGGGTTCCTGATACAGAAGAGGCGTGGTCCTCAGAGCTATTGGTTATTAAAAGCCTACTGCTGGCCTCAAGTCTGGGGTGGGTCAGTCTTATCCCATTACAGATGAGGAGGGGGCTCAGGGAGGTGCAGAGACTTGCCCCCCACCCCCTTGGGGCACCAGCTCCAAGTCCAAACCCCTCTCCACTGTGCCCCATGGACCAATACAAACAGGACAGTGTTTGCGTCCTTGAATCCATTCAGCAGTGTTGGCACCACTACAACCTGAATCCCGAAACACACAGAAGTTTGTAAAACCATTACTGAGCACCTACTATATGCCAAGCCCTGTCCCAAGTGCTGGGGATGCAGTAGAGAATAAAACAGACAAAACTCCCCTGGAGTGGGGAAGACAGATAAACAAGCATGATTAGCTAAATACATATCCTGTCGGATTGCGGTAAGAGCTATGGAGAAAAATAAAGTATGACAGGGGGATTGGGAAAGTGTGTGCATTGGGGGTGTAAGTGGGAAGGAAATGTTTGTGCAGAGACCCGAAGGAGGTGGCAGAGCCACCCATGTGCAGAAGAATCACCTGTGCAAAGGTCCTGCGGTGGGGCCACGCCTGGTGTGCTTGAGGAGCAGCTGCATGGCTGAAGCAGAGCGAGCAGAGCAGGGAGGATAGGGGGTGAGTCGGGAAGAGAGAGGGAGACGATGGAGGCTTTCTAGGCCACTACAAGGACTTTGGCTTTTAGGTTTTCTTATTTTTCAATTTATTAGAGACGTTGTAGGTTTACAGAAAAATCATGCATAAAATAGAGTTCCCATATACTACTCTATTGTTAACACCTTGCATTAGTGTGGTACATTTGTTACAATTCATAAAAGAGCATTTTTATAATTGCAGTATTAACTATCACCCACCATTTACAACAGAACTAATTGTGTTGGGCTGTCCTATGGTGTTTGTTTTTAAATTTTTATTCTAGTAGCAAATACATAACCTAAAATTTCCCCTTTTAAGCACATTCAAATGTATAGTCCAGTGCTGTTAATTATGTTCACAGTGCTGTGCTACCATCGCCACCATCCATTACCAAAGCTTTATGATCAACCCAAACAGAAACTCTGTACAAGTTAAGACTTGACTCCCCAAACCAGCCCCTGGTAACCTGTATTCTAGATTCTGACTCTACAGAAGTTTGCTTATTCTAATTACCTTATATCAGTGAGATCAGACAGTATCTGTCCTTTTGTGTCTGGCTTATTTCATTCATCACGATTCAATGTTCATCCATGTTGTTGCATACGTTAGAACTTGATTTCCTTTCATGACTGAATAACACACATTGTGCGTATATACCACATTTTATTAATCCATTCATTGGATGATGGACACTTGGGTTGCTTTCATCTTTTGGCAATTGTGAATAATGCACACTATGAACATTGGTATGCAAATATCTGTTCAATTCCCTGCTTTCTCATCTTTTGTGTGTATACCTGGAAGTGGGATGTCCAGGTCATTTGGTAATTCTATATTTAACTTTCTGAGGAACCGCCAAATTGTCTTCCACAGCAGCTACACCATTTTATATTCACACCAACAATGATTGTTATTTTTTTGCGTCTACTCCAAGACTTGTAATTAAAAAAAAAAAAAAGCCTTTCTGGTGGGTGTGAAATGGTATCCCATTGTGGTTTTGATTTGCATTTCCCTAATAGCTAATGATGTTGAGCATCTTTTCATGTGCTTTTTGGCCATTCATCTCTCTTCTTCGGAGAAGTGGCTATACAAGTCTTTTGCCCATTTTTAAATGGGTTGGTTGTCTTTTTATTGTTGAGCTGTAGGACATTTAAATTATATTCTGGATATTAAATCCTTATCAGATCTGAGGTTTCCAAAGGTTTTCTTCCAGTAAGTGGGCTGTCTTTTCACTTTCAAGATAAAGTCCTTGGATGCACAGAAGTTTTGAATTAAAGTGCTTGTTGAGGACACTGCATGGTTAATGGACTGTGAAGAGGCAAGGGCGGGAGCAGAGAGGCCAGTGAGGAAGCTGCCCGGCCATCCAGGTGCTGGACGACGGTGGCTCAGGCTAAGGCGGCTGGGGTGGAGGTGGGGGGTGCGAGGTTGTCGAATTCTGGATCTGCTGGGAAGGTAGAAACATGCACATGCATGCACACTTGCACACACACAAAGGTGAAGTGTGTGAGCCGCCCTCAGCTATAAAGGCACTGACACACCAAGCTGTTCACTCTCTCACGTGGTCTCCCAGGTGAATAAACTGTACACATTGGGCAGCGGCCAACGGCAAGCTGATGGCAATCCCAGGCGGCATAAATTGCCCACTGCACTGTTGACCCAGAAGCAGTCCTTGTACCACCATGAGAATCAGCTTAAGTCCTCAGCTATAGTCCTATGCCCTCATTGTGCAAATGGGGAAACTGAGGCCCAGAGCAGCAAAGACACGTGTCACAGTCACTCAGGGAGTCAGAAGTAGAGCAGAGTCTCCTGACTTCCTGACCAGTGCTCTTTATCTCTTACACTGCAAGCCCAAGGCCCGCCCCCCCTGACTGGGGTGACAGAGGGTGGGGTTGCCCACCCTTTGCTAAAGAAGGGGCTTGATGGAGAGGGGCTGGAAAGGAACATGACTTTGGCCTCCAGACTTCATCTCCATTCCACCCCATCCTGTGCTCTGCTTCACCCCAACTAGACTCTAAAAGAACCTCTAATAACTAAGACCTGAGAAAGAGTGAGGTTTTCATCTTGCTGGAGAAAGAAAGGATACAGAATAGACCTTGGCCTTGGCCCCCAAATCAAAGCTTAATGAAGACATCCAGCCAGAAAGGATCAGCATGAATCTCCTCATCACTACCATCACCTCCATCAGCACCACCACCACCAGTACTACCACCATCATCCATCAGCACATCACCACCACCATCAACACCACATCACCATGATCACCACCAGCAGCACCAGCACCACCAGCACCAACATCAACGCCAACACCACCATCACCCACCATCCTGAGGTCACCATCACCACTGCTACTATCACCACCAACACCACAGCCTTTAATAACACCAGCACCATCACCAAGACCGCCATCTCTACCACCACCCCCAGCAGCATCCTCACCAACACCATCTCTACCATCACTTCCATTTCCACCACCATCACCATCACCACCACCACCACCATCACCATCACCATCACCGTCACCTCCATCATCATCACCACCACTATCATCACCATCACCACCACCACCACCACCATTACCACCACCATCACCACCACCATCATCACCACCACCATCACCATCACCATCATCACTATCACCACCACCGCCATCACCTCCACCACCACCATCATCACCACCACCATCACCATCACCCCCACCACCACCACCACCACCACCATCACCATCACCGTCACCTCCATCATCATCACCACCACTATCATCACCATTACCACCACCATCACCACCACCACCACCATCACCATCACCACCACCACTACCATCATCACCATCACCATCATCATTATCATCACCACCGCCATCACCTCCACCACCACCATCATCACCACCACCATCACCATCACCCCCACCACCACCACCACCACCACCATCACCATCACCGTCACCTCCATCATCACCACCACTATCATCACCATCACCACCACTGCCGTCATCACCACCACCACCACCACCACCATCACCATCACCACCACCACTACCATCATCACCATCACCATCATCACCATCACCACCACCGTCATCACCTCCACCACCACCATCATCACCACCACCATCACCATCACCCCCACCACCATCACCACCACCACCACCATCACCATCACCGTCACCTCCATCATCATCACCACCACTATCATCACCATCACCACCACCGCCGTCATCACCATCACTACCATCAGCAGTTCACCACCCCTCACCACCATCATCGTAAGCCAGATCCAGTTTGAGCCATACCCGGCAGCAAAGGAGATCCTGTGAGCTGACACTGAACCCAGGAAGCTCCTTGGAAGGAGTGAGAGTGGGTGGGTAACAGCCCTCTGGGAGGGCCAGATGGCTCAGTCAGCAGAGCAGTAGAGCTGGCTGGGCTGGGCTGGGCTGGGGTTAGGATGTATCAGAAGCGGTAGCCAGAACCTCCTCTGGGGCAGGCATCTGGCTGACTAGGGGACAGAGGGAGCACACCAGGAGTCTGAAGAGTGATAAAGCTGACAGTGGTCCAGATGGGATGCTGAGGAGAGCAGCCACAACGGGCCCCCACTCAGGAGGCGAGGGGCAGGCCAGGGGTGAGGGGCTGTTCAGAGTGGGGATCCAGCAGGCAGGTGAGCCTAACCCTGTGTGACAGTTTGAAGTTACTTTACAAACCCAAAAAAGAAAGGATTATGTTCTTCAACTAATCCACTCCTGAGGGTGTGGGGCTCTTTTGGACTACACCAGTGAGGTTGGGTCCCCGCCCTCTTATTGGAGCTTTATATAAATGGAGACACAGAGAGTGACGCAAAGAAAGGGAGCCACCATTTGGATCCTGCCACATGCGAGAGAGGACAGCAGGAAAACAGAGGCCCTGAGAGGTTGAGAGAGGACTCAGCAGAGGTGTGGAAAGAAGTCCCCAGGGTGCTGGGCCCAGGGAAAGGCTCAAGGCCCCGGAGACGAGCCCTGCTGTATGCCTGGTTGCCCACAGCTGAGCTCCGGGAGGTGGTAGATTCTGGAGTGGGTGGTGGGGACCTGGGCAGAGATGGCCACCATCTTGCTTCGCCACGTGGCAGGACACCAGGATCACCAGTAGCTGACTTTGGTGGAAAAGCATCTCGGAAGGTGCCTTGATTTGGACATTTCATTGCCTTGGAACCATAAGCTTTTATCCAAATAAAATTCCCATTGTAAAAGCCAACCCTGTTTCTGGTACTTTGCATCGGCAGTCCTTTGGCAAACAAAGACACCCTGGAAAGTAAATATCAACATTTCACCATCACAGCAGCCCCCTCTCTGCTATCATTGCCATGACTGCCATCACCATGACAACCAGCCTCGTGCCCCCTTCCCCATAGCTATCGATGCTCTCACTGCCCCACAATCACTAACACCAGGGTCCCTACCCACTACAGTGACAGGAACTGCTACTGCCCATAGGCAGGCATTCTCTGCCATTTTAATGACAGTTTCCAAATTCCTTTGGGCACATGGGTGCTGTTGCAGGCTGTGTTCCCTGGGAAGCAGACCCCGAGACAGAGGCCAGTGGGCAGGAGTTTTATTGGGGCGTGTCCTTGGGTCAACACCTGTGGAAGAGAAGGGAAAGAAGTGGGACGGGGCAGAGGTGGTCGTCCCAGCACAGACCTCGCTGCCCTGCTGAGCCGGGCTGCCTCTCCACGCTGTCTCGGCTTATGCCTCGGAGGAGGGGCCGCGATACTCCCACACCCCCAGCCACTGAGGGCAGGCTCGCCCCTGGGAGGGCCATAGCCTTGGGCGAGGCAGCTTGCTCCAGCCCAGAACCGTCTCTGGACAGGGCTGAGGTCCTTCAGTCCTGAAGGGGGTCTGAGTGGTGGATCAGAGTCCACTGCGGACGTCCACTGTATTAGTCAAAGGGGTGCTGATGCAAAATACCAGAAGTCTGCTGGCCCTTATAAAGGGTATTTATTTGGGGTAGGAGCTTACAGATACCAGGCCATAAAGCAGAAGTTACTTCCCTTAAGTCTATTTTCACGTGTTGGAGCAAGATGGCTGCCGACGTCTGGGAGGGTTCAGGCTTCCTGGGTTCCTCCCTTCCAGGGTCTTGGTTCTCGCTGGGCTCAGAGTTCCTCACTTCCTGGGTCTTGCTTCTCTTTCCTCTATGAGCTTATTTCCTGGGGCTCCAGCTTAAGTCTTCAGCATCAAACTCCAACATCAAAACTCCAACATCAGAAACCCCTAGCATCAAAAATTCCAACTCTGTCCTTTGCCATGCCTTTTATCTGTGAGTCCTCATGCCCTAAGGACGTGGCCCAATCGAAGCCCTAATCATAGCTCAATCACGCCCAGTAATAGACCAGATTACAACCATGATCCAATATCTATTTTTGGAATTCATAACTATATCAAACTGCTACACCCACTGAATGCCTCGTTCCCATCTTCCCTTGTAGCTGGGTGTGGCCAGGCTAAGTCCTGGGCAATGATAGGTGAGAGGAAATGATGTGGGTCTATACTCCCTTCCTGCTGCCTGCCTCCTGCTGACTGGGATGCAGATATGATGGCAGGAGCTGGGGAGCCACCTTGGGCCCAGAGATGTATGTGATGTGTCGAGGAGAGTTGCCCACCAGTTCTCAACTGCATACCTCCAGAGTGTTACAGAGCAGAGAAATAACTTGTGCCATGTTTAAGCCTTTGAGTGTTTTTTTTGTGGTTGCATACCAACTTTTACCATAATTTTCCACCTCCTTCACTGTCCTGCCAACAGCATGAGTGCTTGGTCCACTAACACCAAAAAACTACTCCAGATTCCAATCCTGGATCTATGACCTTGGACAAGTCACTCTACCTTTCTGAGCCTCAGTTTCCTCTTCAGAAAATACATAATTTCATAACATGTAATTTTGCCTGCCTTGCAAGGTTGTTGGAGGGATTAAACCGAATGATTGATGTATGACAGGAACCAATTCAGCAGCGCAGGCGCTTCCCCGCTCCGTCCCCCTTCAGCCTGTGTCTGGACCCAGAGCCTGGACGCTCGAGCCCAGTCCCAGAGCAGGCAGCCTCGGTCTTGGCGGCCAGTGTTCCCATAACTGCCATCAGGGTAGATGCTAGCGCAGCATCTGCTAGAAGCCACTACAGTGTTACTGCCACCAGGACGCCAAAAGAGCCACTGCCACCTGTACTTGAGAGTCAGAGACACTTGGATCCTGAGCCCAGATCCATCCATTACTGGATGCACCGCTGGGCAAGTTCCACAGTGCCCCCGAGCCTCGAGCCTCTCCCCTGTGAAACAGGCCTGAGAACACGCCCCAGGGGTGCTCTGAGGATTACAGGAGATGACGCGTGTGAAAGGCTAAGCAGGGCCTGACTCTGAGGGCAGATGGAGCCCACTGCCTCTGAAGTGATTAGCATTACCTTCGTAAAACACCCTCAGTTTACACCCTGAGGGAGCCATGAGGGAGCCGCTTCCCGGGCCTGGAAAGGTGCCAGCCAGGTGGAGACGCCCCCCACTTTCCGGGGGCTCCGGGCTTTGAGCTCAAGGCACCTGTCTTGGCACCACAGCTCGGCCGGAAGCTCCAGGGCTGGGAGGAGGGGCTGAGACTAGCACAGGCCAGGACCCCCAAGGCTTTACACACCTGCCCCCTCCCCAGGAGCCTGTTTCCAGGTCCCTGGGAAGGAAAGGGGGCCTCAGAATGCCCAGGTGCCCCCTCAGAAGCTGTCCCCGAAGGCAGGTCCAGAGGCAGCTTCTGAATGTCTGGTTGAGACAGACGGGCTCGGGGTTCCGAGGGAAATCTAGGGGCGCCCCTCCCACAAGGCCCTCACCTGGCTGGTGGTGCGGCTCTGAGGCCAGACGTGGGTCACCAGCTCCCAGCAGCCCTCCTTGGGGCTGAGCCTCCGCACAGGTGCTGGGAAGCCTCCTCGGCAGAAACGCCTCCCTTCCGGCTTGCCCTCCAGTGCCGCCCTCGTGGCACGTCAAGCACCGCCCTCAGAGCGCCCCTGGGAGAGCTGCGGCCTCCCGCCTCCTGGGAACGGTTCTGCAGGCCTTTTGCCGACAGCAGGAATGAGACAGACTGGGGGAGAGAACCCCACCCCGGAGGCCTGAGGTTGGAGGGAGAAAGAGGCCGAAAGGGAGGGGGGAGACGTGAGCAGCAAACCCGGAGCATCGCCGTCCAAACGGGGGGCAAACGCCTGGCTGCTGCCCCCGCTTCACAGCCCCTGCACTCATCGCCATCGTGCCTGGGGGGTCACACTGTTGTCGCACACACCGGTCTCCCCTCCCCAGAGAGAATTCACTTCCCCGGCCTATGACAGCAGGCTTGGCCATGTGACTTGCTTTGGCCAATGAAAGGTGAGCACAGGTGCCAGGTGCCAGGCCAGGCAGATTTAAGGGTCATCGTGTGGTTTTGCTTGTTTCCCTCTCCTGGGAGAATAGCCGGTTTCAAGTAAGGCCTGCTCCCCCAACCTGAACTCTGGAGGAGACACGAGTTGTACTCAGCCCATGACCATTTTATTTCTGAAAAACCATTGAGAGTTGAGGGATGTTTGTCACAACAGCATAACCTACCAAATGCTGACAAATACAACTGTTAGCTTTATGCACATTTACTCTGGGCCAGGTACTGCTCTGAGTGTAATGTATAATGCCATCTAACCCTCACAGTAACCCTGAGAAGATGGCTTCTATTATGATCACCATTTTACTGACGAGGCTACTAAGTTTCTGACAGGTTAAGCATCCTGTCCAAAGGGTAAGTGGTAAAGCTAGGATCTGACCAAGTCTCTCCACCTTGACTGCAGCCGGGATCATTTGCCCCCATTTTATAGACAGGGAAGCTGAAGCTGTGAGAAGGAAAGCCACTTGCCTAAGGTCACAGCTAGTCTCAGGCCCTTCGTGTCACGTGACCCACAGCGGTCACACAGGAAACGAGTAAGGAGTCTCCCACTTTTGAGCCCAACAGCTTCCCCGTGGCTCCCTGCCATGGCAGAAGCTTCTGGATGTCCCCAGCCACAGCCAGTGTCAGGAAACCACCCTCGGTGTGCTCTTCCCTCCTCCTAACGTTCAAGGTCAGGTTTCAGGAGCCCCCCGCCCCTCGGGGGGAAAGAAGGCAGAGCCGCATCTGCCCAGGCGCTTCACAGCTTCTTGACACTTGTTAATATCCTCCCGCTTCTGTGCAGAGGGTCTGGTTTGCGTTAGCACCCCAGGCCCCCGGTGGTCAGACGCCGGGCTTGGGCTCCATCCAGAAAGTGTCACAGTCCGCTGGGGCTGCTCTAACTACTTATCTGACATGGAACATCAAATGGTTTGATCTGCCAATTAGGCTCACCCCGAGCTGCTAAGTGGGAGCAGATGGGCCTATACATTATTGTACGGAATACCCTACACTGCCCAGCCCCCTGCAGAAGCGGAGCGGCTGCCCTAAAACCCTGCACCCCCTGGCCCGCCCCCACATGGCAGTAGGTCTGAGGGCCTCCTCCTCGGGTGGGAGGTTTGTGGCCCAGGGAGAACTGGCCTCATCTCCTGTTTCAGGAGAGTCAAGGAAACTGTAGCTTCTGGTTATGGTGTAGGGCAGATGGGAATTCGTCCAAACGGTCCCAAGTTCCCGGAATGTCTGAGCACTTCTGCCAGATCCCTCCATCTAGTGCTTCGAGGTCCTGGGAGACCTCCTTCCATTGGATCAGCACCAGCCACTAGGCGTGGGGCCTGCCCAGGGGCAGGGGAGGGTGGCCATGACCTCAGAGGCCCCTTCCGCCTCCTAGGTAGCCCAAACCCACCCACCCAAGAGCCCCCCAGCAGGCCAGGGCCCAAACCAGGACCCCTCACCTCCCTCCCCATGGCCAAGCAGTCACCTCGGATTGATGCCCACTTCCATCTCACAGATCTGACCACCACCCCTCCCCGCGGCAGCCGGCGGGCCTCCACCTCACTCACCTGGACCTGGCAGTGGACTGCAAGGGGCCTCCTGCTCCCGTCCCCGCCTTCCCTCTCTGTCCCTCTTCTCTGGCTTCCCTGCCCCCTCTTCTTCTCTCTCTCCCTCTCTCTCCCTGCCCCTGTCTCCCCCTTCTCTCCTTCCCTCTCCCTCCCTCCCTCCTCCTGTCTCCCTCTTCCTCCTTCCCTCTCTCTCCCCACCACACTCTTCCTCTTCCTCCACCCAGCCCGGCTCCACCAGGCCTCTCTCTCCTTTCTGCGTCTCCAGCGGTCTTTGCCCCCAGCCCCTGGCCGGGCCATCCCCCCACCCAGTGCATTCTCCTTGAAGTGCCTCCTCACTTCATGGCTAGTGGCCATGCATTCTCCAGGCCTTGACTTGAAGCCACCTCCTCAGGGAAGCCTTCCTCGACCTCCTCAGGTGGGACAAGGTGCCCCTTCTGGGTGCCTCCATGGCCCCATGAACCCACCTCCTCACAGCAGTTGTCGCATGGTGTCCTTTGGTGCCCCACTAGGACATGGGCTGCTTGGAGGCGGGGACTGTCCTCTTGAGTGATGCTGTATCCTCAGTGCCTCCTAAGTACTGGCCCTTGGTCATGCTCAATAATTATTTATTGAATGAATGGGGGAGTGAATGAGTGCGTGAGTTGGGTGAATGAATGAACGGGTGGTGAATGAGTGAATGCTGGCCTCCAACACCCTCTCCCTGCTCACAGATTCAGACCCAGGCCATTCACTTGACATTTCCTCCCATACTTCCTGACCTGCTGCTTCTCCTGGCTTCTGACGTCAAGATCCCGTATAGTTCTGTTTCATTAAATCCCTCATTCATTCCATCAGCATTAACTCTGTGCCAGGTACATTTCTAGGTGCTTGAGCTGAATCAGTGAACAAAGCAGCAAAAATCCCTGCCCTTGTGGAGTTTACAGTCTAGTAGGAGAGCTAAACAAAAAACAAGAGAAAAAGTAAGACAGCATAATAGTAATAAATGCTAAGAAAAAAAATTAAGCAGGAAGGAAAAATAAGGGAACAGGTCGTTGCTCCCTGTCTAGAGAAGAACATTTCAAGAAGGGGAAATAGACAGTGCAAAGGCCCTGAGGTGGAAGCACAGCATGTTCAAGGGATGGCCAGGAGGCCGCTGTGGCTGCAGAGGAGTAGAGGAGGGAGGGAGAGGCCACAAAGAGGAGGGCGAGCTGGCAGCAGCCTTGGGGGTCCAGCACACACAAAAGGGCTTTGGCTTTTCCCTGAGTGAGCAAGGAGCCCCAGAGGGTGCTGAGCCGAGGAGGGATGTGAACTGACTTGGGTGTTCAAGAGACCATCCAGGACACTGTGGGGTTGCGGCAGAAGCAGGGAAAGCAACTAGGAGGCTGCAGCCATGGGGTGCGTGCCGCTGGTGAGACGTGGGCAGATGAGGGTATTTTGAAGGTAGAGTTGATAGTTTTGCTGATAGAGAGGATATGGGGTGAGAGAGAGAAAGGAGTCAAGATGACTCTGAGGTTCTGGGCCAGAGTGATGAGAAACCAGCTATCAAGGAGCCCCACTATGGCTTCAGTCGTTACCCGTGAGGCTCAGCTCCAGCTGTCCCACTTCCCTCTCTCACCCTCCCCATCGGCTCTGCTGCCCCAGCCGTCTTGGATTCAGCACACTTAGCCTGGCCCTGGGACTCTGATCCCAAGGGGCACTGCCACTGGGCCCAGGCCAGCCCTGCCAACGTCCCCAGATACTTCCCTACCTGTCCAACAAGTGCTCAGTGCCTCAAGCAACACATGCGTGTGGTCCAAACAAGGCTGCACAATGAACAGGCCAATGGAATATTATTCAGCCATGAAAAGGAACAACGTTCTGATGCATAAGACAAAACGGATGAACCTTGAGATCATGCTAAGTGAAATAAGCCAGATACAAAAGGACAAATATTGTATCCTCTTGCTTATATGAAATTCCTAGAAGCAAACTTCGTAGCAACAGATAGTAGATTACACATTACCAAGGGCTGGGGCGGGGGGGCAGGAAGAAGAAGCTATTGCCTAATGGGTGCAGAGTTCTGTCTGGGGGTGATGACGAAGTTGGGGTAATAGAGACTGGTGATGGTATCACCACATTGTGAATGCAATTAAAACTACTGACTCGTGCACTTGAAAGTGGTTAAAGTGGGAAATCCTGAGTTGTATATTAGTTACCAAGATACATTTTTTTAAAAAGATGAACAGACCCTCCCTCCCCTGCAGGAGGTCCCAGACCAGGAGGGGCGCAGGCATGGCCAGGCAGCTACAAGGGTAGCCGGGATTCCTTTGCCCTAAGGCAGGGGAGTTTTCCCTGGAAGGAGACCCTAGAACTAGGCCTTCAAGGATTAAGATAAACCCACCAGGAGATTAAAGAAAAGCAGCAGCAGCTTGGGCAAAGGTGTGGAACCAGACACAGGATTGGGGATGGCCAGGAGTCCCCTGTGGCTCTGGGGAGATGAGGTAGGAGGGGTGAGCAGGGTCCAGGGCCTCGAAGGGCCTTGGGTGACACACAGGGACTCCTGGCAGCATTGTGTGGGCACTGGGGAGCCATGGAAGGCTTCTGAGCTGGGAAAGGTCTGGAACTACGACTGGAGCCTTGGGGACATTAGCTGGCCAGAGAGAGTGAGGTCTGGGAGGGGTGGCTGGGGTCAAGGAGAGGAAAGCTTGAGGGGTGCCCTTCGTGAGTTCAAATCAGAGTGTATGCAAAGGAGAGGACCAGGATGGTGGTCAAAGCCGAGTTCCGAGAACAACTGGGGACCCTTCAGGCCAAAGAGGAAACGACCAAAGAACACAATAGCTGTGTCCCTCCCAAATTCCCCCATGAGCCCAAATCCTGGCCTCCCCACTGGGGAGCTGGGTGACCTTCGACAGGTTAATCAGCCCCTCTGGGCTTCGGGTTTGCCCTCAGTAGGCCTGGGAGGCTTTGGGGAGCAAGTGGCAGACAGTAAGAGGCATATGAAATTGAAGACTACAGAGCTGCCTTCAAGCAAGATCCATTATTTCAGAAAAGGGTCCAAGAACCCTGTTTTTCCACCTTTCCACTATGCCTTCTTCAGGGGCCTGCTTTCCCCGAGGCTGGCTTGCCTGTGGTCCCACAGGAACCCCTAGCAGCTCCCGGGTCTGCCTGCAGCTTGTTAGTTCCAACAGAGAGAGTCTTGGTCCCACAAGTCCTGAAACGCCCTCTGATGGAACCATCCACGGTCACGTGTCCACCTCTGAACCAATCACTGCAGCCAAGGGAAGGCCATGTGCCGATTGGCTCGGCCAGGTCACCTGCTCCACCCCTGGAGCCAGGAGGGCGAGTCAGCTTCCCTAGAGCCGGGGAACAGGGGTTGCTGGGCGGACAAGGGCATGCTGGGAGGCACCAGGGGTCTCTGGTACACATCAGGCAGGGTCGTTGTGGGGATTGGGGCTAATGTCTGTAAAGCCCCTGGCACACAGTAGGCGTTCCCTAAAAAGCTATTATTCTTTTTGTGATCCTACATAAAAGGCCACTTTGAGAAAGAGATAATAGATTTAATTTGTAGTCCCCAAAAATAAAACTAGGGTCCACACACAGACAGTCCAGGGAGTCAAGTTTTGATTCCAGCTAAAGAAGACTTTTCTAATCACTGGAGTTGTCCTCAGTGAGCCTCCCGTCACTGGCAGGGAACAAGGAAGGATTAGAGCCCAGAAGCCAGGGCTGCTATAGAAAGAGTTGGGGAGCAAACGCCTTCCGGAGTCCGTGAGATTCCAGGATTCTCTTCTCTACTGGCAGTCCATGAGGCAGAACCAGGAAAACGAGGTTGTTATCTCTTTAAACAACAAACACAAAATTAAACCAAGGAGTCAGAAGCACGCAAGAAAAGAGAATTAAGAGCTTAAAACTCCCTCGGTCTCTGACAATCTGGTCCCGAGGGTGTAGGGGTTGGGACACAGCCACATCAGGAACCAGTGGTGCAGAGTTGCTCCCCGAAAGCATAGCCCCCCCCTTATTCCTGCTGCCCCCCTGTATCCTCCACGCACTCCAACTCCCTGCCTTCCACAAACCTCCCCATCCTTTAAGGCTCAGCTGTCCTCAGTCTTTCCTGGTTGCCGCACCCACCAGTCACCTCCCTGAAGCCTGAAGCCCCTCACCACGCTGTGGTTGCTTGTCTGGGGACACTGGATCTCCCCCGTGCATGTGGGTCCCTCTGCACACCCTTTCCAGGCAGAGCCATCTAGGTGCTACTGGTTGCCAGCGCCGTGGGTGCACACCAGCCATGTGACTCTGGGCAAGTTCCGAACCTCACCGAGTCCCCTTTGTTCCCCATCTATAAAATGAAAATCCTAACGGTACCTGCCTGATAGAGTTTTTTGGGGAATGAATGGACAAAGTAGTCAAGCTCTTAGCAAGGGGCCTGGAGGGAAATGTTAGCCGCTGTTCTCTTGGTGCTCCTGGCATCATGGTAAGCAGGAATATTTGTATCCTATGTCTGAATGCCCCGCAGCCCCTGGGACTCAGGGCTAAGTAAGCGATTGGATTAAATGAGGCAGTGGTTTGGTGGTGGAGGAGAAGGGGAAGGGAGTTGACAGCGATTGAGCCATTGGGCAAGTATCCCCAGAGCACCTGCCCCGCGCCAGGTTCCAGAAAGATGCGCCAGGAAGAAAGTCAGGCACCATCCCTGCTCTTAAGGAGAAAGTGGCCCCCAAATATGATGACTGTTCCCCCAAATCCCAGATCTTTCAGGCTGAGATCCTACCACCCACCAACAAACTCGAAGCTTGAAAGATGTCAACTTAGGACAAGGAGGAGGCATTCCTGTGCCCCCAGCTGCAACTAAGCTTACGGCCATTGCTCCTGCCAGGGCAGGTGCTGGCCCCAGAGTGGTTCTAAGAAGGCTGTGATGTGACCGCAGGGGTCAAGGGTCTGAAATCCACCCTCCAGCTGTCAGCCAGGGCCCCTAAGCCAGTCATTCACCCTCTCCGGGCAGCAGCTTGGAGGTCTCAGAGCTGAAGGGTCCTGGCTCCCAGGTGGGGAGGTCTGGGCCCTGGGCACAGGGAGGCCAGTCCCTCCGACAGCTGAGGCCAGGCACTGGGGGTGATACTGGTGCAGGCACAGCCACATCTAGCAGATCAGCTGCTCCGGGGCCAGTGGGACGAGAGGCAATAGTGTAACAGCAAACCCTGGAGCCCACAGAAAGCCCCAGCACCCCCAAGATGATGCCCAGAATTTGCTGGGGGAGAGGGGCAACCTGAGGAAGGCTAATTTCCAACAACGGCTAGTGCCATGGACCAGCACATGTACCATGGACATCTGGCTGTGAAAAAGAAGTACTGTCTTATTTTGTTCCCACTGGTTCCAGGAACATGTGGCTTTACAAAGAATTGGCATTTAATGAGTGCCTCCTATATGCACTTTACTCTTGATCCTTGAATTTCCCTGAGAAACAGATATTGGCCCCATTTTCAAGATGCAGAAACATAGGCTCAGAGACAGCAAATCATTGGCCCAATGCCACACAGCGGGGACTGGAACCCAAGCCTCACTGATTCCTCAGCCCATGTTCTACCTCGGCAGACCTCTGAAAACAAGAAGGACACTCAGGCATTTCACCCCAGTAAGGTTTATTCACAAGCATCTATGAAGGACCCACTGTGCCCAGCCATTACTTAGAGATAACAGAGAGACCTGGGTCTGAGCTCCGGGGACACTGGGGAGATGAGATGCAGACACCTGTGACAAGTGGTGTGTCATGCTGGTGCAGCATCCCAGCTCACACACGGACCTGCGGGACCCCCCTCCCACCCCAACCTAAAGCCCAGGGTACCAGGAACTGCCCTGAAGGCAGAGCTGGAAACTGCAGATACCCACTGCGGCCACCAGATGGCGAGTGTAGGCTGCTTAATCAGACTTTGTCCTTGGAGACCTATAGGTCATCTCGGGTCATTTTCTGGAATGGGGTGGCAGTGCCTGGCAAGAGAAACAACTCAGTGGAAAGGAACAAAGTGTGAGTGTTTTCTGGCATCCATCGCGAAGTGGGTAAAAACAGCCAGGATGCAGAAAGCCTCTGAGATGCCAAATTGGACCCGGGCCAGGTGGCCACCATCAGAGACGGCCTCTGCACACCCCCCTGGAGCTGAGCGAGCAGCGCCCGGCCTCCATCGGCCCAAGCCAGGCCCTCCGTCCCAGACACCGGCGGGCGGCACTAGTCCCTCCTCATAGTGTAGCCCTGGATCATGCTGCTGAAGTAGGCCGGCGTGTTGCGCTCCGGGTAGAAGAGGATCATGTAGCACTTGGGGCCAAAGTAGCCCAGGCTGATGCCCAGGAGGTTGAGCACAGTGACCGAGAGGTCCACGACGGTGACCAGCACCCCCTGGTAGACGGACATGAAGGTTAAGAGGGAGGTGGAGGAGACGAAGTAGAAGGTCATACTGAGGGTGATGAACTTGGCCTCGTTGTAGTTGGTGGGCAGTTCCCTGCCCGTGTAGGCAAAGCTGAAGCCCGCCAAGGAGAGGATCAGGTCCAGGAGGGTGCCGGAGAGCAGCCCGCTGCGGTTGCTGGGGTTGCAGGAGAGAATCATGATCTTGGGGTCGCTGGGGTCGGTGTGGACGGTGGGGACAGTGGTTAGGGTCAGCACGCTGGCCGCCACGATGACCACTTTGAGTGCCGTGATGAGGGCCACGAAGACGTAGGGCCCGCGGTAGCGGACCCAGTAGCCGTAGGCCCGCGGGAGGCGGCGGGCCATCTTGAAGACGCAGACGATCTGGAAGGAGCGCACGGTGATGCAGGAGATGCAGACGGTGAAGCAGAGCGTGAAGAGGGCTTGGCGGCAGAGGCAGGTGAGGACGGTGGGCCGCCCCACGAACACGGGCACTGCC
Organism: Dasypus novemcinctus; assembly: GCF_030445035.2. NCBI lineage: Eukaryota > Metazoa > Chordata > Mammalia > Cingulata > Dasypodidae > Dasypus > Dasypus novemcinctus. Next base: position 116,043,531 of record NC_080681.1, on the reverse strand, counting down.
AGGTGCGCCAGCAGCAGCGGCGTCAGCATCAGGAAGCACATGGGGCCCCCGGCCGAGCGGACCACGGGGGTCTGGAAGTGCCTCCAGAAGACCCCCAGGACGGTCAGGTTGCCGAGGAAGCCCAGGGCAGCCAGCACGACCACGAGGATGGTGGACGCCTCGTGCCACTTGAGGAAGGTCAGCCGCCGCTTGAAGCAGGACGTGTCATTCCTGTGCGACCACTCGGAATCTGGGCAGGGCTGGCAGTTAAATTCGTCTGCAAAAACCCACAGCAACCCGCATCAGCTGAACCCACCTTCCAGACACCCACGGCCTCCGTGTCCTGCGCCGGGCCCGGCCCCCAAGCTGGAGAGAGAGCTCGGGGCAGCTCCTGCAGGGACAGCCAACATTCACCAAGCCCTGGGCATGCGTCAAACCCTCCCAGCAGCCCCATTTCACAGATGAGGAAAGCAAGGCTCAGCAGGTTATGTAATCTGCCCAGAGTCACAAAGCCAGTTAGTGACAGAGACAGGACTTGGCTCAGAACCTAACCATAACCTCTCCCTTCCAAGACCTTACATTCAATCATTTATTTGAATAACTCATTCAACCAATATTTTTTGAGCACCATGCACTGTGAAAGACACCCTGGGATGGCAGACCACAGAAAGATGGAGAGAAAAGAACCCTGCCCTTGCCTTCTGGGGGCTACTGACCGGTTGGGAGAGGAAGGCGAGAGAAATCATTCAACAGGCTTCTGCTGAGCTCCAACTCTGTGCCTGGGCCTGCCGGGTACAGGCATTCACCCACTTCATTTGCTAGTCAGCAAATCCATGAGTCCTGACTGTGAACTGTGCTCAGCACTAATGTGGACAGAGAGACAACACGTCCCTGCTTTCCTGGAGTTAATGTTCCATAGGGAGAGATCTGAATTCTTCTCGTCAAGAAAAGCATTCCACAAGCATAAACTGGTCAGCTATTATGTTACCCGCTGTGAACTACGCTAGGTACTCGGGAAGCCAGAGAGAAAAAACAGATAATGTCCCTGCTGGCCAGAAGCTTTCCTTCTACTGGGAGAGCCATTCATTCATTCATTCACCGCCCAGCGGACATTTCCTGGCCTGCCATCCCTGCGTCCTGGGTGGCGTGTTTGCAGTGTGGGATGAGCTACAGGCTCTGACTTGGGAGAGCTTCGTTCCTTCTCCCTCCCTCCCTGAACAAGACTGTATTGCGGATTTTGCTCTACCAGGTGTTGGGGAGATACAAGAGGAAGCAGGCCTGCTCCCTGGTCCTTGGACACTTGCATCCCCTAGGGGAGACCCCAGGGGCAGGGCGCAGTGGGTGGCACCGGGCCTGGGAGTCGTACCTGATCGGTTGAGGAAGGTGCCAGGGAGGCAGTCGTGGCACTCGAAGCAGCAGGGGTGGAGGCCCACAGGCTTCTTCTTCTGGCCAGCCTGACAAACCATGGAACACATAGACAAGGGCACCTGGAGGGAGGAGGGCGAGAGACCTGAGCCCTCTTTTCTCAAACTCTGGGGATCCTCCTGCTCTCCCCAGCTGGTAGGAGGCTCAAGGGAGGGAAGCCTGGCCCCTGCCTTCAGGGAGGGGAGGGTGCTGGAGTTGCCACTAGAGCTAGACCTACAGAGGGACTCTTAGTTTTACCTTCCCAAGACATCATCCACCTGCCTGTAGTAACAGCACCCAATGGTTGAGAAGGAGACTTTCTGAGGTTTTTGAGAGGGTAGGGGGCAACCCTGGGGTTCTGGGGAGCTGTCTTCTCTACCAAGGGGAGAACATGCCAAGAGAGGGAGACCCTGGGTCCATCCTTGCCTGAAGCCTCACAATCTACCCCCTGGAGTTTTCAATTACTTGAGGTAGTAAATTAACTTTTTGCTTGCATCACTGTCTGCCACTTGCAATGAAGAGTCCTAATTAACATAATCTATAGGGAGAGTCGGGGGTTTTTCGGGTAAACAGGGTGGGTAGGCAGAGTGTCTATTCTGTTTATTGCCTTGTTTCTAGATTCTAGAAGACTACCCAGCATGGAGGAGGCATGGCCATTAGGAGGGCATTTTATGAGTTCCCAAAAGAAGGGCCAAGGGCCCATACCAGGGCAGCCATGGGAGAACCACTCAGCCCAGAGCCCCTCTCTTCTTGCCTCTCAGAGGTTTCCTGCCTTCATGTTCTATCGTCTAGTCTCTCTTATACGTGACTGCCAGGTGGCCTTTCCAGAAGTCCCGCGTTCCTCCCTGAAATATCTTCAGGGAAGAATCTTAGGGACTTCCAGGAAGACTGTAGACTAGAAAGACATGGGACTCTCTTGTCCAGAAATATAGCTAGAGGACAGGCTGAAACAGCCTCGAGAAAGATCTTCTAGAGTCCAGGGCACCAGGTGAAGGCTGGACACTGCCCTGAGGAGAGAGGGACAAAGGAGGGAAATCGTGAGGACAGGACTGTGAGTTGAAACTAGCGGCTGCTTCCGGCTCCCTCCCCTACACTAAAGACACCTCAGAATTCTCAGGCCTCCGGGCCTGCCTAGAGACAAAGGGGGCTCCAGGGATGGACCACCCTAGGAAAGGGGAGAGGGACACGCCTAAGGCTGACTCAGCTTCTGACTCACAAATTTGGTCTGCTGTGTCCCAGGAGCCCTTCCAGGCTGGGTGGGGCTGAGCCATTGTTTGCCTTGCACAAGGGCTTAAAGATAAACTACCCTCCCAATCTCCTCTACTAACCAGGACTGATTGCTGAGGACTCAGAAGGAAGTGGAAACATTTCCTAGCCAGGAAAAGGGAGGGGGCTGCCAGAGAAGGCTGGAGAACTGTCTCAGAAAAGTGTGAATAGCAAGGTCATAGTCTCCAGACAGGAAGCTCTATCACATTGATCCAGTCTGTGTTGCAACAAATACACTCCTCTAGGCATTGAACTGAGAGCTGTCAGAGAGCACCGTCTGCTGGCAGATCAAGGAAGTGCATGCAGAAAATTTAAAAATAAGTAGGAGAGGCTTTTTCCGGCCTCTATAACCTCCCTCCCCAAGGCCCAAGGAAGTGAGTCTACAACAAATTACTGAGTCCAGTGCCCAGTTTCTAGCAAACAGCAGGGACAATCCTAACAATCCAGGTTGAGCCAAGAATCAAAAAGCAGTGGTAACACAGCCTCCTGCCACGAAATCCCCACAAAAGAGAAAGAAATTGAGCATCTGAGTAAACTACGTCCTAAACAGATGCCTAGACATCAGCAAAAGAAATTATGAGCCATACTAAGAAAACAGAAGACATGGCCCAAGAAAAGGAATATGTCAAAGCCCCAGAAGAGAAAGAGAAGTTGAGAGGACTAATCAGCGAGATGCACATGAATTTCCAAAATCAAATTAATGAGCTGAAAGACAAATGGTTAAAGAGATAAATGACATCAAGAAGACACTGAGCAAGCACAAAGAAGAATATGAAATCCTGAACAGAAAAGTAATAGAGCTCATGGGAATGAAAGACAAAATAGGTGAGATGACCTTTCTACACATGCCTCTTCTGTCACTCTTACTGAACCTGTGGTTGGCGCTAGGGTTGGTGTATGCTCGGGAGACTTGAATCTCTGGACTGGCCATGTGCCAGCTGGGCCCTGAGCCTCAGCAGAGTTGCAACTCCTACTCTCCAGTTCATTGGACTTACCCAGGTCAGCTAACAGGGAGGTGAAGATGGTCAACCACCACACCAGGGAACCGAGAGTGCCTACAACTGCAAGCAGAAGAATAGCATCCATCGAACATGTGGATCTAAGCCCCCTTCTCAATATAGAGGTAGAGTGGACATCACTATCCCAGGCCCACAGGATGGAGAAATAAAATATGGACTAGAGTGGACTTACTGGTATTCTACTATAGAACTGTTGTGACTATTAATGGAAGAAATTGTAGCACTGATGTGGAGAAAGTGGCCACAGTAGTTGCTGAGGGCAGGGAGAGGGAAGAAGACATGTGATGTGGGCACATTTTCAGGATGTGGAGTTGTCCTAAATGATATTGCAGGGACAAATGCTGGACATTATATATCCTGCCATAACCCACTGAATGGACTGGGGGAGAATGTAAAGTGCAATGTAAACTATTATCCATGTGGGTGTAATAGTGCTCCAAAATGTATTCACCAAATGCAATGAATGTGCCACAATGATGAAAGAGGTTGCTGATGTGGGAGGAGTGGGATGGGGGTGGGGGTATATGGGAACCTCTTATGTTTTTTAATGTAACATTTTTTGTCATCTATGTATCTTCAAAAAAAATACAACTAAAAAAATGATGGGGGTGGGGGATGGGGAGTGGGGTATATGGGAACCTCTTTTTTTTCTTTTTCTTTTTTAAAGATTTATTTTTATTTATTTCTCTCCCCCCCCCCCCCCCATTGTCTGCTTTTTGTGTCCATTCACTGTGTGTTCTTTCTGTATCCACTTGCATTCTTGTCATGTGGGACCAGGAAACTGTGCCACTTTTTTGTCATGTCACCTTGCTGCGTTAGCTCTCCATATGTGCAGCGCCACTCCTGGGTGGACTGCACTTTTATCATGCGGGGTGGCTCTCCTTGCAAGGTACACTCCTTGCACATGGGGTTTTTCTACGTGGGGGACACCCCTCCATGGCATGGCACTCCTTGCATGCAGCAGCACTGTGGACGGGCCAGCTCACCACATGGGTCAGGAGGCCCTGAGTATAGAACACTGGACCCTCCATATGGTAAGTGGACGCCCTATCAGTTAAGCCACAACCACTTCCCTCTTATGTTTTTTAATGTAACATTTTGTGTCTCTATTAACTTTTTTAAAAGATAATTAAAAAACTAAATTAAATTAAATTTTAAAAAGTTATTAACAACCATACTGTACTATTCTTTCATCAATGTTAAAGATGTACTGTGTTAAGGGTGGGGGGGTATGGAAGAGATATGCTGAATGTATGCTATGGATCATAGTTAGTGGTAATAGTCTCATGATGTTATCTCATAATCTAACAAATGTTCCACAATTATGTGGTGTGTTGGTGAAGGGTTGTTATATGGGAATTCTGCATATCTGCATGACTGTTTTGTAAGTTCACAACTTCTTTAATAAAAATATTTATAAAATAAAAAAAAACATTAGAGGCATACAAGAGACTCAAAAAGAAAGAAGAAAGAGTAAGTGATACCAACGACAGAATAGCTAAAATTAAAGAGAGAAAAGATGGAAAAAAATCAAGCAGGGGCTCAGAGGTTGGATGAAAACATGAAACACAGCAACACATGTATCATGGGAGTTCCAGAAGGAGAAGAGAAGTGAAAGGTGGCAGAAAGAGTATTTGAGAAAATAATAGCTGAAAATTTCCCAACTCTCAAGAAAAAATTGAACCTACATGTCTAAGAAGTACACCATACCCCAATCAGAATAAATGTGAATAGACACATACTATTCAAAATGTCAAAGGTCAAAGATATAAAGAAAATTCTCAGAGCAGTAAGGAGAAGCAAACCATCACATACAAGGGACATCCAGTAAGACTTAGTGTGGACTTCTCTTCAGAAACCATGGAGGTGAGAAGACAGCAGTATGATACAATTAGGATGCTAAAAGAGAAAAACTGTCTGCCGAGAATTCTTTATTCAGCAAAATTGTCCTTCAAATATGAAGGTGAGTATAAAATATTCAAAAACAAACAGAAACTAAGAGAGTTTTTAAAAAAGAATCCACCTTTGAAGGAAATCTTAAAGGAAGCCTTAGAATCTGAAAGAAAAAGACAGGAGAGAGAGGCTTGGAGGAGAGTATAGAAGAAAGAATAGAAGAAAGGATAACCAAAAGAGTAAAAAGCCGGGCAAAAATATGATAGGATATATGAAAACCAAGGAGTAAAATGGTGGAAGTAAATAGTGCATTTATAGTAAAATAACCAACCAAAAGATACAGGCTGACAGTATGGATAGAAAACATGAGCCATCAATATGCTGCTTACAAGAAACTCACTTTAGACCCAGGGATACAAAATGGCTGAAAGTGAAAGGTTAGAAAAAGATACTCTATGCAAATAGTAACCCAAAAGGAGCAAAGGTAGCTATATTAATATCAGACAAAACAGACTTTAAATGCAAAAAGTTTTAAGAGATTCAGAAGGCCATTATATATTAATAAAAGGGACAATCCACCAGTAAGATATAACAGTCATAAATATCTATGCACCTAAACAGGGTGCTCCAAAATACATGAGACAAACTCTGAGAAAACTGAAGGGAGAAATAAGACATCTCTATAATAATCATTGGAGACTTCAACATCCCACTCACATCATAGATAGAACAACTAGACAGAAGATCAAAAAGGAGAGAGAACTTGAACAATATGATAAATGAGTTAGACCTAACAGACATATACAGAACACTGCATCCAAACTCAGCAGGTTATACATTCTTCCCAAGTGCCCATGGATCTTTCTCCAGGATAGACCACATGTTAGGACTCAATACAGCTCCCAATAAACATAAAAGATTGAATTTATACAAAGTACCCTTCTCAAATCACAATGGAATGAACCTGGAAATCAATACTGGACAGGAAAAAAGTGAATCCACAAACGTGTGGAGGCTGAACAACACACTCTTAAATAATCAATGGGTGAAAGAAGAAATTGCAAGTGAAATCAGTAAATATATTGAGACAAATGAAAACAAGAACACAACTTATGAAAACTTATGGGATATAGCAAAGGCAGTCTTGAGAGGGAAATTTATAGCCCTGCACCTATACTAAAAAAGAAGAAAGAGCTAAACTCAAAGATTTAATTGAAGAACTAGTGAAAGAACAGCAAACCAATCCCAAAGCAAGCTGAAAGAAAGAAATGATAAAGATTAGAGCAGAAATAAATGAAATTGAGAACAAAAAACAATAGAGAAAATCAACAAAACCAAAAGGTGGTTCTTTGAGAAGATCAATAAAATTGACAACCCCTAGCTAGACTAACAAAGAAAAACAGAGAGAAGATGCAAATAAATACAATCAGAAATGAAAGGGGGGAAAGCTACAACAGACCCCACAGAAATAAAAAGGATCATACGAGGACATTATGAGAAACTATATGCCAACAAACTAGACAACCTAGATGAAATGGGAAAATTTCTAGAAATGTACAACCAATCTACACTGATGCTACAAGAAATACAAGAACTTAACAAAGCAATCACATATAAAGAGATTGAACCCATCACCAAAAATCTCCCAGCAAAGAAAAGTCCAGGATTAGATGGCTTCACAGGTAAAATCTACCAAGCATTTCAAAAAGAATTAACACCAATCCTTTTTAAACTCTTCCAGAAAATTGAAGAGGAGGGAAAATTAACCAACACATTTTATGAAACCAACATCTCCCTAATACCAGAGCCAGATAAAGATATTACAGGAAGGGAAGTAGATGTGGCTCAACTGATAGAGCATCTGCCTACCACATAGGAGGTCTGGGGTTCAAACCCAGGGTCTCCTAGCCCACGTGGTGAGCTGGTCCACAAGCAGATCTGCTGTGCGCAAGGAGTGCCCTGCCACACAGGGCTGTCCCCTGTGTAGGAGAGCCCCACGCACAAAGAGTACACCCCGTATGGAGAGCCACCCCACATGAAAAAAGCGCAGTCTGCCCAGGAATGGCGCCACACATGGAGAGCGGACACAGCAAGATGACACAACAAAAAGAGACACAGATTCCTGGTACTGCTGAGAACGCAAGTGGACACAGAAGAACACACAGCAAATGGACACAAGAGAGCAGACAACGGGGTTGGGGGGGTAATAAATAAAAAGTAAATCAATAAAGACACTGTGGGCCATGGTAAGTGGTCTGAGGGGTGGTATGAGGTGGGAGAAAAAAAGATATTACAAGAAAAGAAAATTAAAGACCAATCTATTGAACATAGATGCAAAAATTCTCAACAAAATACTTGCAAATCGAATCCAACAGCATATAAAAAGACTTATACATCATGACCAAGTGGGATTTATTCCTGGTATGTAAGGCTGGTTCAACATAGGAAAATCAGTCAACATAATACACCACATTAACAAATTGAAGGGAAAAAAAACACACGATAATCTCAATTAATGCAGAAAAGGCATTCAATAAAATCCAGCACCCTTTTTTGACAAAAACACTTCAAAGAATAGGAGTAGAAGGAAAATTCTCCAATATGATAAAAGGCATATATGAAAAACTCACAGCCAACATCATACGCAATGGGGAAATGTTGAAAGCTTTCCCCTCTAAAACTGAGAACAAGACAAAGATGCCCAGTGTCACCATTGTTATTCAATACTGTACTAGAAGTTCTAGCTAGGACAATTAGACAAGAAAAAATAATTAAAGGGATACAAATAGGGAAAGAGGAGGTAAAACCCTCACTGCTTGCTGATGCTATGATCCTGTACTTAGAAAATTCTGAAGTATCCATGACAAAACTGCTTGAGCTAATAAATGAGTTCAGCAAAGTGGCAGGATACAAGATCAACACACAGAAATCAGTAATGTTTTTGTACACTAGTACTGAACAATCTGAGGAGGAAATCAAGGGGAAAATTCCACTCACAATAGCAACAAAAAGACTCAAATGCCTAGGAATCAATTTAACAAAAGAAGTACAGGACCTTTATGCAGAAAACTACAAAATGATGTTAAAAGAAATTGTAAAAGACCTAAACAAATGGAAAGACATTCCGTGTTTGTGGACTAGAAGAATAAATATTGTGAAGATGTCAATCTTACCCAAACTGATTTATAGATTCAATGCAATACCAATCAAAATCCCAACAGCTTACTTTACAGAATTAGAAAAGACAATTACCAAATTCATTTGGAAGGAAAAGCGCAACTGCATAACCAAAAGCATTCTAAAAAGAAGAGCAGTGTGGGAGAATTTCACTGCCTAACCTTGAAACATACTACAAAGCTACAGTGGTCAAAACAGCATGGTGGGAAACGGACTTGGCCCAGTGGTTAGGGCATCCGTCTACCACATGGGAGGTCTGCGGTTCAAACCCCAGGCCTCCTTGACCCATGTGGAGCTGGCCCATGTGCAGTGCTGATGTGCACAAGGAGTGTTGTGCCACGCAGGGGTGTCCCCCACGTAGGGGAGCCCCACGCACAAGGAGTGCGCCCTGTAAGGAGAGCCGCCCAGCGAGAAAGAAAGTGCAGCCTGCCCAGGAATGGCACCGCCCACACTTCCCGTGCTGCTGATGACAACAGAAGCGGACAAAGAAACAAGACACAGCAAATAGACACAGAGAACAGACAACCGGGGGCGGGGGGGGGGGGATTAAATAAATAAATAAATCTTTTAAAAAACAAAACAAAACAAAAAAACAGCATGGTACTCGGGGAGTGGATGTGGCTCAACTGATAGAGCATCTGCCTACCATATAGGAGGTCCTGGGTTCGATACCCAGGGCCTCCTGGCCTGTGTGGTAAGCTGGCCCACGCACAGAGTTGCTGCGTGCAAGGAGTGCCATGCCACGCACGGGGAGCCCCACGCGCAATGAGTGTGCCCCCGCAAGGAGAGCCGCCCCACACAAAAAAAGCGCAGCCCACCCAGGGGTGGCACCACACACACCGAGAGCTCAGGCAGCAAGATGACGCAACAAAAAGAGACAGATTTCCGGTGCCATCTGACAAGAATGCAAGCAGACATAGAAGAACACACAACAAAAAAACACAGAGAGCAGACAACGGGGGAGGGGGGAAAGGGGAGAGAAATAAAAATAAATCTAAAAAAAAAAAAAAGCATGGTACTGGCATAAAGATAGACACATCCATCAGTGGAACAGATTTGAGAATCCAGAAATAAATCCTCACCTATACAGTCAACTGGTTTTTCACTAACCTACCAAGTTAATGTTAACTGGACAAAACAGTCCCTTCAAAAAACGGTTCTGGAGCAACTGGATATCTATAACCAAAAGAATGAAAGAGGACCCCTATCTCACTCCCTATTCAAGAATCAACTCAAAAGGTATCAAAGACCTAAATATAAAAGCCAGGACCATAAAACTACTAGAAGAAAATGTAGGGAAATATCTTCACGACCTTGTGGTAGGTGGTGGTTTCTTGGACCTTACACTCAAAGCATGTACAACAACAACAAAAAATAGATAAATGGGACCTCCTCAAAATTAAACACTTTGGAACCTCACAGGACTTCGTCAAAAGGGTGAAAAGGCAGTCGACTCAAAGTGGGAAAATATTTGGAAATCACATGTCAGATAAGGGTTTAATAGCTAGGATATATAAAGAGATGTTACAACTTAGCAGTAAAAAGACAAATGACCCAATTGAAAAATGGGCAAAAGACTGGAATAGACATTTGTCTAAAGAAGAAATACAAATGGCAAAGAAACACATGAAGAAATGCTCAACATCACTAATGATTAGGGAAATGCAAATCAAAACTATAATGAGATACCATTTCACACCTATCAGAATGGCCACTATTAAAAAGACAGAGAACTACCAGTGCTGGAGAGGATGTGGAGAGACAGGAACACTTACTCCCTGTTGGTGGGAATGCAGAATGGCACGCCCGCTGGGGAGGACTGTTGGGCAGCTCCTAAAGAAGCTGAGTACAGACTCGCCACGTGACCCTGCAATACCACTACGGGGCATGTACCCAGAAGAACTGAGAGCAGTGACACGAACAGACATCTGCACATGGATGTTCAGAGCGGTGTTACTCACAATTGCCAAAAGTTGGAAACAACCCAGGTGTCCCTCAGCAGATGAACAGATAAACAAAATGGTGTATTCCCATAATGGGATATTATGCAGCTGTAAGAAGAAATGAAGTCACAAAGCATATGACAACATGACTGAACCTGGGGGACATTATGTTGATGAAGCAAGCCAGACACAAAAGGACAAATACTGAATGACTGGGTTACTATGAACCAAATATATTGTGTAACATATGTATGATTTAAAAAAATTTTTATATGTATCCAGTACATCTGATTGAGAAATTTATGTATTTATTCAACTGCATTTTCTTTTTCTTTTTAAATTATTGTTTATATTTCCAATTATTAAATATACAAAATAAAGTTCAATAAAAAGAATCATAGGGATCCTCCCCTTGTCAAAATGAAAAGTCTGATGCCCTGCCGAGCTTTCCAGGTCCTCCGTGGTCTTTGCCTCCCATATGACCCCACACATGTGTAGGCATGAGCACACACATGCATACGCTCACACAAATGCATGCACACAACTCACACACATACACACATGCACACACGCACACATCCCTAGCTTTTTCTGACCCACTCACCCCACCCTTCTGTCCCCATGCAGCCTCTCTTCCCTTCCTACTCATCTCCTCATTAAGTAACCAAATCAATCCTACCTCTTATACTTGGAATCTCGCCCATTCATTCATGCATTCATTCATTCAAAGTTACTGAGCTGTGCTCACTTCAACAGCACATATACTAAAACTGAATTGATACAGAGAAACAGCAATTGAGCACATACTGATGCCAGATCCTGGTAATAAAGCAGTGAAACCAATGAGACAAAATCCCTGCTCTTAAGGATTATTTTCATGGGCAGAAAGAAACAACAAACATAATTATGTAATATGACAGATGGGCATAAACACCACAGGGAAAAAAATTAAGTACAGTGGGGGAAACGATGCAGGGCCAGTGGCCTCACCCTGGAGTCACCTGAAATCATCACCCCTGAGGGCTGTGAGGCAGTGAGTCGTGAAGCTGTCTGTTCTAGGCAGAGGCGCAGCAGGTGCAGAGGCCCAAGGTGGGGGAGCCTTGGCATAGGTGAGGGACAGCAAGGAGGCCACGTGCACTTGGGTAGAACAAGCAAGGAGGAGAATGGTAAATCTGTTCCAAGAGACAGAATTGAAATGCTTTGTTTTTCACTGGGGATGAAATGAGAAGCTACTGGAGGATTCTGAGTAGAGAAGTCACAGAATCTGACTTCATTTTAGCAAGATGGCCCTGTTTTCTGTGCTTCGTACAGACTGTGAGGGGCAAGGACTGAAGCAGGAGACCAGGCAGGCTGTGAGAAACAATGGTGGTTCAGACTAAAGAGGCAGCGGGGCAAGCATGAGGCTCTGGGTGAATTTTGGAAGTAGACCGGCAGAGCTGGCTGCGGGGCTGGCTGAGGAGCCTGAGGGAGAAAGGAGCCGAGGACAACCCCAGGGCTTGTGGCTGGAGCCTGAAGGGTGGTGCTGCCTGTCACTGAGACGGGGAGAGTGGCAAGGGAGCAGGGGAGCAGGTGCCTATGCGAATTGAAGTTCAGGGGAGGAGTCCAGTCTGGAGATACAAATTGGGGGTTGTAAGCATACTGATGGTATTTAAACCCATGTAAACAGGGAAGAGAGCAAGTCCAGGCTCTGAGCCCTGGCCCTCTCCACGGTTTAATGGCCAAGAAGTGATGAAGAATCAGGAGCAGAGACCTACAAGGAGGCCTCCTGGATGAAGGAGAACTGAGAGAGAGAGAGAGAAGGGGTGGCCCCGAAGCCAAGCAAAGACATTGTTTCCAAAAAGAGATGATGAGCAGCGGTGTCAAACGCTGTTCATGGGTTGATCTTGATAACCATTGGTTTGGAACATGGAGACACTGGGGACCCTGACAAAAGCAACTTTATAACAAAAAAGTGCAGATTAAAGCCTCACTGGAGGGCATTCAAGAGAAGTCGGGGACTTCTACTTTGCGACAGCAAAGTGAACACTCATCTTCTTTGCTTCCTCCCCAAATCCCACTAAAATGATAACAAAGGGGAATATTTTCAAAGACTAAACCCATTAGAATAGAAGGAACAGAAGATAAGTCAACAGCAACAAAATTTTGGCAGCTGGAAAGCAGATGGATGTGCAGGGACTGACTTGGCATATCTGAGAAAGCTGAGCTGCAAGCATTTAGGGGGAAAAGCAAAGAATCAAATGTACGAGACCCTTCTTATGTCCTGCCTAATCTCTTGATGGCCCATATTTTTACTCCCCACATTGATACAGGAACAACTCCACGTAGGTGCAACCTCCTAGGATCTGACTTCATCCACATACCCCTCACCCTCTGCCCCAGGGCTTCTCTGATATTGTAAGGTGGGACACCTGGAAGAACCGACCCAGCACCCACACAGGTGTGACCTTCAAGTGTGAGGGCATTAACACCCCATCACCAGCGTGGGTGTGACACCAGACAGGTACATTCCACATGGGTCTGAGAAATTCCAACTGGACTGAGCTTCAATTGCTTATAGCACTGACCAACTCAAGAATGTACCCTTTCAAGGTCTTTCCCTCCTTCCCTGTGTCCCTTTCCTCAGCCCCTACTTCTCTCTTATAGCAGCACTTCCCAGAATAAACTACCTGCATACAAGCTTCTGTGTCCCTGGCTCTGCTTTCCAGGGAGAGCCTGGGCTAAGAGAGTTGGTACAGGAAGTCCTGGGAACCTCACCACTTGTGGTAAGCGGGGTAGGGATATCACTGGGCATATACTTGTCAAGACCATCCTGCGTGGCAGCAGGGATGAGGCACACAGGGGTAAGGTAAAGCACTGCTTATGAAGTAACAAGCATTTGAACATTATTCAGACAATGGTAATTATGAGGACTATGGAATCAGTTGGTTTTTGTGAACTGTTTTATAATCCTTGAGAAAAGAAAATGGTAGGTACAGGCTTTCCAACAATTAACTCAAGGCACATTCTGAAAACAAAAAGGCACCCATGATGGTGCTGAAAGATCCTTCTCTCCTGCTGTGGTGGGGCAGACTGTGATGCAAACCAAACTCAGGGCTCTGAAACTGCTCCCAACCCTGGCCAAGATGGCCAATCATCCTGGAAGGAATTTCAAGGATTAGCACTACCACCAAAGAGCTAAAAGATGCAGAGGTGGTCATCTCCATCACATTCCCATTGAACGCACCTGAATAGCTCCTGCTAAAACCAGACAGGGCTGGCAGGTGAAGGTGAACCACCATTAACTTCACCAATGGCTGCTGTGTTGGATGAGATAAATTTACTGGGACAGAATGACCGTAACCTCTTGAACTTGTATGTAGCTATTGAGCTGGTGAACGCATTCTTTTGAACTCCCATTAAGAAGAAGAATTAAAAGCTGTGCTCATTTACATGAGCGGGACCATAGTGTATATCTGCTGTCTTGGGAGATAATGTCAATTAAAATAGCAGAGCAACAACCTCTGAACATTCTCTTCTCCATAAGAGCAACAAGAAAACTGGCAAAATGGTCAGAATTAACTTTAGAACTCTGGAAATTAACCAAATGCTTGCAGCTATCTAGGGATTATTAATTCAAGAAAAATGACTTTATCTCAGTAAGAAAGTAAGCTTTGTGGGTTTTAATTTACCTTCCTACCACCCTCCTCCCTCCAGTTCTGTGAAACCAGTAGCCTTGAAGCCACCAGCCCACAATCAAAGAGAAAAGTGGCAGCATGGCAGCCACTGGAGGAGGCACAACAGAGTTGGAGTGCCCTCAAAGCCTCCTTCCTCACCAACATTTGACCTGTCTGGTAGTTCCCTGGGAAACACCACTTGCAAGGCTGTCTTCATTTGCCCTGACTCAGAGATCTCCCAGTGTGAAAAGTCTTTTCCCTGGAGGCATTTGTCAAAAATATTCAGAAGCAATTGTTTAACTTCTCAGCTGCCAAAGGCAGTAGATAACAGTTGGAGAAAGGAATAGACTGACCAAAAATCTTAAAAAGAAATTCTGGGAAATGAGATACCATAGGGTCTTTGAAAACCTCTGACAAATTCCTGGGAATCTAAGAGGCCATGTACGTGCATAGAGCCATGTGCATGCCTAAGGCTTGACACATGATCAGGAAAAACCAAGAAAGTCCTAAGCTCTTACCTCTGGCCGACCCTGGGGCTCTGCACAGTCAGAAAGTGAAAGCTAAGCAGAATTGCCAACTGCCTGGCTGAATGTTGAAGGTATACCCCAACAAGCACACAGAGCCTTGGTATACCCATACACAGGAAGAAAGCAATGCATAGAAACTGTCCCTAAGGAATGCTAGATGTTGGGCGCTTACTAGCAAAGAGTTTAGATCAACTATTAGAAATATTCTCAAAAAACTAAAGGAAACCACATCTAAAGAACTAAAGGGAAAATGAGGTCTCATCAGAGAGAAAATATCTTTTGTGTGATCTATTTATCTTTAAAAATAAAAAGGATAATAAAATTTTTAAAAATGTATTACTACTAACAATAAAAAAAGAGAGAAAATATCCATAAAGAGATAGAAAGTTTAAAAGATAATCAAATAGAAATTCTGGAGTTGGAAAGTAAAATAACTAAAATGAAAAATTCACTAGAGGGGCTCATCAACCCATGTGAGCAGGTAAAAGAAAGAATCAGGAAACTTAAAGATCCACTGAAAGTATCCAGTCTGAGGAAGAGAAAGAAAAAAGAAAAAAGAAAAATAATCAGACCCTCAGAACTGTAAGACACCACAAGCATATGCATAATGAAAGTATTAGAAGGAAATGAGAAACTGAAAAAATATTTGAAGAAATAATGGCCCAGAATTTCCTAGTTTGTTGAAAACATTAACCTACACATCCAAGAATCTCAATAAACTCCAAGTAGGATAAACTCAAAGAAAGTCATGCCAATACACATCTTAATCAAACTGCTGAAAGCCAAAATTGAAGAGAGAATCTTGAAAGTAATAAGAGAGAAGCAACTCATAACAGACAAGGGATCCTCAACAAAGTTAACAGCTGATTTCTTGTTAGAAACTACAGAGACCAGAAGGCATTGGAGTTATTATTCAAAGTGCTAAAAAATAAAGTTTCTACCAAAATTCTATATCCAGAAAAAGTGAAGAAGAAATTAAAGTATCCCATAATTTTTTTAAAAATAGAGAATTTGTGGCTAGCAAATCTGCCTTACAAGAAATACTGAAAAGTGTCCTTCAGGCTGAAATGAAAGAACATTAGACAGTAACTCAAACTCACATGAAGAAATAAAGAGAACCCATGAAAAGTAAATAAATAACTATAAAAGACTGAACAAATGTTTTTGTTTGTAGCTTTTTTCCTAGCTGATTTAAAGAAACTGCATAAAGCAATAGTTATAAATTTGTGTTGGCAGGCATACAATGTAAAAAGATGTAATTTGTATGCCAATAAAGTGCAAAGGATGAAGGAGGGAATGGAGCTATATAGGAGCAAAAGTTTTTTACACTATTGAAATTAAGCTGGTATTAACCCAAACTAGATTGTTGTAAATTGTAGCAGTTTGATATAGTTATGAATTCCAAAAATAGATATTGGATTATGTTTGTAATCTGGTCTATTACTGGGCATGATTGAGTTATGATTAGGGCTTTGATTGCCACATCATTAGGGCAAGGGGTGGGGACTCACAGATAAAAGGAATGGCAAAGGACAGAGCTAGAGCTTTTGTTTTGTTTTAAGATCTTTTATGTATTTTTTTTAATTTTTAAATTTTTTATTAAGGTTAATAAATCTCAAGAAATGTTACATTTTAAAAAAAACATGAGTTTCCCATATAACCCACTCCCCACCCCTACCTCATCATTTTTGTAAACTGTATTTTTTTGAACATATATATACATCATAATAAAATGTTACATTAAAAAAT
This sequence comes from Dasypus novemcinctus, assembly GCF_030445035.2. NCBI lineage: Eukaryota > Metazoa > Chordata > Mammalia > Cingulata > Dasypodidae > Dasypus > Dasypus novemcinctus. The sequence continues at coordinate 116,026,921 of NC_080681.1, read as the reverse complement.
ATGAGAGGTTCCCGTTTACCCACCATCTCCCCACCCTGCTCCTCCCACCCCAACCACCTCCCCCATCATTGTGGCACACTCATCACACTTGGTAACACATTTTAGGGTACCGTTGCACTACATAGATAATAGTGTACCCTGTAGTTCACACTCTTCCCCAGTACATTCAGTGGGTTATGGCAGGATATATAAAGTCCAGCATCTGACCCTGAAATATCATTTAGAACAACTCAAAATCCCAAAAATGCCCCCACATCACATTTCTTCTTCCCTCTCCCTGCCCTCAGCAACTACTGTGGTGACTTTCTCCACCTCGATTCTAATATTTCTTCTATTACTAGTCACAATAGTATTATAGTAGAACATCAATAAGTCCACTCTAGTCCATATTTAATCCTTCATTCTGTGGACTCGGGTATGGTGATGCCCTCTCCAAGAGCTGGAGCTTTTGATGTGAGGGTTTTTGATGTTGGAATTTGATGCTGAAGCCTTAAGCTGGAGCCCTGGGAAGTAAGCTCACAGAGGAAAGAGAAGCCAGCCCCAGGATAAGAGGACCCTGAGCCCAGGAAGAAGCAAGCCCTTGGAAGGAAGGAACCTTGAACAAAGAGAGAAGCAAGACCCTGAAAGGGAAGAACCTAGGAAGCCTGAATCCTCGCAGCCATTGGCAGCCATCTTGCTCCAACATGTGACAATAGACTTTGGTGAGGGAAGTAACTTATGCCTTATGGCCTGGTATCAGTAACCTCCTACCCCCAAATAAATACCCTTTATAAAAACCAACCAATTTCTGGTATTTTTGCATCAGCACCTCTCTGGCTGACTAATCCATAAGTTAAGAGGTTAATTGTAATTCCCAGAGCATCCATTAAGAAAATAACGCAAAACACATAGTAAAAGAAAGGACAAAATAATTAAAATGGCATGTTAATTCCTCCATCCTGTGGACCCTGGGATGGTGATATGCACTACACCTCTATATCAAGAGGGGGCTTATATTACACATGGATGATGGATGCAATTCTCCTGCTTGCAGTTGTAGGCACTCTCAGTTCCCTGGTGGTTGACCAACTTCACCTCCCTGTTCAAAATAAGGCAGCAACGGAGGAATCGAGAGGCAAAAATAACATAACACATATAGAAAACAAATGGGAGGGAAACGGACTTTGGCCCAGTGGTTAGGGCGTCCGTCTACCACATGGGAGGCCCGCGGTTCAAGCCCCGGGCCTCCTTGACCCGTGTGGAGCTGGCCCATGCGCAGTGCTGATGCGCGCAAGGAGTGCCGCACCACGCAGGGTGTCCCCCGCGTAGGGGAGCCCCACGCGCAAGGAGTGCACCCATAAGGAGAGCCGCCCAGCGCGAAGGAGGGAGCAGCCTGCCCAGGAATGGTGCCGCCCACACTTCCCGTGCCGCTGACGACAACAGAAGCGGACAAAGAAACAAGAAACAAGACGCAGCAAACAGACACAGAAAACAGACAACTGGGGGAGGGGAGGGGAATTAAATAAATAAAAATAAATCTTAAAAAAAAAGAAAACAAATGGGAAAATGGCAAACATAAATCCTACCTTATGAGTAAGGACATTAAATGTAAATGGATTATACACTCCAATTAAAAGGCAAAGATTGGCAGAATGGATTTTAAAAACAAGCTCTGATTATATGCTGTCTATAAGAGCCATACTTTAGAGACAAAGGACACAAACAGGGTAAAAGTAAAAGGATGGGAAAAGATACACCATATAAATAATAACCAAAAGACAGCTGGAGTGGTTATACTAATATCAGACAAAATAGACTAAGACAAAAATCATTACTAGAGACAAAGAAGGACATTTTATAATTATATAAGGATCAAACAATCAAGAAGATATAATAATTATAAATATATATGAACCTAACAACAGAGCTCCAAAATACATAAAGCAAAACTGCCAGAATTGAAGAGAAAACAAACAATTCAAAAATAATAGTTGGAGTCTTCAGTACCCCACTTTCAATAATGAGTAGAACAACTACACAAAAGATAACAAGGAAATAGAAAACTTGAATAACACCATAATCCAACTAGACCTAACAGATTTCTATTAAACACTCTAATCAATAGGTACAGCATACACATTCTTCACACATGCACATGAGACATGAAACACTATCCAGGATAGACCATATATTAGGGCATAAAACAAGTCTCAAGGCTTTTAAAAGGATTGAAATCATATCAAGTATGCTCTCTGACCACAATGGAAATAAAATTAGAAATAAAAACTAGACTGGAATGTGGGTAGTTCACAAATATGTGAAAATTAAACACCATACTCCTAAATAGCAATAGGTCAAAGAAGTAGTCACAAGGAGAATTATAAAATACTTGGATAATAATGAAAACACAAAACAAGATACCAAAATTTATGGGATACAGCAAAAACAGGGCTGAGAGGGAAATTTACAGCCAAAAGCACCAATATTAAAAAGAAGAAAGACGTCAAATCAATAACATTCACTGTCTTATTCCAGAGCTAAGTTTACTCTTCTGCTCTCTTACAATGTAATCCTTGCAGAACTCAATCATCTGACATTCTGCAGAACATCATGCTATGTTAATGGCATCATGCTGACTGGATCAGGTGAATAGGAAGTAGCAAGTAAGATATGTGAATGCCAGAGAGTAGGTGACAAACCATACAAAGATTCAAGGACTTACACTTTGGGGTCCAATGGTCTGGTGAATACCAGGACACCATCCTAAAGTAAATGACCTTACACTCCCTACTATTTAAAAAGCATGGCACTTAATGATCTTCTTTATAGTTTGGAGACAGCATAAATTACCCTTGGAAATACTGCTCTTACCCAATTATCAGGTGATTCAGAAGATTTCCAGTTTGAAGGTAGAGAGTAAGAGGTCCAGAGAAAGGCTCTGAAGAAGGTCCTTTCTGCAGGGCCACTCAGGTCATGTGGCCAAGCATATCTTATGATGTTAGAGTTATCTGTGGTGAAGAAGAATACTCTGCCAAGTCTTTGGCAAGCACCAATAGGATGGATGCAGGAAGGCATGTCTTCTACAATAGAGTACTACTCACCATTTGAAAATCAGCTCCCTCCCCATGTGCTGCTGGTCCCTAGTGAAAAGTGAGCACCAGACCTTAGGACACCATGTGACTACCAGAATCACTGACTCATATGATCAGGCTAAAATATCAGCAGTGGAAATGGTACATTTGGGATCACGCCCAAGGAGATCCAACTCTCCCTCAAATCACACCTACAGCCTCATGGAGAGATTCTCGGTGACCAACCGATATAGAAGGAGAACATTTAGGAATGTTTCATAGGTAGGCCAGCTTGGTGTGAGCTGAAAATGGACTGCTGCCATGCTAAACTCCTTATGGGGATGATGCTAAAGGACAGTAACAAGGGAAAATGTTCCCAGTGGGCAGAGCTGTACCAGGGCACTGAGTTGCTCACTTTGTCTGAATGGAGAAATGGCCTGAAATGTGGATATGCCCAGGTTCCAGGAAATGATAAATGGCATGACTGGTTGTTCAGGGACCTGTAAAGAGCAAGGCTGGAAAAAGGACATAAAGAAGTTTGGGGGAAAGGCATGTGCATGGACTTATGAGAGTGGAGATTTTTCATCTCATGTTAATGCCAACCAGAGAACACAGGAAGAAATAAAGAACCAGATAGAAAGAATGAGGTCAGCTGGCCTCTGGCCTCAGCCAGTCAGTGTCTGCACAGTGACCAATGAGCAGAGGGGCCACGGTGTCAGGGGTGAAGGCTGCTCACGGGCCCAACCTCACCAAGGGCACCTAGCACTAACCTGTCAGCAGCAAAGACCAGCGTGAGCCCCTCAAGGACCCCTTCCTCCCTGAAGGGAGCAATGATTCATCCTCAATAAGAATTTGCCTTCCCTGATGGCAGGGCACCTGTCAATCCAAGAGCTTACAGATGGAATGATTAACTACATGGGATCCCCTAAAACATCACCTCTGCCAAGGGATGCCATTTTATGATGGAGCTACGATGAATGGGTACAGGACCGCAGGATCGATTGATCCTAACACACCACATCATCTGGAAGTATGCAGCCTAATAAGATGATGGGATGGCACACTAAAGGCTCAGCCACAGTGCCAGCTTAGGGACAACACTGTACCAAAAACATGAGTATTCAAAGACAGGCTGTGGCCTGAATGCTGTGTGCACAGACCTCCACAGACAAGCTGTATGGTCTTAGGTCATGCAATTCTCTGTTTCCTAATCCAAAAAAATGGGGAGAATGGTACCATCTGTGCCATAGGATTGATATGAGGACTGGCACACATGTGTTCAGTAATGTTATTTCCCAGAGGCCCCTGAGCCCATCTGTCCTGGGGGACTGGGAAGCCCTGAACGTCCACTGCTTTAACAAAGCAGGGAGAACAGGACCCCAGACCACACCCCCACACACATAGAGAGCCACTAGCTAGTGAAAATGAGCCTCTGGATGTCCTCCTTAGGAAAGGGGCCCTCACCACCCCTGCATGAGCCCCGCTGCCCAGCCCCCAAGCCCCACTGGCCCACCCCCCTCTGAGGGCTGACCGTGTTGTTTGGGGTGTGCCAGGAGATGGGAGAGATGTCCTTCAGCTGCTGGAGTGTGGGGTGGTAGAAGGCAATGCTCCGGAAAGGGTTCTGGCGCTGGTCCCATTGCCACTGGATGATCTCCAGGCCTATGGGCAGGTCCCCTTTTTGGTCAAAGAAGATTTGGTGACCTAGGAGGGTGAAGTTGACCTTCCAGATCTCCTGAAGTAGCTGGAAGGGCCAAAGAGAAGGGAAGCAGAGCTGGCATCAGAGGCTGGGCCAGACCTGGGAAAGATTCTCTATTCTACTAGCCACTGTTTCCATACCCACAAAACGGGGACCAGATGATTTCAGCACTGTCGCAGCTTGGGAGGCAGTGGCTGAGAGTTCTGGCTCTGGAACCTGACACATCCAACCTATGGACAGAAGGGCCAGACCTGAGATGCCCGGGGGATGGACAGAGGTGGCGAGAAGGGGGTGGCGGAAAGCACATGAAGTTGGGGATCAGGGGCAAATGCACCTGGCTGTGGCCCTGCTCTGCAGTGGTTGGCTGAATGGTCCGGTAGGGCCCCATGCGCTCCTTTTGTTAAGTAAGGGAATTTGACCAGAAGATTCCAAGAAGTCCTTTCAACTCTGATCTTCCAGGATTCCAATAAGTTGTTCAACATTTTCACTTGGATGGCACAGGCCCCTCAAATTTGACAGGCTGGATTTACCCAATCTCCCCCTAATCAGACCTCCTCCCCCCCGCCCCCAAATCATAGGCAGCTCATCCACCTGGCCACTGTCTCTGGGTCTCATGATCATTCCTTCTGCCACCCTGTCCACCTCCCCTGTCCATCCCCACTGCCCCTGCTCTACTGTGTCACCGCACCCTGCCCCTGGGACCATTGCAAAAGCTTCCAAAAGGATTCAGATAGTGCGGGGTTGGGTCTCAGCCTGGCCTCTGGATGACTGTCACCTCATTTGAAACTCAGTTTCATTTGTACATGGATGAGCAACAGTGCAGTTATAGTGGCTACACATGGGTGTTTGGGGGTGAATATAATTCATGTAAAGGGATTATTAGAGTGCAGGGCACAGAGTAAGTGTCCATTATTCATTCATTCACTCACTCATTCAATAAATATTCATTGAGAGTCAGCTCTGAGCCAGACCCAGTGCGGACAGCTTGGATACAGCAGTGAATAGGATTGACAAAGTTCCTGCTTTCACGGGCTTGCACGGTGGCAGGGGGAAAGGGGAATAGACAATAGATAAGAAAGCACTTAGCTAGAACAGCTTGAGATAACGACTATGACCAAAAGAAACAGGAGCAGAGTGATGTGACCCAGCACTGGGGGTGAGGTGCCAGGTTGCCACATCAGTTTTGCAGGTGGTGCCCATTACAAGACGCCCAGTTAGGGCATGGGGATGGACAGCTGGAGGCCAGCCCACCAGGGCTCACAAGCCATGCCCTTGGTACAGGGCTGTGTCCATCTGGAGTAAAGGGCATCTTGCTCTAAGGTGTCTGCACAGAGGGGCGTCATTTTCTAATTCACACAAAGACATGGTTTATGGCAGTAGCAGCCCTGGAGGAAGCCTCTGTGTGCTGGGCTGGGCTCCCAACCTCTCCACTTTCCAGGTATGCGTCCATCCCAGCCTCTCTGCTCTCCATGCCTGCGTCCATCCCAACCTCTCCACTCTCCATTCATGCGTCCATCCCAGCCTCTCCACTCTCCATGCATGCGTCCATCCCAACCCCAGATTGGCTTGTGAGATTGTCTCAAAACATGAACTCGGTGCTCTGGTGGGGACCTTCTGTGGCTCCCTACCACCTCCAGATCAAATCCTATCTCCTTTGTGAGGCCCTGAAGGCCTCCAGCTCCTCTGCAGTACCCTTTGCCCCCCACTTCTCAGACACACTGGCCAGGCCATGGCCATACAGCCAGGCCACCACTTTCCCACTCTCCTCTGGGAAAGCCCAGTGTCTGGCCTCCCCCTCGATTTAATCCTGCCTTCTCTGACCCCTTCCCACCCACAGTGATGCCCCCTGGCCCCCAGACAGGCCCACAAGTATGGCTTCCCACCCCGCTCGGCTGCACCTAGAGACAGGTGACTGTCTCACCTCCTCCTAGGGTGGAGTCCTGACACATTCAGCTCTGGTTCTCCCATGGCGCCAGCCAGGGCCTGGCACACAGCAGGTGCTCGATAAATGGGACTGGTTATCCTGGTTGCTATGATTGGTGCCCTCTGGCCTCCACTGCTGGGAGAGGAAAGAAAGCAGATGGTCTTCCACCACAGGTCGTGATGGTCACAGGAGGGTTTGGGGAAAACCACAGCAGAATGGGCCAGTCCTGGGTTCAAAGCTATTACAGGTTGAATGCAGACCCCCGAAAGATATGCTGAAGTCCTAAGCCCTGGTACCTCAAGACGTGACCTTATTTGGAAATGGGATCATTGCAGATGGAATTCAAGATGAGGTCACATTGGAGAAGGGTGGGCCCTTCATCCAAGGGAGCTGGTGTCCTCCTAAGAAAAGGACACAAAAGACCCAGCGTCATGCTACAAGAGAAGCAGCACCTGAAGTGCTGCAGCTGTGAGCCAAGGAGCGCCAGCCACCGCCAGCAGACTACCTGAAGCTACGAGAGGCCAGCGAGCATTCTCCCCACAGGTGTCAGAACAAGCCTGGCTCTTCCAACACCCCGACTTCAGACTTCTGGTCCCCAGAACTGAGAGACAAATGTCTATTGTTTCAAGACACCTGGTTTATGGTACTTTGCTATGACAGCCCTAGAAAACAAAGACGAAAGTCATATGCTGCCACTTACTGCCGAGCCATCACGGGCTAGTTACTTTGACTCACTTGTCCTTCAGTTTCCCCGCTTGCAGGTTATCAACTTCGAAGAATGGCCATGAGTTAGATGTGATGAACCCTGAGAATTTGGTGCCCAGTAGGCACTCAACAGTGACACTCCAATGATAATTGTGGATACTAGTAATGTAGCAGGACACATAGTAAAATAGAGTATCTTGCCAGCTGGCACCAGAATCCCTTTTAAAGAATAACTGTATTTTTCTTTTACAGTAAATGCTTAAGATTGCAGGATTAGGCTCTGACGTTATTGGGACGGTGAAGTATAGATAAATAGAGAGACGGTGGAAGAAACAGAGGTGTTTTTTTTTTTTCAGAGCCAACTAAACTGCCCTATTAAAAAAAAGGAGGCGTGAGGAGGGTTTGGGGAGGGGCTGAACTGCAGTGCGTGAGGCTGGCACGACATGAGAAAGGCAAGGAGCGGTTTAAGGAGAGGCAGCGAGTGTGGAAGCGCCCCTTGCCCGTGTCGAAGGCCAGTCTCCTCTGCTTCTCTGGATCCTCGGGGAAATCGCCTCCCCTCCGAAAGGCCCTCATGTGCAGAGGGGCATGGGTGCAGGTATCGGGGGGAAAATACATTTAAAGTCCAGCTCCAGGTCGAGGTGGTGCAGACCTGGGTCAGGGTGCTGGGGGCAAGAAGCTCCAGAAGCCTGAAGGCAGATCTCAGAGAGATGGACGGAAACCCAGCCCGACCCCAGGCCCTAACCCAGCAGAGACTGTAGGGGAACCGGGCAAAAGTGAACTACGCTTGAATCTCTAAGGATCTTGGACTGTGCGGATTAAATTAATAAAAATAGAATTTTGTTTTGATACCAAGACTTTGGGCTTGGTAAAGAATGGAGGTGAGGGTGGGGCGGGGCACTCCCCCCCCCCCCATGTTCTCACACCCATTGACCTAGAAGCCTCCAAGGGAGGTGGAGCTAGAGCAGAGAGTCGAGGGCTGCTCGGAGGGGCGGTAGTTTGCTGCAGGAGGGACCCTCACCTGCCAGGGGTAGACCACCGCGTTGGAGCAGGTGCTCCGGCTGCAGCGCAGGACGCTGTGCAGGGCGTGGGCCACGGCGTAGACGGCCGAGTAGACGTTGAAGACCACGCGCTCCCCGGAGAGCGTGAGAAGGGTGCTGAAGGTCTCCGTGGCGCGCAGGCAGGTGTCGCACTCCTGGTTGCAGGTGGGCTGCGGGCTGGTCCCGTTGGGCGCGCGCGGCCCGGCCTGGGCCCGGCGCACGCGGAATTCGCTGAAGCCCGGGATGGTCACCCTCCGCGTGGTGACGCCCAGGAAGGTGCCGGTGCGGCGCAGCTCGGTGAGGCTGTGCAGGACGGGGTCGATGGCCCAGGACTCGGAAGCGATCCACACGGCGCCCGTGAGGTTCCGGCGCAGCACCTCGCGGAAGAAGTTGTGCAGGGCCATCTCGGGCGAGAGCACGACCACCACGCGCGCCGAGCTGCGCTGCAGCTTGTCCACGATGGCCGCCAGGCGCTCGCGCTCGGGCGGCGTCACCGCCAGGTCCGGGCGCGGCGCGGGCAGCGCCTCCTGGAAGGCGATGCAGATGCTGCGGCCCGCCAGGCGCTCGCGGAGCAGGTGGCCGTTCTCGCGGCCGTAGTAGTCGCTGCTCACCAGCACGACGATCCAGTTCCAGCCGTAGGACAGCATCAGCCTCACCATGGCCTCCACGTGCTGCTCGGCGCCCGGCCCCGTGCGCAGCACGCCCGGGAAGCTCTGCTTGTCGCACAGGTCGTCGCTGATGGCGCTGTAGGTGATCTGCCGGGGGGAGGGGCCGCTGGCCTTAGGGAGGACCCACCGAGCACCCCAGCCCCGCGGGGCCCGCCGTCAGCACCTTGGGGACATTCGGGGAGCACGGTGCGGGCGGCACCCCGGGCGAGGTGGGTTATTCCATCAGCAACAAGGTCATTGTTCTGGGAACACTTAACAAGAGCCTACTGTGTGCCAGGCCCTGGGTGAGGTGCTCTTCCTCAGCGTCATCATCATAACACTTACTGAACACCTACTGTGTACCACGTCTTGGGCGAGGTCCTTTCCATCTGCAGCATCATGCTCATCAGCCTAGCAACATTAGTGAACCCACTGTGCGCCACGCCCTGGGCCAGGGGCTTTGGATCAACATCAGCCTCATTCTTATCACCTAGCAACACTTATTGAGCACCTACTGGGTGCCACACCCTGGACCAAGTACTTTGCCTCTTTACCATCAACTGGTGACATGTATTGAGTACCTGCTGTGTGCTAGACCCTGAATTAGATTTGCACATTATCATGGTCATCATCAGAGTAACATTTTGAGAGCACCTGCTTGCGCCAGGCCCTGGGATAGGTTCTCTAAATAATAATAGTAATAAACTATTATTACTAAAATGTAGTGAGTACCTCACCTCCTCTGTGCCAGGCCCTGGGTTAGACAATTTTACACTACCAGCATCTGGCAACACTTATTGAGCACCTAACTGTGGGCTCAGCCTTTGGCTAGTGCTTATGATATTAGTGGCAATAACAAGAATGACCACGACAATCATAATAATATGTATTGAGCACCTATTACCTGCCAGGCCTAGAGCTTTGTGATTTATATCACCCACATCAAGAGCATCCTTGTAGTGACATTTATTGAGCACCTAGTGAGTACCAGGCCCTGGGCTAAGTGCTTTACATGATAATATGATGGTGGTGGTGACGATGATAATGATGATTGTGCCAGGCCCTGGGCTAAGTAATTTACATCAAGTTGATGCTGCTTATTGAGCACCTACTGTGTGCCCCTGAGCATCGTGCTTTCTTCCTCACCATCAGCAGCAGCAGCCTCATCCTCTGAGCCCTATTCCTTCCCTCAGCCCCCAGGACGCTACGTTCTCTTGATTTTCTCCCTAACTCTCTGATCCATCTCCTTTGTGACCTCTTTTTTTTTGTTTTAAAAACAATTTATTGAAGTATAAAATTCATATGTGAACATACATAAACAATAAGTATAGTAAAAGTTGTGAACTTACAAAACAAACTTGTGTAATACCAGACAGGGCTCCCTCACATCGCCCACCACAAATACTTTGCTTTGTTGTGAAACATTTGTAACAAATTATGAAAGAGCATGGGGAGAGTATTCCTACTAACTACAGTCCATATCTTACGTTTGGTGTATTTTTCCCCCAACCCATCCTGTTAACTTTTTTGTTCATAACCATATAATTTATCTAAAGTGAACAATCGATGACATGTGGTATAATTACCAAGTTGTGCATGCATTGCTTCAATCAATATTTGAACATTTTCATTACTACAGAAAAAAGAAAAGAAAACCAACAACAACAAAAAACCATTATCGTCCCCATATGTTAGCATACTAATTACAAATCCTATGATTTGTTTCCCCATTTCTATTCATTCCCAAACATTTATGAACTATTTTTTACCATTCTGCACAGATTAAACCTCTGCTTTCCATTTTCTAACCACATTCTTTTCTCTGGTGACTTATATTCTATTAACTCCATGAGTTTGCTCTTTATATTTAGTTCATTATAGTGAAATCAAACAATATTTCTCCTTTTGCTTCACTCAACATAATGTCCTCCAGGTTCATTGTCATATGCTTCACAACTTCATTTCTTCTTATAGCTGAATAATATTCCATCGTGTGTTTACACCACAGTTTGTTCATCCATTCGTCAGCTGATGGACACCTGGGTTGTTGCCGTCTTTTGGCAATTGTGCATAATGTCACTTTGAACATTGGTGTGCAGATGTCTGTTCATGTCACTGCTTTCAGTTCTTCTGGGTATATACCTAATAGTGGTAGTGCCGGGTCACACGGTAGATCTTTTATATATCTAACATTTTTAGGAACCACCAACTGGACTTCCACAGTGGCTGTACCATTCTGCATTCCCACTAGCAGTGAATAAGCATTCCTGTCTCTCCACATCCTCTCCAACACTTGTAGTTTTCTGTTTTGTTAATAGTGACCATTCTAGTAGGTGTGAAATGATAACTCATTATTGCTTTGATTTACATTTCCCTAATAGCCAGTGATGTTGAACATTTTTTTCATGTGTTTTTTCACCATTTGTTTTTCTTTAGAGAAATGTCTATTCAGGTCTTTTTGCCCATTTTTAAATCAGGGTATTTGTCTTTTTATTGTTGAGCTGTAGATCTCTGTATATATCATGGACGTTAGACCATTGTCGGATGTGTGATTTCCAAATACTTTGTCTCATTGAGTCGGCTGCATTTTTACCCCCTTCACAAAGCCCTTTGAGGCGCAGAAGTGTTTAATTTTTTCTTTTGCTGCTCATGCTTTAGGTTGTAAGGTTTGAGAGTCCCCCACCTAATATAAGATGGTATAGATGTTTCCCTACGTTATCTTCTAGGAGTTTGATGGTTCTGGCTTTTATACTTAGGTCTTTGATCCGTTTTGAGTTGATTCTTGTATAGGGAGTGAGACAAGGGTCCTCTTTCATACTTTTGATTGATAGGTATCCAGTTCTCCCTGCACCATTTGTTGAAGAGACTGTTCTATTCCAGAAAAGTGGACTTGATCGGCTTATTAAAAATCAGTTGATCATGACAGATGGCTCTGGCGCTCATTGCCTTGCCAGCGGGCTCTACTTTAGAATTTGTGCTCCTGATTGTGATGGAGTTGGACTCAGATGTGACCTCTCTATGCATGACTCTTCTGTCACTTTCACTGAGCCTGTGGTTGGCGCTGAGGTTTGTATACGATCAGGAGACTTTTTTTTTTTTTAAGATTTATTTATTTATTTAATTAATTCCCCCCTCTCCCCCGGTTGTCTGTTCTCTGTGTCTATTTGCTGCGTCTTGTTTCTTTGTCCGCTTCTGTTGTTGTCAGCGGCACGGGAAGTGTGGGCGGCGCCATTCCTGGGCAGGCTGCACTTTCTTTCGCACTGGGCGGCTCTCCTTACGGGCGCACTCCTTGCGCGTGGGGCTCCCCTATGTGGGGACACCCCTGCATGGCAGGGCACCCCTTGCACGCATCAGCACTGCGCATGGGCCAGCTCCACACGGGTCAAGGAGGCCCGGGGTTTGAACTGCGGACCTCCCATGTGGTAGACGGACGCCCTAACCACTGGGCCAAGTCCGTTTCCCTACGATCAGGAGACTTGAATCTCTGGACTGACCATGTGCCAGCTGGGTCCTGAGCCTCAACAGAGTTGCAACACCTACCCTCTGGTTCATTGGACTTACCCAGGTCACTTAACAGAGAGGGAATGGTCAACCACCACACCAGGGACCCGAGAGTGTCTACAACTGCAAGCGGGAGAATTGCCTCCATCAGTCATGTGGCATCTAAACCCCTTCTTGATTTAGAGGTGGAGTGGACATCGCCATCCCAGGGTCCACAGGATGGAGGAATATGATATGGATTGGACTGGACTTGCTGGTATTCTGCTATAGAACTCTTGTGACTCTAGCAATGGAAGAAATTGTATCATTGATATGGAAATGGTGGCCAAGGGAGTTGCTGAGGTCAGGGGGAGGGAGGCAGAGGTGTGATATGGGGCATTTTCAGGACTTTGGAGTTGTCCTGAATGATATTGCAGGGACACATGCCAGGACATTGTATATCCTGCCATAACCCACTGGACCAACTGGGGGAGAGCGTGAACTACAGTGTAAACTATTGTCCATGTTGTGTGGTAGTGCTCCAGGGTACATTCACCAAATGCAATGAATGTTCCTTACTGATGAAAGGGAAAGTTAATGTGGGAGGAGTGGGGGTGGGGTGGGGGATGGGGTATATGAGAACCCCTTGTGTTTTTTAATGTAATATTTTATGTGATCTATTTATCTTTTTTAAAAAAAAGACAATAAAACAAAACAAAATAAAACAAATATCAGTTGACCATAGAGACAAGGGTCTGTTTCTGAACTCTCGATTGATTCCATTGATCAATGTGTCTATCTTTATGCCATTATCATGCTATTTTGACCACTGTAGCTTTATAATACACTTCAAGGTCAAGAAGCATGAGTTCTCTGACTTCGCTCTTCTTTTTTAGGATTTTTTTTTGCCTATTTGGGACCTCTTTTCCTCCAAATACTTTTGGTAATTGACTTTACTATTTCTGTAAAGTAGGCTGTTGGAATTTTGATTGGTATAGCACTAAATCTATAAATCAGTTTGGGTCTTCTTCACAATGGATTCTTCTAATCCATTAACTCGGAATGCCCTTCCATTTGCTTAGGTTTCCTTTGATTTCTTTTAGCAATATTTTATAGTTTTCTGAATACGGATCCTTTCCATTCCTGGTTAAATTAATTCCTCGATATTTCAGTTTTTTTGTGGTATTGTAAATGGTATTCTTTTCTTGGTTTCCTCCTCAGCTTGCTCATTATCTGTGCATAGAAACACTACTGATTTTTGCATGTTGATCTTGTATCCTGCCACTTTAATGAACTCATTTATTAGCTCTGATAGTTTACTGTAGATATTTCGGAATTTTCTAAATATAGGATTATGTCATCTGTGAATAGTGAGAGTTTTACTTTCTTTTTTCCAATTTGGATGCCTTTTTTTCCTTGCCTAATTGCTCTAGCTAGGACTTCTAGCACAATGTCGAATAACAGTGGGGACAGTGGGCATCCTGATCTTAGAAGGAAAGCTTTCAACCTTTCCCCATTAATGTTGGCTGTGGGATTTTCATATATGCCCTTTATTAAGTCAAGGAACTTTCCTTCTATACCTATCTCTTGAAGTGTTTTTATCAAGAAAAGATGCTGGATTTTGTCAAGTGTCTTTTCTGCAACAGTCAAGATGATGATGTGATTTTTTTTTCCCTTTGATTTGTTAATGTGGTGCATTACATTAATTGATTTTCTTATTTTGAACCACCCTTGCATACTAGGAATAAAACACACCTGATTGTGATGTATAATTGTTTTTATATGCTGTTGGGATAGATTTACAAGTATTTTGTTGAGATTTTTTGCATCTATGTTCATTAGAGACATTGATATGTAATTTTATTTTCTTGTATCTTTATCTGGCTTTGGTATTTGGGTGATGTTAGCTTCATAATATGTGTTGGGTAATTGTCCCTCATTTTCAATTTTTTGGAAGCGTTTAAACAGGATTGGGGGAAACGGACTTTGGCCCAGTGGTTAGGGCGTCCGTCTACCATATGGGAGGTCCGCGGTTCAAACCCCGGGCCTCCTTGACCCGTGTGCAGCTGGCCATGCGCAGTGCTGATGCGCGCAGGGAGTGCCGTGCCACGCAAGGGTGTCCCCCACGTGGGGGAGCCCCACGCGCAAGGAGTGCGCCCATGAGGAAAGCCGCCCAGCGTGAAAAGAAAGAGCAGCCTGCCCAGGAATGGCGCCGCCCACACTTCCCGTGCCGCCGACGACAACAGAAGCGGACAAAAGAAACAAGACGCAGCAAATAGACACCAAGAACAGACAACCAGGGGAGGGGGGGAAATTAAATAAATAAATAAATCTTTAAAAAAAAAAAACAGGATTGGTATTAATTCTTCTCAAAATGTTTGGTAGAATTCACCTGTGAAGCCATTTTGTCCTGGACTTTTCTTTGTTGGAAGATTTTTGATGACTGGCGCTCTTTGCTTGTGACTGGTTTTTTGAGTTCCTGAATTTCTTGTAGAGTCAATGTAGGTTGTTTGTGCATTTCTAGGAATTTGTCCATTTCATCTAGGTTGTCTAATTTGTTGGCATACAGTTTCTCATAATATCCTCTTATGATCCTTTTTATTTCTGTGGGGTCAGTTGTAATGCCTTCCCTTTCATTCCTGATTTTATTTATTTGCAGCTTCTCTCTTTTTTCTTTGTTAGACTTGCTAATAAGGTTTGTCAATTTTACTGATTTTCTCAAAAAAACAGTTTTGTTGATTTTCACTATTGCTTTTTTTTTTTCTTCTCTCAATTTCATTTATTTCTTCTAATCTTTGTTCTTTCTTTCTGCTTACTTTGGCATTGGTTTACTGTTCTTTTTCTAGTTTCTCGTTTCTGTGTTAGATCCTTGATTTTAGCTCTTCTGTTTTAATATAGGCATTTAGGGCTATAAATTTCCCTCTCAGCACTGCTTTCACTCTATCTCATAAGTGTTGTTAGGTTGTGTTCTCATTTTCATTTGTCTTGAGAGATCTCCTAATTTCTCTTGCAATTTCTTATTTGACCCACTGATTGTTTAGGAGTGTGCTGTTTAGCCTCCATATATTTGCAAAATTTCCCCTTTCCTTCCTACTGTTGATTTCCAGCTTCATTCCATTATGATCAGAGAAGGCGCTTTGTATAAGTACAATCTTCTTAAATTTATTGAGAACTGTATTGTGGCCCAACATGTGATCTATCCTGGAGAAAGATCCATGAGCATTTGAGAGGAATATATAACTTGCTGATTTGGGGTTCAGTGTTCTGTATATGCCTATCAGGTCCAGCTCATTTACCATATTGTTCAGTTCTCTGTTTCTTTGCTGATCTTCTGTCTACTTGTTCTATCTACTGATTTGAGTGGCATTTGAAGTCTCCAACGATTATTGTAGATTACTATTTCTTCTTTCAGTTTTGCCAGAGTTTGCCTCATGTATTTTTTTTAAAGACTTATTAATTTCTCTCTCCCCCGCACCCCCCGCACCCCCCCCCACCCCCCACCCCCACTGCCCTCACTGTTTTGCGCTCACTGTCTGCTCTCTGCGTCAATTCACTGTGTGTCCTTCTGTGTCTGCTCGTCATCTCTTTAAGCGGCACTGGGAACTGATTCTGGCACCTTCTGGAGTGGGAGAGGAGAGCTCAATCACTTCCACCACCTCAGCTCCCTGGTCTGCTGTGTTTCTTGTTGTCTCTCCACTGTATCTCTTCTTGTTGCATCATCTTGCTACACCAGCAACTTGCACAGGCCAGTACTCCACATGAGCCAGAACTCCACAAGGCCAGCACCCTGCATGGACCAGCTCTCCACACAAGCCAGCTTGCCTCGTGGGCCAGCCTGCCTTCACCAGGAGGCCCCAGGAACCAAACCCTGGACCTCCTATATGGTAGACAGGAGCCCAATTGCTTGAGCAACATCCGCTTCCCCGCCTCATGTATTTTGGGGCACCCTGGTTAAGTGCATAGATATTTATGACTGTTACTCCTTCCTGGTAGATTATCCCTTTCATTAATATATAATGGCTTTCTGCATCTCTTATCAGTTTTTTGCATTTAAAGTGTATTTTGTCTGACACCAGTATAGATACCCATGCTCTCTTTTGGTTACTGTTTGCATGAAATATCTTTTTCCAACCTTTCACTTTCAGTCTTTTTGCATTCTTGGGTCTAAGATGAGTCTCCTGCAGCCAGTGTGTGGATGACTCCTGTTTACTTATCCATTCTGTCAGCCTATGTCTTTTTTTTGGGGGGGGGGGGGCTTTTTTTTTCTTTTTTCTTTTTTCTTTTTTCTTTTTCTTTTTTCTTTTTTCTTTTTCTTTTTTCTTTTCTTTTAGCCTCTGTCTTTTGATTGGGGAGTTTAATCCATTAACATTCAGTGTTATTCCTGTACAAGCATTACTTACTTCAACCATTTTATCCTTTGACTTTCATATATCTAATCTTATTTTGTCCATCTTTTTACCTTTTTAGTTACCTTTTCTGATAATCTTGACTTCTATACTGTCCTCCAAGCCTCTCTCTCTTCTCTCTTCTTTTCTGGCTATTGAAATCCCTTTAGTGTTTCCTGCAGAACTGGATTCTTCTTTGTGAACTCTCTTAGTTTCTGTTTTTCTGTGGATATTTTAAGCTCACCATCATATTTGAAGGACAGTTTTGCCAGATAAAGATTCTTGGTTGGCAGTTTTTCTCTTTCAGTACTGTAATTTTTTTTTTTTTTTTTTTGAGATACTGGGGTCAGGAATTGAACCCAGGACCTCATATTTGGGAAGCTGGCTCTCAACCACTGAGCCACATCAGCTTCCTCAGTACCGTAATTATATCACATACTGCCTTCTTGCCTCCAGAAATCTGCACTAAGACTTACTGGACATCCCTTGTATGTGATTTTTCACTATTCCCTTGCCACTTTCAGAATTTTCTCTTTATCTTTGGCATTTTGCATTTTGCATATTGCGTGTTTTGGGTTAGGTCTATTTGTACGTATTCTAATTGGAGTACACTGTGCTTCCTGAACACATATACGTGTCTTTCATGACAGCTGGGAAATTTTCAGCCATTATTTCCTCAAATACTCTTTCTTCCCCTTTTCCCTTCTCATCTCCTTCTGGAACTCCTATAACATGTATGTCAGTGTGCTTTGTGTTATCATTCAATGCCCTGAGCCCCTGCTCTATTTCTTCATTCTTTTCTCTCTGTGTTCTTCCTTCTCTTCAATTTCGGTAATTCTTTCCTCTATGTCACTGATTTCTTTCTCCTATGATTTCAAATCTACTGTTGTCTGTCTCTATTGTATATTTTACCTCAATTATTATGTTTCTATCATTTCCAAAGCTCTATTATTTTTCTATCCAATATTTCACATTTTTTTGTGCTCACTCAGTGTCTTCTTAATGTCTTTTCTTTCTTTAGCCTTGTTCTCCTTCAACTCCGTGGTTTGATTTAGGAGATTTGTATGAACCTCATTGATAAGCTATTTCAAGTCCTGTGTCTCATCTGGAGCTTTGAATTTTTCCTTTGCCTGAGTCATAGCTTCCTTTTTCTCTGTATGGCTTGTAATTTTTTTGCTGCTGTTTAGGCATCTGAGTCTGTTGCTGAGTTTACTCTGATGTTCAGTTTCTCTCTCTTGCCTAGGGATTTACTGTTAAGTAGCTGTGTGCTACCACTGTTCTTTAACTCTTGGTTCAACTTCTATATATTTAGGATTGCCCCTGTTTAACTGCTCAAACCAGGGCTTAAGGACCCAGTAATGGGGTGCAGAACAGTTTCCAAGGGCCTTGAAGAGGGTGGCAGTAAAGGCACCTGCTTGCCTCATTTATTTTTCCTTTTTCATGCACTTTTCTGATCTGGCCAGCAGATGGTGCTCTTGGCAGACTGCTCAGCTCAGCCCCAGGGCGCTACGAGGGAACTCACTGCCAGTAATCCCTCAAGTGGTAGGCGTTGTAGAAGCAAAGTCTTTAGAGGCTTTCTCAGAGGCTCTTCTGCTCCCTTGGCTGGCTGCACCCTCCCTCCTTCTGCCTCCTCAGCAGCCAGCCTGGGGCAGTAGAGAGGGTGTTTGAGAAGGCAAATTACCTTTAGTTCCCTGCCTACTCTCAGTGCAATGTCTGGGTCTCACCTAGCCTGGGAGTGCGCTACTCCTCCACTACAAAAATCTGAATTTGCTCTGGGCCGTGTCCCTCCCTGCCCCCTATATTGGGGAAGAGGACTCCTGCTACCACCTCAGTCTGCAGCCACTGCTGTCCACAGCCGCTGCCCTCGGCAGACTGCTGCTTGCTCCACAGGTGGGACACGGGCGTCTGCAGCTGCTTTTGCAGCTCTGCTGCGGGGATTTTGCAGCCAGTTGGGCCCCCTGTTCTTCCCCTCTCTCTTCTGGGAGGTCTTCCCCTGGTGCCCTGAGCCCCAGAGCAACCCTCCTGACGGTCTCGCCTGTCCTCCAGCTATTTTTTCCCTGGGAGAGCAGTGACCCCTCTGCCTCTCCCATCCTTGCAGAATCCCAGGCCTGTCTCTTCCCCACCCGCCTCCTTCCTTTGGCGAGCTCACCCCCTCCTGGCTTTAAGCACCGTGTCCATGCTGGCAGCTCCTGGGGGACAGGCCCAGCCTAGATGGCTCTCCTAAACCTCGGGGCGTTTTTCAACCTGATGGACATCTCGGATTTAGTATACCCGACCTGTTCCCCCCACAGCTTTCCCCATCTTGGGTGATAGCAAATCCATCCTTACAGTTAGTTAGGCCCAAAACTCTGGAATCATCCTTGACATGCCACATTCGATCCATGGCAAATCCCAACGGCGCTACCTTGCCAGCTCCCCGCTCCCTCCCAGTACAAGCCACCATCACCCCGGGCCCAAAGTATGACGTCCTCCTCCCACCTTACCCCCTGGACTATTCCCAGTGTGGCAGCCTGGCTGACCCCTCCGAGGCACACACCGTCAAGTTCCTCCTCTGCTCAAACCCTCCCATCAGCTCCTAATATCACGCAGGAGAACCCAGCGCCCTTCAACAGCCCCCGTGGGGGCTGCCGCGGGCCTCACCCCTCTGACCTCTTCTCCTCCCACTGCCCCCCGATCCCAGTTCTGCTCACCCAGCTCCAGCGACACCCCAGGCATCCTCCGCCTTTGTGTCTGCTGACCCGTCTCCTGCAATGCTCTACCCCTGGAAACGCACACAGCTCCCTCATGCTTTCCCTCCAGCCTTTGCCCTGACACCATGACAGCCACCTGGCCACCCTGTTTAAAACTGCACTCTCCCCTCTGCCCGCTCCAGCCCACCCTCCAACACACCCAATCCCCCTTTTCCGGCTTTTTCTTTTTTCTATTTATTTATGTTTCTTGTCTGTTTCTTGCCACTGGAATATAAGTGCCTGGGGGATAAGGAAGTTTGTTTAGCTCCTTGCTGTATCCCCTGTGCCTACAACAGTACCTGGCACACAGTTGGTGCTCAATAAATATTTGTTAAATGAATGAAAGAGTGAAGTCAGTCCTGAACTAGATGCTTCGCCTAAAAATATGAACATTCATTGAGCAGCTAGTCGGTGTCAAGCCCTGTGCTAGGTGCTTTACGTGATAAAAACAACAGTGACCATGAGTGTTTGTGACTGCCTGCGGTGCGGGCGTGTGCTAGCGGCTCTCACTAGAAGTACCCGCCATGCCAGACTGGACTAGCACTTTTAATCCTGATGATGATGGTTATAAGAATAATAGAGCATTTTCAAGGACCTCTTTTGTGGCAGACCCTGTTCTAGCCCACCTTCCAAGCTAGGATTCGGCGTTGTCGGAGTGTTCAGTCCTGTGCAAGATGCTTTACGTAATAACAACAACATTATTGACCACCTCCTGTATGCTAGGAGCTCTTATTCAGCTTGAATGCTCTAAACTTCAGACAGTCCTGGCATGTTATTCTTGTTACCCCACCTTAGAGGTGGGGAAACTGAGCCTCAGAAGAATTAAGGGACTTCCCCAAGGCCTCACAGTGGCCAAGGCTCAGAGTCCATTTGCACCCCCCCCCCCCCCACCGTCTGTCTTCCTCCAGCACCTGAGCTCTTAACCAGCCAGACCAGGCTGCCTGCCCAGGATGGGGCTGGGTGGGTGTCCTAACTCTGTCTTGCTCCCACCGTCACTTTCCGTCCCTATGGTTGGTGGGAAGATGTGGCCTCTGAGTCCTCCAGACAACCACCCCTCTGCCTCCCTTCCCAACCCCTCTCCCAGTGCCCAAGGGTCTCACCTGTGGAACAAGCAAGAGGGAAAGGATGTGGGCCACAGTGATAGTGGCTTCAGAGTTGTCAGGGCCGATGACAGCCACCACGCGGGGCACAAAGCTGCTGTAGTCCTCCTGGATGGGCAGGAAGTAGTTTTCCTGTGCTAGGAAGTAGAGCACAGGCTGGATGTTGTTGGAGAGGTAGCAGGTGTCCACCATCTCATAGCCCAGCCGCACACCTGGCAGCAGGCTACTGTGGTTGTTGATCTCCTCCACCGCGAAGCGCATGGCCTGCATGAGGTTGTAGCCCAGCACCTTCATTTCATACCTGGACGGGCAACAAAGAGGCAGAGTGGTAGAGCCAGCCTGCCCCTCCTGCCTACCACAGGAAAGCCAAGGCCTTGTCCAGGAAGGAGCTGCTCCAAGAGATTCTGCCCTTTTACCACGTCATTAGCACTATACCCCATCTCTAGGATCACCATTGTCACTATCACCACCATCACGATCATCACCACAACTGTCTCCACCAACACCAACATCACCACCATCACCACCATCACCACCACCACCACCACCGCCACCACCACCACCATCACCACCGCCACCACCGCCACCACCGTCACCACCGTCACCACCATCACCACCATCACCACCATCGCCACCATCACCACCACTATCACCACCATCACCACCACTGCCATCACCATCACCACCACCACCACCGCCACCACCGTCACCACCACCACCACCATCACCACCATCACCACCACCACTATCACCACCATCACCACCATCGCCACCACTATCACCACCATCACCACCATCGCCACCACTATCACCACCATCACCACCACTGCCATCACCATCACCACCATCTCCACCACCACCACCACCACTACCATCTCCGCTATCAGCACCACCAGCTGCACCACCACCATCACCACCATCACCACCACCACTAGCTCCACCACCACCACCACTGCCATCACCATCACCACCATCTCCACCACCACCACTACCATCTCCACTACCATCTCCATTATCAGCACCACTACCACCTCCTCCACTACCATCATCACCACCACCACCATCTCCATTACCACCATCACCACCATCACCATTACCACCATCACCATATCCACTACCACCATCTCTCCACTACCACCAGCACCATCATCACCATCTCCACTACCACCACCACCATCTCCACTACCACCATCACCACCACCACCACCACCATATCCACTACCACCATCACCACCGTCACCATCACCACCATCACCACCATTTCCTCTACCACCACCACCATCTCCATCATCACCAGCTTCACCACCACCACCACATTCGTCACCATTTCCATCACAGTTAGCACTGCTCTTTTCAGCATCATGACTAGCAATATCATCACTTCAACACTGTCACCCCACCATCATCAAAGCATCAACGCATCCCTAACGACAGCATGTGCAGTTGCATCACCAGCACCTCCCCTCACTATTTTCAAGCCGGCATATAATCTTCCCCCAGTATCATATAATTGGTGTGTTTCTCATACTCCACCCCTAATCATCTTTTGCACTCACCTTTCTTTCTCCCTCTCTCCCTGAATACCTTTATCTCCTCTACACAAAGTCTCAGGCCAGCTCCAGTGGCCTGGCCATCACGCTTGCATGAAGTTGGCTCGCCTAGCCTCCAATAGATGTTGCCACCCCATGGAGATCACAGGGGGGCAGAAGAAACTTCCTTCAGTCCTGGAAGGTCCCCTACCCACCCAACCACAGCCCCAGAAAATGAAAACCTTCCCCTCCAGTCTGGACCAAAGAGAATGGAGAGAAGAAATCTGTGACAGAAAAACCGCATTCTGCCTCCCAAAGCACCTGGTTCCTAGACAGGGCGTTGACCTGGCCCCACCAGGAATGCCCCAGTTACCAAAAGAACTAGGAGTGGTTTTGATGGTCTCTTAGATCCCTCTAGGCTCTGATATCATGTAGCTCTTTACAAAGGGACATGACACTGGGGTGACCGATGATTGCCAAAGATGTTGGTGACCTGGACTCTTGGGGTCCTCCCTGGAGCCAGTGAGGTGGATCCCAGGATGGGGGGCATGGTTGGCCACGAGTCAGGAGGAGTGTTCCAAGCCCTCTGCCCTGGGCTGACCCCCCAAGGACTGGAGGCCCGGCCCAGGCTTCCCCCCCAACCCCTGCCACCACTCCCAGCCTCCCACCGGAGACTCACTGCTTGCACTTGGGCACCTGCAGGTAGTTGAGGTGGATGGTGCCCTTCAGGTTGGCGTGGAGGGTGAAGAGGCCGCCCAGGAGGTAATCCCCAGCCAGGTGGAAGTCCGAGGTCTCCGCCGGCTTGGTCAGGGCCTGCAGCAGGAGGAGCAGGGAGCAGACCTGCCTGGCCTGGGGCCCCATGGCTGGGAAGTGGGGTTCCCCGGAGGTGGCCCTGCCTCACTGGAGAGCTGAGGGTTCTGACACCAAGTGATTTGCACAGACATTTACATAGTGACCGTCCGGCCACTGGTCATGGGGTGGGGGAAGCACCTGGGCCAGGTGGGGAGGTGTGAGGGCTTGGGGGTACCACTGGGGTTAGGCTGGTCCTTTCTCAGGGCACAGGGGACCCTAGATGGTCCAGGAGAAGCCCATTGGAAGAAGCCCGGCTGGCTTGGCCAAGCCCCTCATCTTCTGCCCTTTGGCTGAGGACAGATCCCATCTCGCAAACGTTTCAAACTTTTGGGGAGTGAGGAAGGACATGGGTACTCACATCAGGAGTCAGAGCAGGGCAGCTAAGCGAACCCAGCCTTTAGATGGCAACCGGGCTGGGCTGGCATGTGGTAATGTCTACATGGCACCTGACCCACTGTAGCTGCTCAAAAAGAAGGAGCTACTGCCATGGAGAACCACTGGCGAGCGCTTGCCACCAACCTGGCAGCTTGCTGAGTGCTTGTCATCCGCCACCTTGTTCAGTGCTCGCTAGAGCTGGCACTCCTACCATCCCCATTTCAAAGATGAAGAAACTGAGACAGAGAAGTTAAGACACTTGCCCCAGGTTGCACAGAGGCAGGGTTGGGATTCAGACCACATTGCCTGATACCAGAGCTCAGCTCTCAGCCACCAGGCCATATTACACGGCCAGGTTATTCCTTTTGATAAAAAGCAGCAGCGGCAAAGCAATGGGGACAGGGTGGGAGTCTTGCTCCCTCAGAAGGCTGCCATCTGTCAGCCCAACAGTCCATCAGTCAGCCAGCACGGCAGGGTGAGCACCCTCTGGGTGGACCCAGCTCCAAAGGGAACAGGTGTTGGCAAAAAGAAAAGTTTAAAAGCAAGGCGTTGGGGAAGCAGATGTGGTTCAAGCAGTTGGGCGCCTGCCTACCACACGAGAGGTCCCAGGTTCAGTTCCTGGTGCTTCCTAGAGAAGGTGAGCAAGACAGTGAGCCGACGCAATGGTCTGGCATGGCAAGCTAACATAACAAGATGACTCAACGAAGAGACACAAAGAGGAAACACAATGAGAGGTGCAATAAGCAGGAGCGGAGGCGGCTCAAGCCATTGGGTACCTCCCTTCCACACGGGAAGTCAAGCACACAACGAGCAGACACAGAGAGCAGAGAGTGAGCACAAAATAACGGGGGGAGGGGTGCGGATAAATAAATAATAAACTTTAAAAATATATTTTTAAAAAATAAAATCGAGTTGGATGGAGAGACAGCTCTTGTAAAGTAGGGACCCATTGGGTTAGAGACCCTTTCCATGGAATGCTCCTTTGTTCTTCCAGGTCTGACAGTGTACCTGGCAGGAGTCTTAGGGGACCTGCTTTAATGCTCAGATTGAACAGGTCTGTCACAGGCACCTCAACAGCTGCTGCGTTCAGGGGTGGTGGGGGGGGGGGGCTCCAAGTCACAAAAAAGTGTTTGGAAACCCAATATTCTCCCTGTCTACACCCCACTCCCACCCCAGGCAAGCCCTGCTCCTCCAAGTCCCAGTCTTGCCTCCTTGCCTCCTCCAAGAAAGCACCCCTGCCGCCCCCCCCTCCAATTCCTGAATTTCTCTCCGGCTTTTACTCTCCTGTCTGTATCTTCACTTGGCACCTGCCAACAGCCTGCTATCCTGGCCACTTCCTGCTGATGAGTCTACACTTAAGGAAACTTGAGGCAGCATGACTCTGACAAACCTGGGTTTAAGGAGAGTTCTGTTTGCTGTGTGAGCATAAGCAGTTTACTTAACCTCTCTGAGCCTGTTTCCTCCCCCCCAGTGAAATAGGGATAGTAATACCAGCCTTTTGGGATCATTGCGGGGATTAAATAAAATGTCATGTGCAAACTACAGGATGCAGCGCAGACGCTGGGGAGGAGTGACTTTGCCAAAGTGTGAGATTTGCCCTCCTGTGATGAAATGAACTGGCACAGGTCGGGACGGGGGTCCCACAGGCTCCGTACCTGTCTGAAAGAGCCCCAAACTTCTGGAAGATGCCCTGAAGGGCGGCATCCAGAGTCAGCGGGACACCCCCTCTCCTTGACCCTGGCCTCTCCTGGGACGGCCATCCCACGATATTTAAAACAACAAGGAGAGGCCTCCTGGCTTCACGGAAGGGTTCAGAGTTGCTGTGTGGCCTTGGAAGTGGCCCTGTCCCTCTCTGGGCCTATGTAAACTGGGGCCTTGTTGGGGGAAGTTCCAACCCCTAAAACGAAAGAAAGAGTCCCAGCCAGGGAGTCTGGAGGTACAGGTTCTGGACCTGGCTCTCCCCTCTGCACCCCAGTTGCCTCATCTTTACAGTGGGGAGGCCCTCCTTGGACTGAAAGCCCGAGCGCCGTCTCTAACGCATCCTGAGCGCCTGCCCCCTTCCCACGTCACACCCGCCCCCCCAAGCTCAGACCCTCCTCGCCTTCCTTTTGGACTTGTCTGCCTCACGCTGGCAGCTCAGACCCCACCCCAGCACAGCTCTGGGTCCACGCCTCCTCTGCTCTAACACCTCCAAAGCTCCCCACTGCCTGCAGCGTCAGGCCTGAGCTCCTCGCCCCGCGCTCGAGGCCTCCCCTGCCCGCCCCAGCTCATCCCTGCTCCCCAGCCTGCCTTTCCCGTCTGCTCTCTCCCGTGCCATGGGCCCCAAACGACAGCCTCGCCGGCCGCCTTGGAATGGGACCGCAGAGGCCCTCCCTGGCTGGCACTCTGCACCTCGGAGACCACAGTGGCCTGTCCCGCCAACCACTTAAGGGTTGGGAAGATAAGGACAATAAAGGAGTGCCCTTTCCCAAGCACATGACATGCCACCGTGTGCCAAGCCCTTTTATGCATTATATCAGTTAATTCTCACAACCAACAGCAAAGTAGCTGTTTTTACTCCCATTTTACAGATGAGGAAACAGGTTCAGAGAGGATACACAGTTTGCCTGAAGTCACACAGCCAATAGGTAGTGGAGCCAGGACTTGAACTCCGGCGGCCCCAGCTCTTACTCGCTGAGCTGTGTGACTCCGCTGTGTTCTGCTTACCGGAGCCGCCCTGGGCAGGGGCGGGGGGGGGGCTGCTGCCCTCCTCCATCACGGGGTCCACTTCAAGGCTGAGACGCTGGGGAGGGAACAGTTCCCCGGGCACCGCCACGAGGGGGCACAGTGAGCACACGTGTCAGTTCTGAAGCAGGAAGAGCAGATCCTGGGAGCTGGGAGGCCCTGAGAATGTTCTGGAGTCTTCCAGCAAGGCAGGTCGTTTGGCAAGTCTTGGGGGTAAGGGTGTGAGAGAGAGAGAGCGTCTAAACTGCCCGGGAGCCCTCTGAGCTGTGGCCCCAGCCCCACCGTGCAGGGCTGTGGAGCCCAAGCCACTGGCCCAGGCCTGCTGTGCAGCCAGGGACACAGGGAGGCGGCTACAGAGGGGCCGAGCGGCTGGAAGATGCCCGGGCGCGGGGCGCCAGAGCCGAGGGGGCCCAAGACACCCACAAACCCACCCGTTATGCAGGTGGGGAAACTGAGGCCCAGGGAGGGACAGCCCCCCAAAGCCCAGAAAGGCAGGTTGGTTCTCCTACATTCCAAAGACGTAAACGAAAAGCACGTAAGGGCAGCCCTGCGATGCCCCGCGCCATGCGGGCCCCACGATGGGGGTGAGGAGGGCAGACACCTGCAGCCAAGCACTCCCAGGCCATGCAGCATGGGAGAAGGATGGTGACAGCCAGCGTGTGTTAGTTCTGTTGTAGACATGCTTTGAGGGTTTGCTATGGGCCAGGCTCAGTGCCGAGCACTCACCCTGCCCTGTCAACCCTTTATTTTCACGACCATGGCCGCTGGGATTTGAACCTAGGTTGTTTCATTACAGAATGCATAATCTTTCCATTGCATTAGTGGAAACCATCTTAAATTTAAGGCCATATCAAAAGGGGCAGGCTGTCCAGAACAAAGGAGGTGAAAGTCCTGCCATGGGATGTGGCGGTGCTCTTATTTCCCCATTTTGCAGACGAGGAGACTGAGGTACGGAGAGGGCGGTAACTTATTCAAAGTCACAAAGTGAGTGTGGGGACTGGCACGAGCTGAGCCCATGTATCCAAGGACCACCAGAGTGGTGATGACTGAGGATGAGGAAGGCATGGGGGGTCGTAGTGGACAGGGAGAGCCGCTCAGGCGGGTCCGAGCGTGGGAAGGAGCAGCCTTGGCTGGAGCTGCTCGCCAGCTCTGCCCCAGCCGGCCGGGTGCCGCTGGGCAAATCATTCCAGTCCCTGTGCCTCAGTCTCCCCATCTGTGAGCCATCAGGGCTGGACTTGGTGCTTTTTAACATTTTCAGGGTGGGAGTGAGCATCCTCTTAAGATTCTTTTTAATTCTCTTTTTTATTTTTCTCTCCTTCTCACCCCCTCCCAGTTGTCTGCTCTCTGTGTCCACTCGCCGTTTGTTCTTCTGCGTCCGCTTGCACCCTTGGTGGCACTAGGAAATTGCATCTCTTTCTTGTTGTGTCATCGTGCTGCATCAGCGCTCCATGTGTGCGGTGCCACTCCTGGGTGGGATGCGCTTTTTTCACACAGAGCAGTTCTCCTTGAGGGGCAGTTTTCCTTGCGGGGTGCCCTCCTTGTAAGTGGGCTCCCCTACCTGGGGGACACCCCTGCGTGGCAGGGCACTCCTTGCACACATCAGCACTGCGCATGGGCCAGCTCACCACACAGGCCAGGAGGCCCTGGGTATTGAACCCTGGACCTCCCATGTGGTAGGCGGACGCTCTATCAGTTGAGCCACGTCTACTTCCCCTCTTGAGATTCTGATGGCAGCCCTGGACGCTAACACATGCACCAAAACAGGCAGGTGCACAAATCCAGGGGTATCCATGGACCCTGGGCTGAGATGCCTGGGCTGGGCGCTCCCCAGGGGCCTTGACATCTAGGAGGGGCGAGCGGCTGCGGGTGGGGCCCGGGGACGCCCTCCGGTACTGGGAACAGGCCGTGCACACTCAGCCAGGCCCGGGGTGCTCACACCTGGGTGGCTCTGGTTGCCAGGGCAACGGAGACCCATAAAGGCCTACGCAAAGCAGGTGGGCGCAGGAGAGGCCAGGGCGAGCCATGGCAGGACCGGCCGGGAGAAGCCGCCTGCTCGCTGGGCAGCTGCTTCCCCGGGTGCTCACGGGAAGGGGCTGGCCTCGTTTGCTCTAGGAGAGGGGGAGGGCCTTGGACGTCCTTCCTGCCCCTGCCAGGGTGGGGGGAAGGGGGCAGGGGCGCAGGAGACGCCCCAGGGTCTGCATCAGCTGCTCCTCCCCCCACTCCCCCCCCCGGCTGTCTGCCCACTCGGCCAGCTGGCCGCTTGCCTCTCGTCCTCAGTCCCCGTCTCTTTCCTGCTAGCACCCCTCCTCCAGGTGAACTGGGCGCTGGAGATCCAGCTCCAAACTGGCTTAGGTCGGGGCAGGGGCCACCCAGGCAGGGCCCCTCCCGGGGAGGGTGCTGCCTGCTGGGGCCACAGAAACGCCTGGGAGGAGGCAGCTGCGGCCCAGGGCCAGCTCTCAGGGCCTGCCTCATCGCCCTCCCTCACCTCAAGAGATCAAGAGCCAAAAGCGCCGAGGCCGGGACCTGGGGGAGGGACTCTGCCGTGGCTGGTGGCCTTGAGCAGGCTGTGTCCCGACCACATCTGGAGGCTTCCAATGACCACAAGCTCAGTAAGAAGCAGCGTAGCTGCTGAAGCCCGCGGGAAGGGGAGTAACATTTATGAAGCCTCTACAAGGCTCTTTAAACATCCTGGCACCTGCTCACCAGTTGTAAGGAGTTTTATCCCCATTGTACAGATGATTAAATGGCTTGTCCAAGGTCACTGGGATTTGAAGCCAGGTTTGTTTCATTTCAGATCTCATCATCTTTCCACCGCATCAGTATAAGCCCTCTTAAACCCTAAGGCTTTATCAAAAGGAGCAGGCTGTCCAGAACAAAGGAGGTGATAGTCCTGCCGCGGGATGTGGTGATCCGACTTCACACGGGTAGATGAGGAAGATTATAACAGTAATGGCTCAGTTTCTGACCCTTTCTAGGCACCTGTCCCAGGACTCGGCTCGTTTTAATTCAGCTCGTTCAATCCTCATAACAACCAAAAGGAATGAATACTTTCACCGTTATCCCCATTTTACACAAGAGGAGGCTCAGGGGGGTGATGGGGCTCGGGCAAGGTCAGGCAGCCAGGATCCCAGCTCAGCGACCCTCCTGGGCCTCCGCGGCAGCACCGGGGGAGGCCGTGAGGGGGACGAGGCGGCAGACGGCATCCCACGTGGAGCGGCTGGAAGACCCGGGTGTGAGGGGCGATCGGGGGGGGGGGGGGGGGGGGGGGGGAGGCTGGTCCTGCCTGCAGGGCTCGCGGGCCAGCCTGGACCAGCGGCAGCCCCCACTCCTGCTGGCCTCGCCTGCGAAACGGCCAGAGGCCCCCTCAGCGGCGGGGAGAGGAGACGAGATCATCGACACGGAGCTGCTCGGTGACCAGCAGCCGCGGCCACGCCATGCTGAGGCCTCGTTCCTTTTAAAGACGACACAAGACTGTCCCGCTGGGCCCCAAGGGAAGGCCGAGGGCCACGGCTCAGAGCCACCTGGGTGACCGGCCCGGCCCTGCCCCTCACCGGCCGTGACCCCATCCGGGCAGCCTCCGTCCTCCCCGCCGCACCTGCTGCGCAGGCCAGGGAGCAGGGGCCCAGCGGGACGCCAGGCGCTCGCTCCGCCCGGCCTCCATGCTCAGGGAGCTGAGGGTGACGGCCTGGGCACTCGGGCGGCGAGGGGGGGCACGGCAGAGACCGGGCACAGAACCCCGACGCGCCTCGGCGCCCGCGGGCCGCGCGGTACCTGCCGCACCACCCGGGGCAGCTGCCAGCACCTGGGCGAGGGGAGGCCGGGGCTGTCGGGGCCGCAGCCTCGGCCCAGCGTCCAGGCCCTCGACAGGTGTGCCTCTTCCCGGCCACCTGCTGAGCACCCAGAAGGCTGCTGGATTCCCAAAGGGGCCGGGGCAGCGGGGTGCCGCTGTGGCCTCCGTCCTTATCGGGCAGGACTCCCTTCCCCTCCCCAGGCCTCGGTGTCCTCAGCTGTGAAATGCGGTTAAGCGGCGGCACCTCCCCACCGGGCGCGTGAGGGTCAAGGTAAGCAGCAGAAGCACCTGGCCCGTAACGGCTGCTCAGTTAAATCCAGCCTCTCCTCCTTCCTGGGGCGCACGTCCAAGGCGAAGGTGCGTAGGGGGGTGGTTGACAAGAGCCGTTCCCTTTCCTGGGCACAGGCTCTGCAGGGCACGTGCCCGACACTTCCTAGTTCAGCTGCTCCTCCGCCCTCCGAGACGCATCAGAGCTGAGGCCCCGGAAGCCAGAGACCCAGGCAAGAGGGGCGAAGGCTGGGTGGAGCAAAGGCAGGCGACTTTGCTCCCCAAGCCTCAGTTTCCTCACCTGTAAAGCGGGCTGCTACGTACCTCATGCTGGGAGGACCCTAGGCCAGGACATGGAGCGCTGGGCACAAGGTCTGGCACCCTGCCTGCGTGTAGACCAGGCGGCCTCCAACCAGGGCACAGGGCGAGGGCGGGCGGGTGATGGACTGCTGGATGCCACTCCAGGAAGAGGGTGGGTGTGCACGCTGCTGCTTGCTGCGGGCCCCCAGGAGCCGGTCAGCCTGGTGAGCGGGTGGCAGCCCAGGTGGCCCCGCATTTCCTTAGTGCACGCCCGAGTGGCAGCCCGCGGACGGCGGTGGCCAGGACGTCCGGCTCAGTCAAATGGTTCACGCTCCCAGCCCAGCCCGCGGCCAGCCCCAGCCCCAGCAGGGAAATGAAGAGGCGCCACAGGCCGCCGCGGGCATGGGGACTGACTGTGGCCACCATGCAAAGAGGACTCAGGCGCCCGGCGGGCACTGGACCTTCTAGAGTCGGGGCACAGGGTTCCAGGAGGGTGGGGTGAGATTGCAGTGGTGGAGGGAGCAGCCTGGGAGCTGGGGGGCCCGACGGAGTTGGGAGACTCTTGGCACCAGCAGACTGGGTTCAAACCCCGGCCCTCCCACAGCCAGCTGTGTGGCCTTGGACTAGTCATTTCACCTCTGACCTCCACAAGACAATGGCTACCCGGTAAGGTCGTTGTCAAGACTGTATGAACGCTATATGCCATTCCCTAGTAAGGGACCATGACATTATAGTGGGCTTCAAATTTCGGGGAGTTCTGGATCACAGAGTATTTCAACAATGGCAATGGAGGGATACTGGTATGGGATACCAATGACAGGTGATATATGACTGACAGGGAGCTGTACAGAACATATGTCCAGGGTGCATGGTAATGTTTGGATATACTCATAGTCGCAACAATTAAAAACCACAGTAGGGGGGGTACTGGGTTCCTGGCCAGTGGTGCTCTGTCGTGGTCCCTAGGGGAGCAGCGACAGTCTCCCAGGTACAGTGGTGGGGACCGGGAGGGAGTGAGGGTTCAACAGTGAGCCCCTGATACTAATGACTATGCTTGTGAGCTGATAAACCCAAAATAAGAACAAGGCCTAGAGCAACTTTGTGCCTGGGAATTTCCTTCTGTCAGCCTTCATGTTACTCAAATGTGGCCAGTCTCGAAGCCAAACTCAGCATGTAAATGCAATGCCTTCCCCCCAGCGTGGGACATGACACCCGGGGATGAGCCTCCCTGGCAACGAGGGACCACTATCAACTACCAACTGATGATGCAACTGGAAAATGACCTTATACGGAAGGTTCAATGCGGATCAGCAGAATATCCATGTCTACATAAAATACCATGACTTTAAAATGCTGTTTGACCTAAAGTAAGGGGGAAATGGAAAGGAGAAATGAGTTTATATGGCTACGAGTTTCTAAAAAAGAGTCTGGAGGCTGGCAGAAGGTTTGCCCTCATGCACAACTGAGCAGAGTCAGAGAGACAGATAAAGCAGATACAACCCCCAGATATTGGCTCCTTTGAGGGCTAAAGAGACCCATGGGAGTTATGGTCATGGCCGATGGGGTTAACTACCAGGGCAGATGGCCCCTCTTTGGAAATGGTGTTTATGTGTGATGAATCTGGACTCAGATGGGATCTCCCTTCATAAGACTTTCATGCTAATGTGCTGGAGGTGCAGTTAATGTTGGGGTTTAAGATATATTTAGGGGATTTGAATCTCTGGACTGACAATGTGATAGCCAGATCCTGAGCCTCAACAGACTCCAGCACCTACAATCTGATTTATTGGACTTACCACACTCAGCTAAGATGGAGGTGAAGAAGGACAACCACCACACCATGGAGCCTAAAGTGATTACAACTGAAAATGGGAGGATTGCATCCAGCATCCAGGTGGAATCTGAGCCTCCTCTTGACATAAAGGTGCAATGGACACAACCAATCCAGTGTCCACATAGAAGAGGTGGCATTGGATTGGGAAAAGTGGACATAATGGACAAAGGGTATGGGGAAAGGCAGGAAGAGATGAGAGGTGGAGGCGTCTTCGGGACATGGAGCTGCCCTGGATGGTGCTTCAGAGGTAATCACCGGACATTGTAAACCCTCACAGGGCCTACTTGATGGAATAGAGGAGAGTATGGGCCATGATGTGAACCAATGTATATGAGGTGCAGAGGAGCCCAGAGATGTACTTGCCAAATCCAATGGATGTGTCATGATGATGGGAACGAGTGTTGTTGGGGGGGGGGGGAGAGGGGGGGTGGGGGGGTGGGGTTGAATGGGACCTCACATATATATTTTTAATGTAATATTATTACAAAGTCAATAAAAAAAAAAAAAATTAAAAAAAAAAAAAAAAAAGACTGTATGAGGCTGTTGTGGGTAAAACAGTGGCTCGCCTACTCTCTTGCCCATCCCGGTGTGACCTTGGGCAGGCCCCTGGGTTCCTTCTGGAACCATTACAAGGGCCTCTACCTGCCTTGGCCTCAAAATGCAGTCACCCACCCCTTCCCTTCCCTGAGCCGCAGCCTGGGGAGCCAGCCCCAGGCTCCAGGAATGGGCCAGCCTTCCTGGAGTCACCCCCTCGTGCACAAGGAAGGGGAGGGTTCCCATCCCATCCCCTCAGCTCTGCGCGCTGCCCAGGGGACCCTCGGCCAGGGAGGGGAGGGTACAGTTTAGGAAACGGCTCCTTTTCACTTCCTGTGGGTGGACAAACGCCGGGAGCACAGGTTCTGCGCTCAAGCCCCTAGCCCTCCAAGGCCTTGCCTGGCTGCCGAGCAGGTCTTCCCGGCAGTTCAGGACCACGCGTGGACTTCTGGTAGAAGAATGAGTCCTGCAGTCAGACGGTCCTGGGTTATGCCCAGCGATACCATTCCTGAGCCACCTGGCAAGTCCCTTCACCTCTTTACACATTCACTTCCTCATCCGCAAAATGGCAACATAGCAAAAGCACTTAAGTCGCAAGGCCATTATCAGAAAACAAATGCGAAGTCCTTGGCACGTAACAACCCTTGTTACAAAAGCAGTGGGCAACGTTGTTGAATTGTTCATTATGGGTTCTAAGCACTTGATAAGAATTAACTCATTTAATCCTGATGATAAACTGTGAGGGAGGGGGTATTATTACCCCCATTTTACAGATAAAGAGACAGAAGTTCAGAGAGGTGTAACTTTTAGATCACACTGTTGGGAGGTAGGGAGTTGGCATTTGAACCCAGGCCATCTGGTGCCAGAGTTCCTGCCACCCCAGGCAGGGCTCCCCAAACACCCTTCCTTCCATGCGGCTGAGGGCAGGGCTCTCCCACCACCCGGCGGCTCAGTGGCAACACGGTCAGATGGAGAAGCTGGCCACCCATCACCCCACCAGAAAGGCCACCGGTTTAAGTAGAGGGCATTTTATTGGGAGCGACAGGGCAGATCCCATTGCCTCCTCACAGTGTAGAAGCAGCTGAACTGGGAACCCTCCTGCCCCTACCCCTCGCGGGGGGGGGGGGCGGGTACCCCAGAACTGGCACAGCAGCGCCTTCCCCTGCACCAGCAGCGTAGGCAGGCCCCGCTGTGGGCCCCGGGGCGCAAGACCGAGCTCCTGGGGGACGGTCCCGCCAGCCCCACCAGGCCCACGCCAGCCACCGTTTTGAGGAGGGCCCTGGTTTTCAGGGTCCCCCCAAAACTGTCCTCCAAAGTCACCCCTTAGAAGCCCCTGGCCACCGAACGGCTGCATCAGAATGGGCCTCTGAGGGACTGGACCTTGCAGAGTCAGTCATATGCTAAGAAGGAAACTCCACGGGCAACACCCCTGGCCCCAGGGGACCCCAGGCTAGACCTCGGGGTGAGGTAGGGGGCTGGGAGAGGGAGGGGGAGGACACGTCCACCTGAGCACAACCTGAGCTCCCTGAGAGCTGAGCTCCTGCAGGAAAGAACTCAGGCGAAGCCGAAACAGAAGGAAGGCCCATCCCTGGGTTTTCCAAAATCACAGCCCCAAGGGGCGGCCCCTCAGCCCATCGCGTGGAGCCAGCCGGGAATGCCGCAGGTCTCCTGTGAAGAGGGGAGCCCTGGAGAAAGGCACGCAGCGTCTAAGGCAGGTGGCAGGAGAGGGTGCTGCTGGCTCGCCTGGTCTGGGCAGGGTCAGTGAGGAAGGCGGCAGCTCAGACCAAGGGGGGGCCGGCGCCCATGCCCTGCAGGCGAGGAGTCACGTCCAACCCGACTCTTGGTGGCCTCGGGGTAGCTGGGAGAGGCTCTGGGGGTGGTGGGGTTTGCTGAGGGCCTAGAGCTGCCTCCGCTCCCCAAGGGGTCCCAGAAGCTGCTCCATCTCCATCCCCCGATTCCTGAGCCCCTGGGCCAGTGCAGGGGAGGGAGAACCAGACAGGAGGAAGCAGCCGGGGGTGAAGGCTGGACCACCCAGATGGTCGGCAGGGAAGGGGGTCGCAGTCCTGCTCCTCCCCAACATGATCCCAAGCCATCCCGAGCACTCGTCACCAAGCAGTGGGGAGAGGGCCACAGCGGGCGGCAGGGGGCAGGGCTCCGGCGTGGCTCTGGAAAGGCTGCCGTCGCCAGGGGCTGGGGCATCTCGACAGGCCCGGGTGGACGTGGATGCTCAGGGGTTCACTGCATGTAGGCGTAGCGCCAGTCCCCCAGTGGCCCGTGGGTCTCCTTGATGACCTGGGGCGACGTCCAGCGCAGGATATAGTGGGGGCCCCCTGGCTTGTCATTGGTTCCTGTGAAAAAGACAATTATTTTCCTCCTAAAAGACACAGCAGTTCTGGGCAGAAGGGAAAGGGGGTGGGGAGGAGGCTGAGGGAACAAATGAGGTCCCGGCACGGCCCACCAAGGTGCCCGGCTTGGGGCATTAGGATGAAAAGGCAGCGGGACATACAGAAGACCCTGGCAGAGGAGGGCGAGGGACCTGCCTCAAGCCTGGAGGGCACGGGGGGCTGGGACACTTGAACCAAAACCTCGCCCCAGCCGTGAAGGTTCACGGAGGGCATCTCGGGGCCAAGTGCAAGCAGCCAAGGTCGCTGCAGCCAGAACCGAGGAGCAGGCAGGACGCCGGCACTCCCGGGGTCCGTGCACCACGTCAGCAGGGGTGTCTGGGAGGGAGGGCAGCACTGTGGGAAGAGCACTAGCCTGGGAGTCGGAGCCCTGGCATCCAGCCCTGGCTCTGCCACCAGGCAGCTGGGGCCTTTCTGAGCCTCGGTTTCCCCATGGAGGGAGTTGGACTTAAGTGATCATGAGCATGGCAGTAAAAAGTGTGGGTGCTGGAACCAAAGTCCCTGCTCTATCCCTTCCAACCACGTGGACTTGAGTAAGTCCCTTCACCTCCCTGTGCCTCAGTTTCCTCCTCGGTAAAATGCCAAGCACAGTAACAGGCCCTTGGTCAGCCGCCGTCAAGGGTCTCTCAGGGCCTGGCACATAGCCTGTGCTCAGAAGACGGGGCCATCTGCACTGCTGACAACACCCTTTGAGAGGAAGGAACCAGGGTCTCCCGCCAGAGGCTTACCAGAGGCGCGGGCTCCCCCGAAGGGCTGCTGGCCCACCACGGAGCCGGTGGACTTGTCGTTGATGTAGAAGTTTCCAGCGGCATTCCGCAGCACCTCTGTAGCCTTGCGGACCACGTCCCTGTGAGGGCAGGGCAGTGGTGAGTGGGCAGCCCCCGCCCCCAGCCCAGGCGGGGTCCAACCTGACCCCAGGCCCAGCCCCGCTGCCTGTCCAGAGCACCAGGCTAAGCCTGGGAGAGGGCACCGGCCAGCTGCCAGCTCTGGGTCCTGGAGCCTGGGCCTTCTCCTCTGGAAAGGGGGTCAGCACAGGGACTGGACAAGGCCACCTAGGAGGCACACGGTTCATGGGAGGACAGAGGGCCGGGGCCACCTGGGCCAATCTGCCTGCCCCTGGGGAGCTGTGGGAACTCTCAGACCCCCACCTGCCCCCTCAGGGGCCAACCCCACCTCCACTCTCTCAGAGGCAGACCCGGGCAGCAGCTAAGGCCACGGAGGACGGGAAAGCAAAGGTCCAGGGTTAGTATCGGGGGACCCAGGTCGAATCCTGCTTTGGCAAGACCAGCACTGACCCTGGCCCCTCCGAGCCTCCAGGTCCCTCTCTGTGGCAGGGAGCTCATGTCGTCTTGTTCCATGGGGCCCCCTGAGTCTGGGGGATCTTGTCAAAAGCACTGATTCCCAGGTCCCCAGAATCGGCATTTTTAACCAACACCCCGGCTCCCTGTGCACCTGCCTGCCAGGGCCAAGGTAAGTGGGATGGAGGGAAAGCAAGGGGGGTATTGTCACCAGGGGACGTGCTCAGGACAATGTGGGGACCAGGCACCGGCGGGCACTAGGACGGCAGCACTGGCAGAGGGGCTGCCGGGCCACTCACTTATCCTGGGCGAACACTGCCCCCGTGAGGCCGTAGCTGGTGGTGCTGTCGACCAGCTGCAGCGTCTCCTGGAACTTGTCATCCGGGTAGACATACACGGTCAGCACCGGCCCGAAGATCTCCTGGAAGAGAAGCCCCAGGGTCCGGCCCTCCACCTGGACCCAGGCCCCGAGCGCCCCCGGGCTCCCCGCTCTGGCCTCTCCCTCCTCCCACGTCCCCAGTCCCTCGGTGCCCTCCAGGGACAGGAGTGTGCCCAGCTCCGTCTTGCCTGCCCCACCCCGCGTGGGGAAACTTCCCAGCCCTCCCTGCGAGCCGGAGAGCACAGGGCCCAGGCCCTCGGGGTTGGGGGGCTGCCGGGGGGAGGGGGCGGGGGCGGGGTCTCCCCCAGCGCAGTCCCACTCCTCCCTCGCGGCCCCGCCCCACCGCCCTGCCCTCCTGCGTGCAGCCTCCGCTGCTCTTCTGTGCAGCGGGGATGGTGGCACCCGCCCCCGCCGCAGTTAAGGGCCCATTGGCCCACAGCAAGTCCGACACTGTCAGCTGTCAATGTCCCTGCATGGCCGCCATGAGGACAGAGGAAGCTCGAGGACAGCGTCCAGGACAGAGCGCTGGGCTGGGTGAGACCTGCCTCTGCTCTCACCTGACAGTGCTTTCTCAGGACCTCATTTCCCTCACCTGTTAGTGCAGATATGGCCGCGAGGGGACAACTGCGTGGCAGCGCCCACCCCCCCAACACCGTGCTCGGGTCCAGGCCGCCCACCCCCCTCACCTCCTTCATGATGGGCTCCTGGGGGTCCTGGCTCTGGATGATGCAGGGCTCCACGAAGTAGCCCACGGAGTCATCGCACTGGCCCCCAGCCAGGACGGTGAGGCTGGGCGAGGAGCGGGCGTGCGCCAGCCACTTCTTGATGCGGCCAAAGGACTGGGGGCAGCGGGGAGGGAGGCATCGAGGACCAGCTGCAGACCACGCCCAACAGCCCCCAACACACTCGCCCCACAACGCCTGTGCCCGAAGGGCCCAACTTCAGAAACGGGGCAGGGAGGGGGAGAGAGCAAAAACTGGGAGGAGCCAAGGGCAGGTGTGCACGCTCCCGTGTGTGTGCATGTGTCATGTATACGTAGGATGCTCCACAGAAGCCACACACGTACACAAATGCACACGGACGTCTATGCACGGCCGTGTCTTTGTTTAAACGTATGGGTATGCGTGTGCATCTACGCAGATATGTATGTATACAAGGACACACGTGCAAGTGCATGTGTGTTTAGATGTATGCATGCAGGTGAGTGTGCCATCTGCAGGGTGACATGAGGACAGGCGTGTCCTCACATATGCACTAAGAGGGGCTCGTGGAGCCTTCCGGGGTGTGCAGGGATAAGCTCTTGTCTGCTTATGGATGATCCTGCCCTTTCCACACCTGTGTGTCTGACTCTGCCGAGCTTCCTTGTCCAAGCAGGGGGCTGATCGTCAGGACCCCCCATATCTCTTCCTCCTCCTCCTCCCCCCCTGCAGTCTGGGGCTCGGGACCCCAGGAATGCCCTGCTTCAAGCTCATACCTTGGCGTCAATCACCGCAGAGAAGAAGGTCCCAAAATCCTCTGCAGGCTGGCGCGGGAAGCACCAGAGAGAAGGCCGAGTCACCACGGGCCCCAGACAAAGAGCCTCCTCTCCCCGCAGCCCTCCGCCCCACCCGCACAGGAGCCCCCTGGGGGTCCCGCTCAGAGCTGCCCAATCCCATCAGCCCCCCGCTGGGCCATGGCGGGGGGGACGGAGGTGCCACTCACGTCGCCCACTTTGATCCTGCTGTGCTCCTCCAGAAGCCGCCCTTTGATCTGCGGCCACAGCGACTGGGGCGCGTAGAGGCGGGAGCAGGCGGAGCACTTCTGGCCGCCGTACTCAAAGGCCGAGCGCAGGGTCCCGCTCACCACGCTGTCCACGTCGGCCGAGCGGTGGACAAAGTGAAAGTTCTTCCCACCACACTCTAAGGGCGCAGGGGGTAGGCAGTGACCGGGGAGCAGGTTCCACCGGCCAGCTCAGGCGCCCCAAAGCACGGCCCAAATCATCCACGGGGGCCCTGCCCAGCCCCCGGCACTAGCAGACGGGAGCTGGAGGGAGCACGGATTCACAGCTGGGCAAAATCCCAGAAGCCGACGAGCCGGGCCTACTCCCCCACTGTGTGCATGTGGAAACCGAGGCAGGGG
The DNA here is from genome assembly GCF_030445035.2 of Dasypus novemcinctus. NCBI lineage: Eukaryota > Metazoa > Chordata > Mammalia > Cingulata > Dasypodidae > Dasypus > Dasypus novemcinctus. The sequence continues at coordinate 115,987,766 of NC_080681.1, read as the reverse complement.
AGGGCAAAGGCTCAGAGGTCACCGGGCCCAGCGTCCCCAGTACACAGGTGAGGAAAACGAGACCCAGGCCGGGGGACCTACCCGACACGAGGGCAGAGGAAGGGCCAGAATGCAAGGCCCCTGCCAGCCAGGCTCACCCTCTGTATGCAGCACTGGGCACAGCTTTCCCCAGGCCTGCCCTGGTGCCGGGGAGAGGGTCTGCCCTGAGCTCCTATCACAACAGGCAGCTCTGGGGACAGTGTAGCTGCCCGCAGCGGCACATCCCCCCAGATTCTCAGGGGTGCAGATGGCGTCTTCTTGCCATTCAGGTCTCAGCTTTCCTGTCACCCCCTTGAGGGCCTCCCCGGACCACCCCAAGCTGCCACACCCACCCTTCTGGCCTTTACCGCTCACCTCTTCTCCCTCCTTCATTTCTTCCCAGCCTTGCCGCTACCTGATATCATCTTAGCTAGAGACAGCCTGCCTCCCGCTGCTGGAGAAGCTCTGGAGGGCAGGGCCTGTGCCTTGTCATCGCTGCGTCCCCAGTGTCCAGAACAAGGCCCAGGTGGATGCTCGTTTATTTGCTGAATGAATTGGCAAATGGATGGATGCAAGTCCGGGGGCAAAAGCGCTCGCACCACCCCTGGGAGCTGCCAGGGCAGTCTCTGTCCCTAAGGATCCCACCAGTTCTCAGCACCCACAGAGCACCTGCCCTTGGGGGCATCACCACCCCCTCCCGCTCTCCCATGACGATGGAAGGGACCCCTCGGGCCACAGGAGGGGGCGGGGAGGGGCGCTCTTACCTCCAGCCAGGCGTGGGAAGGTACGGAACCGGTCCAGGTTCTGCGCCACCTGTTTCCACAGGTGTTTGAAGGTGCTGGGACCAGAGGAGCACAGGTTGGGGATCAGGGAGCTGGACTCCACCCCTGAGAGGGTGAGGGTCCTGGGAGGTGGGCAGTAGGCCACCTGGGGTGCCACCAGAGGGAGAGGGCCACTGCTCCAGGAGGCCAGGGCAGCAGCCCAGCAGAAGGTGGGCAGGGGTGGCAGTGGGTGGGGGAACAGATGTGGGCCAGTGAGGTGGCAAGATGGTGGGGGGGAAGGTCCCGGCTCAGAAGCCCAGGGCGCTGAGCTCCAGTCCTGGCTCCGACGCTCACAGCTGTGCGACCTGCACTCTGACTTAACCTCTCTGAGCCTCTAATAGTGAGCCTCACCTGGGAACTAGGGCAACAGTCCCCACCTGGCAGGACTATTCTGTGAATGGCTCCAATGTAAGGAAAGTGCCGAGGACAGAGCTGGACAGGGGCCTGCCAGGGACCAGTCGTGGCCGCGGTCTGCAAGGCGCACCCCAAGCCCAGCACCCAGGCTGGAGATACCAAGCCGAGGAGGGCCTGGGAGAGGGTGTGCTCCGGCCCCCGCCCCAAGCTGCCACTCGGAGGTCTGCGCCTCCTCCTGGGGCTAGGCTATGGAGTGTGACCAACCTCGGCACCGCGAAACAATAAAAATGCTAATCAGCCGGGAGCGGGCGGCACCGCCGCTAATACTAATTTATGACTGTCCCACCTCCAAGCCCGCTGCGCAGCGCAGCATGGCAAATGGGGGCCAGGCCCGCTCTGCCCGCTCAGGGTCGGGACCCCCTGGGGCCCGCGGCTGGCAGGGCTGGCCTTTTCAGGAAACGGCCTTTCTCAGCAATTCTCACGCTGCCGTCGCCACCGGTGGGGAAGGGGTGTGCAGCTAAGGCAGGGCAAAGGAGGCGCGAGGCCCCCGCAGGTGCCCCCAGAGAGAACGAGAAGGACCCTGGGCCTCGGACCAGATGCCCAGCTGCCCAGACGTCTCCACCTAGACACCCCGCGGATGCCTCAAACTCAAGGGGACCAGCGTAATTGCCCAAGCCTGTGCTCAGGGCCCCTTCCACCCAGAGCCTGGGGTGACCACCACCCCCCTCCCCCACCAACAGGCCAGGCCACCAAGTCCCCTTTCGGTGCTCTCTTTCGAACCTGCCCACCCCTCCCCATCCCTCCATCTCTTCCCTGGACCCGTCGTCACTGTCCCCCTTGGAGGCTGACAGTCTCCTAACTGGGCCCCACTTACAGCTACTGGAGAATTCTCGCCCAGGTCAGAGATACCATCTAGCACAGGCTGCCCATGCAGGGCCCATCGGACCAAGCAGGCAAAGTAAAAGAGGGATGGGGACCCGTGGGGACGCAAGGGAAGCAGGGGCACCCGCCCGTCTACAGCCAACGGTCCCAAATGGAAATGCAGGCCCGGGGCAGCCAGAGTGACCACGTTCTTGAGTGATGCCCAAATGTGGCTATTATAGGAAATTGTCCCAATTTTACAAGGTCGGAACATCATTATCAGGGTCCCACTTGAGGGTCACCATCTGCCATCTCTGCTTGCAACAGAAATCTCATTGAGCCCCTACCTCTGCTTAGAACCTTCAATGGCTCCCACCGACTTTGGGGTAAAGGCCAGACTCCCCTGGAGGCTTATAAGAGCCTTGACAGCTGCTAGGCTAGATCCTGAGAGTAGGGGCCTTTTCTGGCACTCACAGCTGCAGCCTCGGCTCCAGCAGAGTGCCTGGCACGTGGGAGCTCCGTAAATGAGTGAATAAGAGTGATGAGGCTGGGAAGTGGACTTGGCCCAGTGGTTAGGGCGTCCGTCTACCACATGGGAGGTCCGCGGTTCAAACCCCGGGCCTCCTTGACCCGTGTGGAGCTGGCCCATGAGCAGTGCTGATGCGTGCAAGGAGTGCCCTGCCACGCAGGGGTGTCCCCCACGTAGGGGAGCCCCACACACAAGGAGTGTGCCCTGTAAGGAGAGCCGCCCAGCGCAAAAGAGAGTGCAGCCTGCCCAGGAATGGTGCCACACACCCACAGAGCTGACGCAGCAAGATGACACAAACGAAAAGAAACACAGATTCCTGGTGCCGCTGATAAGGATAAGAGCAGTCACAGAAGAACACAGCAAATGGACAGAGAGCAGACAACTGGGCGGAGGGAAGGGGAGAGAAATTGAAAAAAAAAAAAAAATGGGGCAGCTGCCGGCCTCATCTCCCTGTCTCAGACCACATCCTGCCTCCACCCTCTGACCCTGCAGGCCCAGAACTCAACAGTTCCCTGAGCCCAACGTGCTCTGTGGCCCCGAGTCTTCCCTCCGAGGGCTCTGCTCCCTCTCCTAGGACACTCTTCCCCCACCCACTCCCCTTCCCCTTTGCCCACTCATGCCTTTGGTCTCAGCTTAGATGCCACTTCCTCCAAGAAGCCTTCCCGACTCCCCTCCTCCAATCCAGTCTGAGCTCGCTCATGCCCTTTCCAGTGGCAGAGGTGGCATCGGAATCATACATGCCAAACACGTGCGTAGGCAGCCAGCAAAGCTCTTTTCCGGTCATTAAATTATTTAATGCCCACAACTGCTCTGCGAGCTCGGGTTCATTGCTCCCATGGTACAGGTGAAGAGACAGAGGCTCAAAGAGGTGTGGTGGCTGGCCCACGGCCACACAGTGCATACGTGGACACAGGAGATGGCTGACCTGTGCGTGACAGCCCCGGGCCCTGGACAGTGGCGACAGTGACCACCCCGCCCCAGTGCCCAGGCACTTACGGCACGCTGCCGGTGAAGTTGATGCCGCAAAGGTGCTCTGAGCTGGTGACGGTGTCCCCGAACACGGGCCCGTCGGCCGGCACAAACTGGATGACGTTGGGGGGCAGGCCCGCCTCCCGGAGGACGCGGTAGACGGCATAGCTGGCCAGCATGGCGGTGTCGCTGGGCTTCCACAGGACCACGTTGCCCTGCTCAGGAGGAGGGACGATGACCCGCGAGGCCGAGGGCCACCAGCCTGACCCCACTCCCACCTCACACTGCCTCCTGCCCTCTGCTCCCTAGGAAGGGCCGGAGGCGCCTGTGGGGGCTGGGACGTCCCCTCCCCGACCCCTCCTCCAGGTGCCCGCTCTGAGCGCCAAAGGCCTCTGCCAAGGAGGCCACGCCCCTGCCCTGCCTGGGCCACACTGCCCAGGCGCCCCTGCCCCAGAAGCCGGCGCCCGCTGGTCCTGCCGTCACCCCCTGGGCATGACTGTTCTGGGTGTTTCCGAGTTGCTGTGGCTCCTTGGGTGCGGCCGGCAAGTACTTACAAGGCATCCTCTGCACGTGTCCCTGGCCGAGGGCACGTGAGCATGGCACAGGGGTGCTGGGAGGCGTGCCCCGCGCCGCAGGGTACCCGAGGACGCCCCTGGCACACACTCCGCAAAGGCCAGGAGCCAGAGGCCCTCGCGGTCAGCCAGCCTGCCTCAGGGGCCCAGGCCAAGTGACCGCCCCACCGGCCCTCTCCTGACCACTCCACGAGCTCCCAAGGACCCCTGAGGGCCAGGGCTGTGTCTCCCCATCAGCCTGGGAGCTCATCAAGGGCAAAGGCCCCGATGGTGGCCAGGGAGCCCCATGACTCTACACCCTCGGCCTGAGACGGTCTGAGTCTATCTCCCATCACCTACCAGCCGCGCAGACCTGAGCGGCAAGGCACCACCCCATGCAGTTTACTCATGTGGAAAAGAGGCATGCCCAGGGCCCTCCCTGCTGGGAGCTGCCAAAGAGCAGATGACCGTCTACGGCTCGTGTTCAATGGCACGGCACACAGGAAGCACTTGAAAGCAGGCCACAACTGTCGTTACGGCGTCACCCCATTCCAAGCCTGCGCCGGGCCTGCTCCGTGTCCCTCGACCTGCACAACTCTAGGAATCAGCCTTCCTGATTGTTCCACTTCGCAGAGGAGGAAACTGCCGCAGAGCAGCTCAGGGTCTGGCCCCAGGTCACCGGCCTCCGGGATTCAGACCAGGTCCCCCACCCCAAAGCCTCGTCTCCGCCCCGAGCTGCCGCCACCCGAGCTCCCCGAGACCCGGGGCCAGGACCGAGGGCAGAGCCGTGGCCTTGGGGTGAGACTAGGACGGGCGACCAGCTGCCCCCTCCGCGCCTGCCACCCACCAGCTCACCATCAAGGCCGGGGCCCCCGCCAGGTTGCCGCCGATTGCCGTGAAGTTGAAGGGGGAGATGGCCGCCACGAAGCCCTGGGGAAGGAGGAGGTGGTGAGGGCCGGGGCGCGGCAGCCCCCGCCCGCCCCCGCCCGCCGTCGGTACCTCCAGCCCCCGGTACACCACGCTGTTGGTGCTGGGCGGCACGCTGATGGGCTGCTGCCCCTCCAGCTCCACGGCAAACTTGGCGTTGAATCGGAAGAAGTCGATGAGCTCGGCGGCGGCATCGATCTCCGCCTGGATCACTGTCTTGCCCTGAGGAGGAGGGTGGGCGTGGGGGTCTGCGGGGGCGGAACTGCCTCCCAGTGGCCCTCCTCGGCCGCAGCGGGGCCCGGGAAACGTTTAGCGGAGGAGGGAAGGGCCGGGACGGCGGGGAGGCTCAAGGACGCAGCCCACATCACCTCGGCTAGCCGGCGGCCGAGGGGCCCCGGGGCTGGCCGGGAGTAAGGAGCATTTGCTGGTCACCTGGCCTGGCTGCACGCCTCACGATACCGTCCTTGTCTTTACAGAGACCCTGAGCGGGGCCCACGGACACGGCTCTACAGTCATTATGCTCAGACCAAACTCGGGAGAACTTCCCAGACCGGAGACGGCTATCTGGGAGGCTGGAGAATCGGGCCTCCAGCGGGGGGAGGACGTGGCCTCACGGGGGGCAGTCTGGGCCAAGAACGGGGCTCTTCCAGGTCGGGGCGGGCACCCCTGTGGGCCCCACGCAGGGTACCGAGCCAGGGAGGCTGAGCTGAGGTGCACACGCCCCGCTCTGCCCAGGGGCTTCCAACAAGCTTCGGAATCCTTTGGCAAATCAGATCTGACCTTGAGTGTGTGCCTCTTCCAGTCAAAGGGAGCCTTGGCCGCCCCCCGCCCCAGAGGCTGCTGAGTCAAAGAAGACGTTCAGCGAGGGCTGAGGGCCAGGCGCAGCTGGGGCGAGCAGCTGCAGGGCCACATCCGCGCGGCAGAGGGCGCCCTTGCTGCGGAGTCAGGGTACGGGGGGAGCAGATGGGCAGAGCCAAAACGCAGCCTGCGCGGGCTTCATCATCACCCTTGGAACTCATCAGCTGCACCCTCAGGCGCAGGTCCTGGGGATGGTGCAACTGACCTCCCCTCAGGCCCTCTCCCCAGCCCGCAGGTGCCACTAGGGCCACCGCCCATTCAACATGCCCTCGTTCAAATACACCACCCAAGAGCCTTTCACAGCTCCACAAAACACATCGCGGAGCCCCAGAAGGCGGCTGGGAACGTTAAGAAATGACTACTGTCCCCCCAAAAGCCGGCTACAGGCTGACAAATGCACAGGAACTGGTCAGGTTCCAATGCACCCCTGCCATAACCAGAGCAGAGGCAGGGCTCCCCAATCTGGGGCCTGAGAAGGCTCAGGAGGCCTCGGGAGGCATCTGGCTGGACACACTGGGTAGAGAATGCTCCAGGCCGAGCAGCACTGCGGGAAGAGGCAGACACCCGGATGCTGCGGTGCCCCTGTCAGGATCCCAGAGGCCTTACAGGTGGAGACGGCCTGGTAGGGGCGCAGAGCCGCTGGCACCTCGGACAGAGGCGGGAACAAAGGGCCCTGGGCAGTTCTTAAGCCAGGAGTGACCAGCCGGAGGTATCAGAAAGGTCACTTGGAGGGCGGCAGGGGTCTGTGTGGGTCTGGAGACAGGAACATGGCAAAGAGCAACTGCTAGCCCAGGCAAAACAGGACAAAGGCCAGGCCTGGGGCTGGGACGCAGGCGATGGAGGGGAGGACACATTTCCACGGCAAAACACGCAGGCTCAGCCCCCTCCGCAATTGAATAATTCATGTTTGTCTGTCCCCTCTCGGAGGCCTGGTTCCCAGAGGACAACTCTGGGTCTCTGGCAAGCAGAGCAGCGCAGGGCGCGCGGAGGACGTCAGCTGGCATCTGCAGAAGCGAGCGGGGTGCAGCAGCCTCCCGCCCCGCCCCAGCTCTGCCCGAGCCGTCCTCACCTGTCCCACCATGGTCTTGGCGAGGATCTCTGCCCGGTGGGGCCCGCTCAGCAAGTCTGCTGCCTTCAGAAAGATCTGGGCCCGGTCTGCCACAGGCTTGAGGTCCCACTCCTTCCTGGCGGCCAGGGCAGCCTCGATGGCTTTGTTGAGCAGGGCCTACGAGAGAGCCAAAAGCTGGGGCTTCCTCCCCGCAGAAGGGTCCCGGGGAGTCAGCAAGGGACGAGACAAGCAGGGGGCCTCTCTCCACCCGGGAAGTACTGCCCCCCCACGTGGCCCTCCAACCCCCTGCCCCACAGGGGCTCACCGTGCCCCCTCACCATCCTGCTCCTGGTCTGGGGGGGCCTGAGGCCCTGCGGGCCAGTCAACAGGCCAAGACTTGGTGCCGAGCAGCCCAACTGCTAGGCCTGCTAGGGCTTTCTTTCATGGTCTCGGAAAGGCTTCGCCTTATTACCGTCACCCAGGGCCCCCACACCCACCATCCAGGGCCTCCTGCCCTGCGGTCAGGGGTCTCGCTGGCTCTTAGCCCCAGCCTGAGACACACGCCTGCTGCTGGCACCCCAGATGCCAACCACCCTCATCGCCACATGACACCAGTTCCCCGATTCCCCCCACAGATCACCCCCACCCCTCCTGCTGGCCACGGGGGAGGCGGACGGCAAGGAGGGGAGCTGACTGCCAGAGCCCTGCCTGGCTCTCCAATTTCTAGGACCCAGCCTTCTGCAAACCAGGGTCTGCTCCACTACGACCAGAGGGTCCCAGCCCTGGCCAAGGCAGCTCTCACCCCACCCCCCAGCCCAGGGCAGAGAGGAAGGCAGCCCCTGGCACCCACCCCCACCCCCACGTGCACAGCAGGGGGCAAGGGCAGCAGTCTCGGTCCCAGCGTCGCCAGGGACTCACCTGGTCGGCGTAACAGAACTTGGCCACCTTGTGTCCATGGTTAAAGGGCTGAAAGACGAGAGAGGAGTGAGGCCCTGGCCCAGGAGGGAGAGGCCAGGCCGGGGGGCGAGGGCAGGACACAGAGCTCGCTCCCTGGGCAAGATCCCCCGACACCCTCTCCTCCTTCCCTCAGGCCTTTGCCAGTCCCCTCGGCCCTCGCGGCTCTCCCTCCCGAGAGAAGGAAGCTCTACTCATTTGTCCCCAGTCATTACAGAGCACCTGCTGGAGGAGGAGGAGGAGAGAGTAAAACAGGGCCCCCACCCCAGAGGAGTCCACGGTCCAGGAGACACCGCCCACACAGCGCCTCAGGGCAAGCCTGGACTCTGCAGCCAGAGCTACCGGTTCAAATCCCAGCCCCGCCACTTCCTAGCCACGGGGCCTTCCACAAGGTAACTTCCCTTCCTCTCCAAGACCCCTCTTCTGGAAAGTGGGGGCTACATATCCCGCACCTTGGAGGTGAGGTCGAATGGGGTCACAGAAGAAAATTCTTCCAAACCGGGCCTGGCAGGAGGTTGCATCTCTGAACATGGGGCTTGTCGCCGCATGAGGCACAGAACCGTAAGCTGGTGTGGTGAAACTCCCGGGATTTCTGCCACCCCCATTTTCACCAGGGAATGGGGCAATTACTTCTCAAGTCCCTTGTATGAGACCCAGATTTATCCTCGACAAACATTTACAAACAGACGCCGCTGGTGCTGAGTGAGTACACGAGTGACAGCGGGGCGAAGTTTCCCTCACCCCTATCCAGGGCCGGCCACAAATTCCACGCCACCATTGTCAACTCTTTTGCCACCCACTGGTCTTTGGTGAATTTACACCTGTGCTCGCCGACACCGAGGCTGTTAGCACACGTGGCTATTGGAATTTAAACTCCGTTCCCTGGTCACGTGCTGGAAGGCCATGCATCACTGGGCGCTCTGCCCTGCAAGATCAGGTACAGACTTTCCAACATCATCACTGTAGAAAGTTCTCTTGGATAGCACTCATCCAGATTTTCGTAGAAAGTAGTCCTTTCCTCATTTTAACCCTTGGCTCAGTAGTCACCTGCATCCCGTTCACATCTGAGACTGGCCCGTGATGCCTGGAGCCAAGAAGGTGGCTTAGGACAGGGCCTTCCCAATGGACAAAAGTCAACCCCAGCAGACCAAGGAGGGCCAAATGGCCAAAAAGCCCCAGCCGGTCAGGGAGGCAGGAACGGAAGTGGCCAGGGCATCACTGGCTCAAACACCCTCAGTACCGGCCACGGCTTCAGGAGGCCCAGCAGGTGCAGTTACAGGGACGCGCTGAGTGAGGTCGTGGGAACCAGCTCTCGCATGGCACCTGGACACACACTCCCTACAGACATCCAGAGCCAAGTGAGCCGGCTCAGGCTGTGCTGACCACTCCCAAGACCAGCTGACCCCACTGCAGGGACCTCCAGCCTCGTGCCCCCTCAGCCCTCACGGACCTGCTCCAGTTCCAGCCAGTCATACCCAGAACATGGCAACCCCCTTTGTAAAGGGCAAACCCTTTACTTGTCCCCTAATTACAGACCTACAGGGTTTCCTGGTCCATCAAAAGCGCTTGCCAGTTTCCGGCTTGAGAAACTCAGGCCGTGGGGCCTGACTATCCACTCCAGCCCCCAATCTCCAACCACCCCATAGAGAAATCTACCCATGGCAGGACTGTTTCCCAACTATGCTAGCACACAAGACCCCCACCAGGCCTCCTGAGAGCCAGGGTCGGGGGGGAAGGCTCCTGACACAGCAGCTGAACTTTCAAGGGCTGAAAAGAGCCCATTTCTGCCCCTTGCTTACTGGTTCTTTTTTGATGGCCCAGCTGCATGCCCCGGCTTAGACGACAACGCGTTACCCACTGCTGCGTGCCAGGCACGAAGCACTGTACGTTACTTCATCCAAACCTGACAACCCCGTGGCACACCAGTCATTCTCCATTTTACACAAGGACACGGAGGCCTGGGAGGCTAAGGGCCAGTCCAGAAAGGGGCCTCCCTGTGGCCACGAGGAGGGGAACACAGCAGGATCACCCTCCTTCACCTCTGCCCCTGCGTCTCTGAGACCTGCCTCCTTGGCTTTCTGGTCCCCGTGAGAAGGTGCCCTCCCCACAGCTCCCGGCCCCTGCGAAGGATTCCGTGGCCAGTTCTGACATCCCAGGGAAGGGGAAGTCTGACCGCCCAGCCAGGGTCCACCGGGCCCCAGCACCTGGCCAGGCAGGGGGTCAGGCTGATCGAAGGCTGCCAGAGGCCCACTGTGCCGGCGCGGGTAAGGGGGTGGCTGCCGGGCAGGCCCTCTGGGGCCCACCACGCTTCTCACTTTGTCCTAAATTCATCCCCCAGTTTACTCTCCCAGGAGGCTCCCCTGGTCACCCACTTGCCGCCAGGCCCTCGTCCCGTATCTCAAGCCCACTTCCCCTTCCATCTCCCTGGCTGTCCCACAAGACTGTCCATCAGAGCGCATCTAAAGCCAAGCTTACCGCCGGCCACCAAGCCCGCTCTTAATCACTCTGCCCTCTTGAAATTAGGAAGCGTACTCTCACCGTGAGTAACTGGGCTCTTAGTAAAGTCTCCCCTCACTTCAGCCCCTCCAGTGGTGTCGCAGCACCCTTGGAAGAGGCTTCTTAACCACAGTCGACAATGACTTTTCGTACCACCCCCTTCACCCCTCCTGTGCTCTCCCCATCACCTGCTGTGCGCCGGCACCCCTGGCTGCTTCTAGTTTGCAGCCCTTCAGGCCTCTTCCCACCTCTGGGACTCTGCACTTGCATCCTGTCTGCCAGTGGGGGATGGTTCCGGGCTCCCACCACGGCTCGGGCTGGCTCGGCCTCCTCCTTTGGGGTCAATCCACGGGTCATGTCCTCTTCTTACAAAGCACCTCTCACCATCTGGAATGGTCTTGTTTTGTTTCGTTTTGAGGCGGTACCAGGGACTGAACTGGAGACTTCGTAAATGGGAAGCAAGCACTCAACCCTGGAGCCACATCCACTCCATTTCCCTATTGACGTGTACGCCTCATGTGACTTGCTCCAGCTACGTTCTCGCCCTGCACGGAGCCTGGTGCTGAGGAGGTGCTCGGTAAATGTGTGTTGGATGGATGGATGGATGGATGGATGGATGGATGGATGGATGGATGGGGCTTTATTACCAAGATTAAAAAGGACACTGAACAGACCACAGGCCCTGCTAGAAAGAATTAAAGCCATTGTTTTGGAAGCTGTCTTACTTTAAACAGGTTCTAGCTAGTAATGCCATAGAGGAAGCCACCTCATTTACATACCCTGGCATATATTTTGCAACTAGTCATATTGCACAGAGCTAAAGACTCCATTTATTCACAAATTACAGAGCTTCAAAACATAGATACACATTGTTGTTTCTTTTTCATAGCCTACATCAGTGTTTGCTTTAAACTTTTCTGGGCAAAAATGATCACGGCCATAATAAGGGATAAATTGCAATGGGATGACCCTCTTAACTTCTTAACTCAGTGAAGGTGGGTGTCAGTGTTCCTTCAATAGGAAACACCCTGCTGAGACAAACACTTCAGGAGATGCCTGAGGCCAGGCGGCCATTGTTCTCACTGGGTGAAGAGAGCTGGGTGTGCAGTAGGGAGTGGTGGGGGCCTGCAGCCCACTGCAGAGGAACCCCCAAATCGGGCAGATCATTTAATTTCCTATGGACTACAAGCTTAGTGCTGGGTTGGGAGGGAGACCCCAAGTCTAGGGAGGGGAGGCCGAGCTTTGCCCTCCCACTGGACTTACCGACACCTGGTACTGCACATCTGAGGTCCAGACCTCCTCGTCCCCCACCACACACGGGATGGCTTCTGTCTGGCCCTTCAGGGCCTTCAAGGCCTGGGAGAGGAGAGAGAGTGCAAGGGGGCACCTCCCCACTGGTTCTGCCCCTGCCCCCACTCTCCCCCCACCACAACCCTGCTACAGAGTCTGCAAAATCCAGGCAGGGGGATAAGTGAGTAGGATAGGCGAGAGGGGCACGGGGGCCTGCGCCTGGGTGCAGCACGGCAGCCCCAGTCCACTGCCACCACAGGGGCAGGCGAGGCCAGCATAGCCAGGGCTTTCCATGATAAATACACGGGACACTGAGGCTGAACTTTAGGTGAAACCACACGGTTTTAAGATGCTGGCAATTAACTGGAAGTGTTCAGCAGAAAGTATCTGTGGGCTGGCGACCCCTGAGCTGGTGTGAGGGTTGAAGTGTGCCCCCCAAAAGGATATGCTGAAGTCCAAATGCCCAGGGCCTCAGAACGTGACCTGATCTGGAGATGGGGTCGCTGCAGACGTAATTAGTTCAGACAAGGTCACACTGGATAGGGTGGGGCCTAGACCAAGGGCTCGTGTCCTTTTAAGAAGAAAAGCGACCCAGCAGAAGGCAGACATGGAGGGACGCTGCCCCAAGCCAAGAATGCCCGGGGCCCCCAGACGCTGCCAGGTGAGGAAGGGGGAGTGGGCCTCCCCTAGACCCCTCCCAGCACGGCCTGCCGAAGACCGGACTGTGGACTTCCGGCCTCCCGGGCCGTGAGGGAATAAACATCTGCTGTTTTAAGCCACCCAGCTTGTGGTCGTTTCTTACAGCAGCCCCAGAAAACGAATGTACCTGGGCGGGCGGACTCAGCTGCCCCCGTTTGCCGCCACGCCGCTCCCCCTCCTCCCCATCCTCCAGACCCACAGCTCACCCCAAACTCCAGGTTTCTTCCCAAGGCTGCTCCCGCCCTGACGGGTGCTCCCACCCCAGCCCCCTTACCTTCCGCAGCGCCTCTCGCTCGGGGCTGCCCTGCGTGAACGCCAAGACCGGCTCGTTGGTCACCTGCAGGGAGGACGTGTGCTTCCACCACAGCCTGCGCACGGGAGTGGGAACAAGGCACGCAGGTGAGCGCTGGCTGCCCCAGCCCGGCCCCAGCCCCGCCACCTCTGTCAGGGGCCCCAGGTGGCCCAGAAGCCCGAGATCCAGAGCAACGGAACAACTGGGGGCGAGAACTGGCCTCGGGGTCCAAAGCCAAGAGTCAAGTCCCAGTCCTGCCCCATCCTGCCACTGGACACGTGCGTGTCCTCGGGCACGGGGCTTGCCTTCTTTGAGCCTGTCTATTAAGTGAGAACATGCACACCAGCTCACAAAGTTGTTTGAGATTTAAATTCAGATGCAAAACAACCGATGCATCCGGCACACTTAGAAGATGATTCTCCCTTCGTGTCCCCAGAATGGAGCCTGAACCCCGAACAGGCCCAAGTCACTGCTTTTTCTAAGTGAAGGGCAGATGTCATGGGCTGCGAGCCTGCTGAGGCTCCCCTGGAGTCAAGTGCTGAGGGCAGCGGGTGGGCAGGGCCATCCAGGTGGACGGTGAACTTGGAGGCCCGCCCTGAGCTCTGCTCACAGCCACAGCGAGGGCCAACTGGGGGCTCAAGGTCTGATTGCAGGGTACCGGGTTTCACGAACCCCTCGCTCTGGAGACCTTATTTACTCTTTTTTTTTTTTTTTAAAGAGTCATTTTTTATTTTTATTTCTCTCCCCTTCCCCCTCCCCCCACCCCAGTTGTCTGTTCTCTGTGTTCATTTGCTGCAAAATTTGCTGCGTGTTCTTTTTGTCTGCTTTTGTTATTGTCAGTGGCACAGGACTCTGTGTTCCTTTTTGTTGCATCATCTTGTTGGGTCAGCTCTGTGTGGGCGGCGCCATTCCTGGGCAGGCTCCACTTTCTTTCATGCTGGGTGGCTCTCCTTACGGGGCTCACTCCTTGTGCATGGGGCTCCCCTATGCAGGGGACACCCCTGCGTGGCAGGGCGCTCCTTGCACTCATCAGCACTGCACATGGGCCAGCTCCACACGGGTCAAGGAGGCCCTGGGGTTTGAACCGCGGACCTCCCATGTGGTAGGCGGATGCCCTACCCACTGGGCCAAATCCGCTTCCCTTATTTACTCTTGAACCCAAGGATTCACTGACTAGTAACCACTCACCCCCACCCCTGACGTGGGGGGTCACAGAATGGGGTAACTGGCGGGCAAGGGCCAGGACTTTGGGGTCAGTCATTCCACAGCTGCAGCTCTGCCACTTCCCGGCTGTAGCCTCAGCTTCCTCATCTGTAAACGAGGAAAATGACAACAAAGCCCGAATGCACACAGGACACCTTAGGTAGCACAGGGTCCTGTTTCAGACATATGGGAAGTTAGACCCTAAAAGGGAAAATGGCTTGTTCAGGTCACATGATCAGGAGAAGCCTGGATTGGAGTCCAGAAAATCCCACTTGTCAGCTCCCCCTGGCATCTCTGCCCTCGGGCCACCGGCAGCACGCCCGGGGGCAAACAAGGTGGCTGTGCTGCCTAGGACAGCAGGGAGCATGCACAAAAGGCAGACAGTGGGCGTCTCAGGAGGGCGTCAGAAGAACCACCTGGAGGACTGGGCCTTTGGTGTGGCGATCTGGGGCAGGGTTGAAGGAACCAGGCTCTGCTGGACGGCGGCTATCAGCAAGTGGGGCAATTCTACGACTGGGCACAGTCACACGTTTGGCAAGAGAGGGGGCTGCCTGGTACCTTGTGGTGGGATCTTGCTCTTGCCCGAAGTGGGCTTGTTTTGTCTCCTTTTATCCTGGTCTCAGAGGACCCCAGCCTGAGATTGCTGATGTCCAGGAGAACAGGGGCCTGGCCGTGAGCCTGAGATCCGTTCCAGTCGTCAGGGGCCACTTTTATTCTTTCTCACTGGCAAGGGGTTTGAAGTCTCGAAGACCCAGGCTGGGAGGCCCAGAGGAAAGACACAAGGACTGGGGACCACGCTGGCAGGTCTGTCACCCCTTCCTCAAGGCCACTCAGACACTGCTCTAGGCAGACACAGTGGTGACCAGAACGGCCAGGCTCTGCCTGCAGGGAGATGACCTCCAGGGAAACACGGTCAAGAAACAAGCACGGTAACTACAGACAGCATAAGTGAGCAAACAAGGGGCTACTTTGGCCCGAGGTCAGAGAGGCCTCTCCTTGGCCTCTCAGCTGAGCCCTGAAGGAGGGGAAGGGGCAGGTCTCAGAAGAGCCAGGAACAGCATACAGGCAGAGGGAACAGCAAGTGCAAATGCCCAACGCAGGGAGCAGAAAGGGCCTGGCAGCTGCAGGCAGAAAGATAGGCAGGGACTGCGACGCACACTCCCCCCAAAGCTGGTGGCTCTGCCCCCCTCCCACACCCACAAGAAGCCAGAGGCACATTCCTTGAGCCCTGCCCTTCCCCTCACTTTATCTAGTCTTCACTGCTCCACCTCAAAGGAAGAAGAGTGGGATTCGGACAGGCTGGGGCTCCAGCCTAGCTCTGCTGAGGGCTAGCTGTGTGACCTCGAGCACATCACTCGTCCTCTGTAAAACAGTGATGCTCATTGCAGGAGATTGCTGGGAAGACTCCTGACATGATGTGAAGTTAACATCTACTCTTGTCCCTCCACCTACTGCCCCAGGGAAGGAGAGGCCGGCTGTACAGCCCCTCAAGGGTTAATGGACTCAGACTAGGGACTCCAAGGGAAAACCTACCCAGCAGGAGAAGGGGAAGGAGACACAAGTCTCAACAGCCCCCAGGAAAGAGGAGGGGAAGTCTACCCCAGGGCCATCTAGAAGGTTCTGAGCAGAGCCAGGGTCTGTGCTTGCCCAGGGCCCCCACATCCCGCAGCGTCTGCCAGCCCCGAGGGAAGTCACTGTCCCTCTCAGGGCTGCAGCAGCAGCAGCAACCCCCCGAAACCAGTGAAGGCAGCTCCGCTGGGCGCCGGGAGGTGCCGGGGCTGGGATGTCATAACCCCTCTCTGGAGTCATGAGGAAAAGATGGGTTTTGGAAGCAGACAAATCTGGGGCCCAAATCCACACTTGCTCCGTGATGTAGGCAAGTTCTGACAAACTCTGCAAGCCTGTTTCCTCACCTGAAATTTGGAGATAATAATTCTTCAGCCCGCCCCTGCTCTGCCTCTCTCCACCTTCCCCCAGGGCAGAAGTCTGCTGTGAACTCAGGGTCATCCACACTGCACTAGACTCTCTCTACTTCTGCAAAGTGTCCAGGTCCTGGCCCAGCTGTCCGTCAGTCCAAGCATAGCTCGGGGAACAGGGGACAGTTCAAAGATCAACCTGAGTTGTAAGAGATACTCAACTGCAGCCAAAAATAATCCAGGGTTCCTGACAAACTTTTTTACCTCATGGGCCATTTCAGAATAACACGCACACCGTTCCAGCGGTTCAGGTGAGGCGGAAATGAATCACCCACAGGACAGGGCCTGTCTGAGGATCTGTGAGGACCTTCTAGCGAGCCTCGCTAACCCAGGTTGGTTTCCTCCACAGCACGCTCCGCACAGAGATAACCACCAGACGAGCTCCCTGTCCAGGGAGAAGCCCTCGTTTATTCATCACCCATTCCCGAGGACCTCTGGGGCAGGTTAGTACAGTGAAAGGGGGAAGGCGGCTGGCCCAGCGGACAACTCGGCCGTGAGACCCCTGGAAACCTCCTGAGAGGAAGGCTGCCGGGAGGACCCTGTGAGAGCCAGCCACGAAGATCTTACTTGGAATGAGAGCCCCGTTCAGGGTCAAGGCAAAGCCCCAGATACCCTCAAAAGGCCTCACCATTGGCCCCCGGAGAACTGACAGGAAGGACAGCCAACCAAAACAGCAAACAGCTGGGTGCCCCCAACATTAGGCAGGGGGGGCAGGAAAGACTAAAAAGCCCCGACCTGGGACTCGCATCTCATTCCGCACATGTCCGCGGTCCCGGCCTCAGCCCATGTTCTTTTCTCGTTTTCTTGTTTCTTAATAAACTCTTTACTCCCTTGCCTACCCTATGGCTTGTCCTTAAATTCTTTTATGTGACATAAGCCAAGAACCTAGGAGCCCAGAACCCGGAGCCATTAATACTACGAGGTGCTGGGCTGTGATACAGAAGTGAATCCAACCTGACCTCTGCTAGAGGGCTCCCAGCCCTCCAGGTGCAGGAAGAAGGCATCGGGTGGGGGGGGGGTGTCTGGATTTCACTCAGTTTCCCCTAACAACTTGGGGTGGCCCTTCTGCCTATCTGGGGACCTCACAGGTCAAGACCTAAAGTAGCTGTTCCCAAACCTCTGCAGGGACCAGGATCAGGGCTAAAAGGGCCACGCAGCACAGGAGGTCAGGGCTGGGGGACACAGGCCAGCAGGGCAACCTCAGGCATCTGCAGGTGGGAAAACCAAGGGAACGCCGAGGGCCTGAACTCCCAGGTCACGCAGGAGAGTGGGGTCTGCTCCCACCCTCTCCTGAGCACCAGGAGCTCTTTTTTTTTTTTTTAAAGATTTATTTATTTATTTCTCTCCCCCCACCCCAGTTGTCTGTTCTCTGTGTCTATTTGCTGTGTGTTCTTCTTTGTCCACTTCTGTTGTTGGCAGCGGCATGGGAATCTCTGTGTCTTTTTGTTGCATCATCTTGCTGTGTCAGCTCTCCGTGTGTGCGGCGCCATTCCTGGGCAGGCTGCACTTCCTTTTGCACTGGGCAGCTCTCCTTACAGGGCGCACTCCTTGCGTGTGGGGCTCCCCTACGCGAGGGACACCCCTGTGTGGCAGGGCACTCCTTGCGCGCATCAGCACTGCACATGGGCCAGCTCCACACGGGTCAAGGAGGTTCGGGGTTTGAACCACGGACCTCCCATGTGGTAGACGGACGCCCTAACCACTGGGCCAAGTCCACTTCCCAACCGTGAGTTCCTGATACCAGGCAAAAGCAGGTTCTTTTCTCCTGATGTGTCTTCAAAGCCATTCCTGAGACCAGACCCCGGAGTTTCAAAGAGAGAAAGAGTTTACTGATTGTGCAAGCAATGGAGCACAGTGGCCTCCTGGCCCAAAACTGCCTCTCTGATCTACAGAAATTCTAATATTTTATAATATCCGGGTACTTATTACTGAATAATTGGGGGAGCTGGACACAGGCTCCTTCATTAATAAACATTAATGAACAGGACAGGGGTGACATAGCAAACCAGAGTCAGTCACAAGGACTGGGGGTAGGGGTATACAGAACAAGTGTCCGTTACAAGGTCTTTCATACGGATGTTAAACAGAGGTGGGTGGAGGTGGTTACCACCTGTGGCAGTTTGATATTATTTATGAATCCCAAGAAGAAAGATTATGTTTGTAAACTGGTTTGTTCCTCTAGGCATGATAACCCAGTTGTATTAGATTCAGCCGAGATGTCTGATTAAAATATGTTAAGATTAGGGCATTGATTCAACCATATCACTAGAGTGCAATTCAGTGTTGAGTCCCAGCCCCCTTGGCGGGCTGAAAATAAGGCTCTCAGAAATGATATACAGAGGACCCTACAGCCCTGGGAAGTGAGATGAGCCTGACAGTCTACAGCTGACCTTGTGAGGAGACCAGAGCAGCTGAGCCCAGAAAGAAATGAACCTCGAGGAGAGAGATGAGTCTTATGCCAGCCTTCACCTGAGTTCAGAAGAAGCCAGGGCCACAGAGCCTGAAGAGGAAGAAAGCAGGATGAACCTTCACAGAGATCACCCGCCATCTTGCTTCAACCTGTGGCAGACGACTTTAGGTAAGAAAGTACCTCTTATGGTACCTTGAGTTGGACTCTTTAGGGCCTTGTGACTGTGAGCTTCTAACCCAAATACCCTTTATAAAAGTCAACAGTACTTTGCATCAGCATCCCTTTGGCTGACTAATGCACCATCCCAATTGTAAACATTCACAAGAACCAGGCTGATCTATAAACAAAGGTAAAGGTGATCTAGAATTACCATCACAAAGGTAAGCGAACACAAGGGTGAGGTTAAGTCTAGACAGGGGAGAGACCACTCTAGCTAGCTTCAGTAATTTCGATATTAACCTTTCACTACTTTATAATATAAAGCATCAATATAATGATTTAGTAATAGTAATTATTTAACTCCTTTTTTTTTTCAGTAGGTATTGGGGACTGAACCCAGGACCTCACATGGGAAGCAGGCGCTCCACCACTTGAGCTACATCCAACTTCCAATTCGTTAATTCTTCACCCTCAGTTACACCCTCACCTGGACTTCTGCAACAGTCACTCACTGCTCCGCTCTTGCCGCTAAGCCAACACACTACAGTGACAAAGCTCTATTTCTGAGGCAGGCTAGTTTAGGAATGGGAAGACGAATCTAAAACCTGGCAGAAAAACAGGGTCGTGAAATACATGGCCATGGAACCCTGTCTGGAAAGCCCCTGAGGGTAAGACTCTCCAGAAAGCTACTGGAAGAACCCCCTAAGTTCCCCCATTTGGAATGAGATTTCGTCCGGGGTCCAGGAAAAGCTCCGGATATTCTCCAGGGGCCTTATCACCGCCCACCCCCCAAATGACAGCTCAGGTAATCAATCAAAGCTGCAAACAGCTGGGAGCCCTCCCCCAAAAATTAAGACAGGGAGGAATAACTAATGGTTTAAAAAGCAACCACAGGAGCTAAATCCCTCTCTCTGCCTGGAGCAGCAGGCAAGTACACCTGGGGACTGTTATTTTCTCCCATTTCTATTCTCTTCTCTCATTTCCTTAATAAACTACAGGCCTAACTAAACTGGCATGTTCTCAAATTCTTTTATGCAACACAGCCAAGAACCTAGAGGAATCTGGTTACATTTCTACTTTGAAAATGTTATCATGACACACACACACGCACAGCTCTGCTCAAAACTACTCAGTGGCTTCTCATTTCTTCTAAAAATGCAGAATCCTTACTAGGGCTTCCACCTCATTACCCACCCCTCGCCCCCCCCACCCCCCACTGGCTGCAATCTAGCCACCCTGGTCTTTTTGGCAATCCCCTCTGCCAGGAACACGCGTCTCTGCGCCTCTTTACCTGGCTACCCTCACACAGCCTGGACTGGACCCTATCAGATCATCTCACGGTGCCAGACTTGTCCTCCAGCCCTGGTGAGAGCCGTCATTCCAGAGCTCTGCACAGCAGGCACGTGTCCACTCTGATTGCCGCTGGACACCTTGAGCCTAACACACCTGCGACAATGGTTCCTGGACCAGCAGGGTCAGAGCTGGGCTCCAGGTCAGCACTCTTCTGCTGACACCTTTGGCTGGATGCGGGCCTCTGGGGTCCCACTGGCCAGGGTGGGGAGTGGCAGAGGCCAAGGAGAGGCGAAACAGAAAGGAAATGAGCCTTTCTTCTATTACCGGGCTTTGCTGCTATCTGGGGCCTGATAAGGCTGATCCACTTTCTCACTCCGATAAGGACCAGCAGTGGGGAGCAGAGAGAAAGTGCAGTCCAGGAGGGGAGGGGGGAGAGCCAAGTCCAGGGGAGGCTGCCCCAGCCCAGGATGAGAACATTTGGCAATATTTACTAAGCCCTTACAGAAAGCCAGGTCACATGCTGCCTACAAACACAAGAGGGAGATGCTGTTGTTACCTTTACTTTACCGACAAGGATCCAGAGGACCAGAGAGATTATGTTCATGCTCATGCTCACGAGGGAGCAGGACTTGAGCCCAGATCTTCCCCACTCAGGAGACAGATGCTAGGGCAGAAGCATCCGGAACATCTCAGAGACCCGTGGTTCTCACCACCCTGAAAGGGCAGCTGGGGCTGATGGGAAAGGTCAGTCCCCCTCCCCATCCAGGGAGACCCTCACTTCCCACCTGAGGGCAGAGGCTGTCCCAATATAGGCAGGGACCTGCCCAAGGTCACACAGCTGTCCACTGGCACCGCCAGGCCAGGTGCAGGGCTCTTCCCAAGAAAGAGCTGGAGGGAAGGAGCCCCCCAACAGCAGGCTGTAGCTGGGGTAAATTACTAGAAGGGGCAAAGGTAGGGACCTGACATTTCTGAGCTTCACACCCCTTCCCCAGCACCTCCAGCGCACTGCTGGGGCCCTCTCGCCTGGAGATTCCTGATCAAGGACCAGCCGTTGGGGTAGCCTGAGGCAGCCGGTTAGGGTAGCCTGGGGTAGCTGGTGTGGGGAAGGGAACCAGAATAATAATAACAGCAGCACTTCCCAAGCCTTCCATATATCCACATTCTTCTAAGTGCTTTTCATCTAAGAATCCAGAACAATTTTATTTTTCCATTTGAGAACACTAAGGAGGGAGCACAGCGGGGTTGTGTAACCTGCCCGAGGCCAGAGCTGGTAAGCCAGGAGTCAACCCAGCAGGTCTGGCTCCAACCCATGCTCCGTGTTCTGGGAGGAGCCCAGGCCACTGAGCACCTTCTGTGTGCCGAGCAAGGTGCAGGGCACAGGAAGGAGAGGGCTGGGGCCGCCTCAAGCTGAGGCAACGTGCCCGGAGAACCCTGAGCATGGGCCAGTGCCAACGGCTACCCAAGTGGAGAGTTTACCAATTCAAGCAACAAGGATGGGCAATGGAGGTGCTATGTACTCATCCCCTCAGATATGCACAGAGCACACGCTGGGTACCAGGCACCCAGCAAGCCACAGGGCACATCATCTCTAATCCTTGCAACCACCTGCAACATGGCTGTTATTCCCATTTTACAGATGATGGCACTGAAGGGCCACAGGAGAGCCCCTTTGCCAAGGCCACAGAGCAAGGATAAGTAAAGGTTCACCAAGGAGGCGAGGGCAGGCCTTCCAGGCAAGGGGCACTGTCCCTGCAACTGCTTGGAGGGGTGAGCAAGCAAAGTACGTCCAGCCCCCTGCCCCAGACAACCTATGCCCTTCCAAGGGGCAGGCGTGGGGCAAAGCTTCAGGTGGGAGGTTCCTCTTTGAAATTAAATAGACAGGTGGGCTGAGAGAAGTCCAAAGTCTCCCAGGACAATGACAGGGGCAGGGCGGTGGTCAGTTCCAACCTATGGCAGGGGTTCCAAACTGAGTCATCTCTGGACCTCTCTCCTACACTCCCAGCATCCAACAGGGTCTGGCACAAGGAAAAGAAAGAGACAGAGCTGAACATTCACTGTTAGCCTACTACATGCCTGAGCTAGTTTATATATATATATATATATATATATGGGCCATCACTGGTCCATCCATAAAGGGTCATGTGTTTGTGGTGATTGAGCCTCAAGTCTGGTTGTGATCAAATATCTGTTGACAATTAGAATCATGTGGTTCACAGGATTTCATTCATTCACCAAATATTTGCTGAGGGCTTAACAAGTGCCACAGTCCGAGGCCTTGGAGACATATAATAAAGTAGACAAGACTTTGCAGTGAAAAAGCAAGCCACAAAAAGTATTTGCAGAAGGAGCCAATTTTTATGTTCGTTTTTTTAAAAGTACATATTCGTGTGTTGCTGAAAGGACATTAATCAAAACACTAACAATGTGTACTTCTGTGTGGTTTTGTATTTTCACAGCTATTTTTTGCTTTATCTGTATTTTTTACAATGGACGTGTATTCACTAAGTTGAAAGAAAACACATTATGAAAGGCATTTTTTAAATTGGCTCTGAGATTCCTAGCATTCCAGGCAAAAAGGGCAAGGCTAAAGAGCTCGCCTATACCAGTTGCTCAAAAGAGGCCATTTTTCTCAGTATTAGAGTCTTACATGGAGGAAACTGAGAGTTATCACTAAAAATGCCCCAAAAAAGGTTTGGGGTAAGTGCTACTAGTAACTGGTGGGTAGAGACCAGGGATGTTGCTAAACATCCTAAAATGCACAGGACAACCCTCACAACAAAAGCTGATTGTCTGGTTCAAAGTGTCAGCGTCTGAGAAACCCTGTTCTAGGGCCAGCTGCTATACTGGAAGAGGAAACCTGAGCCCAGGGATCTAGTGGCAAAATGCTCTCTTTCCCCTCTCAACTCAGGGGTATTTAAGAGCAAGAGTCTGGAGTCAGACCTTTACCAGACCCCTTAGCTGGCAGATAAGTTGTTCCCCATCTGTAAAACGGGGATAATATAGCATTTGGCACAGTGCTAGCCCATGACACTTGACTGCTTGATAAATCTTACTGTAATGGATTTTCTTTTAAACATGAACTGCTCTCTTCCAGACATTAGAGATTGTTTTACTTCTAAGTCCTTCTTCTGCAACTGAAAACTTCTTGAAGGCTCCATTCCCATGTAAATCCTTAGGGTACCCCTCACTCACACATGGCAAGTACTCAGCAAATCTGCACATCGAAGTGATAGCCCCAGCAACCTAAGGCGTCCACCTGGAGAGAGTGGTCTCAGAGTGCCAAAAGAGCCCACGCTGAGGGGGTGGCAAGTGTGGCCCCCAGTCTGTTTGGAAGAAGAGCCCTACTGTCTCACGTCTTCTTCCCGTGCCCATCCCATCCCCTGCCCTCCCACAGAGGAAACTGAAACTCCCTGGACCCTGGGCATCCCAGGGGGTGGGGAGGGAGGAAGGACACTGATTAACTCAGAAGGGGCACAGCTCAGCAGGGGGGGTGGAAAGAGCTGGTCACAGTCCTGAGGGTAATGCAAACATAGCTCAAACTCGACTTGGCAGGGGTTGCCAGCTCTGAACGGGAGGCCAGCAGAGACACGGCCACACGGATCCACCAGGGTGAGTCCCGCCAGGCTGTGAGCCCCTCTGGGGCAGGAGCTGTGTCCAATCTACCTCTCCCCCAACCTAGCCCAGAGCAGGAGGGGGCTGAGAACATTTTCGAGTGTGCAAAGGTCCAGGAGCCCTGACTCCACAGCCCAGGGGGTTGCAATTCTGGGTTTAAAGGGCAGCTCCACCCCTGAACTGCACCCAGGTTTCTTCCTCTGTAATTTGGGATAACACCATGTACCTCACAGGAGTGAGGAGTTTAAACAAAAGGTATAATGATGATCACGATAATAATAACGGAGCACTGCCCATGTGCCAGGCACTGCGCACTGCACTTCACACGTATGAACTCATTTCATCCTCATACTAAGATATATGCTAAGTGCCTTTCACAGGGCTTGGCACAAAAGCACTCCATAAACGATTCCACCCACAAGAAAGAAGGCGTCTTTTTCTGCCCAACTTAACTTGAAAAAAAGGGGAAGAGGAAACGCGAGAGGAAGAAATCCCGGTGGGAGAGGGAAGGCTCAGTGTATCCCGGAGGTGGGTGCTCAATGGGAGACGAGGGCGTGGTGTGCTAAAGGTAGAGGTGCCACTCGAGGAAGTCGGCGCACCCCGGCAGGGAGGAAAATCCAAGTCAAATCGGGGAAGACAGTGAATCCCGAGTGTGGGACCTGGGAGCGCCCCGAGGCAGCCCCACGGCCGCAGGAGTGGGAAGGGAGTCCCCTCGCTGAAAGAAGGAAGACCGGGGAAGGGGGCTGAGGGATCGCGGCGGGAGGAGAGCCTGGGTGGGAAGTCGTGGAGGAGGCACCCCGGGCGGAGGGCGCTCCTGGGGAATCGCCGGGAGACCGGAGCAGCCTGAGGGGCCCGGCAGGGCGGCGCCGGGCACGTGGGCGCCCAGTGACTCGAGGGACCCGGGGCTGGCAGGCGCCGCGCTCGCGGACTCCCGAGCGCGGGAACCACTCACCCGGCGCCCCTCCAGGGGCGGGCCAGCAGGGCGCGGCGCAGGGCGGGCCGGGGCAGCATCTCCACTTTGTAGCGCGCGTCTCCGCGGAGCGTCCGCGGGGCGCAGCGAGAAGCCGCGGCCCCGCCCAGAGCGCACCACCCTGGCGGGCGGGGGGACAGAGGCACACCAGCTGTTCTCCAAACTTGGTTCCGGCCCCGGTCCCCTTACGTCTATCTCTGTAAAAACTTCGCTACCTGTGGAAATGATCGAGACCACTATATTACACAGCACAAGGTAATTCGAAAGGGGAACCCTGAAATATATGCGCTATCCCCTCCTCTCTCTATGGTATGACCCAACTACTCGCGGGGGACGAAGGGGAGAGGGCGTGAGCCCCACCGACCAATCAGAGTGACACATGGGAGCTCCTGAGCCAATCAGAAGGGCGAACATGTTGCAGCCTTCTTAGGCCGGATAGTGAGGGGCTAAACAGCCAATAGGAGAGCGGGAATGGGGTAAGTGCTGTGTCAGGTGGCGCCCGGATTCCTACTCTCCTTCGGCTCCACTTGGCTGCGGGGAGGGAGGAAACCGGTCCAGTAGCCATCCTCTAGACCCCACAGGGCCACCCCGCCGCGCGCTCCCTGCCTCCTCCCGGGGCAGTAACCCCTCCCGCCGGGATTCCCCGGCCGCCCTCCACCTCCTGGCGCGGGGCCACCAGCTTCCTAAGGCCTGGAGCGCAGATAAGTCGGCCTGCTTCCTTGCAGATTACAGCCTAAAGAGAGAGCCCGAAGCAGTCTATCCTTAGCATTTCCTTCAAAACCTCGGATTCTGAAGACTTCCCTGATGACCGGGTCTTAGGGACCCGTTGTGTTCCCAAAGTTCTGTTCCAGCTCTTCTCCCACTCTGGTCTATTTATCAGTTTATATTTCCTCCCGCCGTGTGAACGGAGCACCTGCTTAGGAGTCGCGAGCACCTGTTTAGGAGTCGCTAGCGCCATATGAGATTGGGCAAATTACGTAACTTCCCTGGGCCTCAGTTTCCTCTTCTACAAAATGGAAGTCATAACACCCAACTCAGAATGCCCCATCATCTCAGGCCATCTCCTTTTCCTCAGTATCACACCTTAAGACACTTTGGGGGATTCAAACATTCAAGGAGTGGAGAGTAGGAAAGGAAAACTACAAGAGTGCAGGTAATCAAGATGGCAAAAAAGGGATTTGGAATTGGCAGCAGCTGTTTCTCTTCAACCTTGGAGAAAACCTTAGTCTGGTGGGGCATGAATTTGGCCATTAAGAAGAAACTAGAAAACATAAGATAACTAAAAATTTTAAAAATTGTATAGTCTAAAATATAAACCACAAAGTAAACCCAAATGTTACCTTGTTTGAAAGCTATCGTCTCAATATCTGTACATTAGTTTCAGTAAATATAGTATGAACATGTAAAAAGATTATTGCTGTGGAAGGGAAAAGGGTTTTATGTTGGATATGTGGGAGTACTGTATATTGTATATATGAATTACTGGGACCTAAAACTTTTGTGAAGATAAGTTTAATAATTAGGGGGAAAAAAAGAAAAAAGACATAGAGGAAAAGATGGAAGAAGTTGCCTTGCCAATTTGGGTACAGGGCAACACATTGCAGTGATGGAAGGCAAAACATCAAAAACAAAGCTTTTGCATTTTTTAATTTTTTGATATCCCAATTTGTTTTTACCTTAATTTTTCTAAATTAATATGTATTCTATATCTAACCTTTAAACTCATCACTATATTCCATTTTACTATTAATGGAACCTGACAATATATTGGGCTTTATTTTTGAAGAAGTTTTGGATCACAGAGAGCTTCAACAATGGCAGGGGAGGAATACTGGTGTGGAATGTTATTGACGGGACACATGGTTGGCAGGGAGTTCTCCAGGGCATATATCCAGGGTACATGAAAAAGTTTGGATATTTTCATAGTGGTTACAATTAAAAACAACAACTGAGGGAGTGCTGAGTTCCTAGCCAGGAGAGCTCTATCACAGTCCATAAAGGAACAGCAACAACCCCCCAAGTGCAATAGCAAAGACCAAAAAAGAAGGAAGGTCCAACAATGAGCCCTTGATATTAATGATTATGCTTGTAAGCCTGTGCACCTGAAATAAGAACAAGGCCTAGAGCTGCAGGGTGCCTAAAAGTTACCTCCTGAGAGCCTCTGTATTGCTCAAATGTGGCCAGTCTCAAAGCCAAACTCAGCATGTAAATGTATTGCCTTCTCCCCAGTGTGGGACATGACTCCCGGGGATGTGTCTCCCTGGCACCAAGGGATTACTACCAAGTACCAGCTGATGATGTAACTAGAAAATGACCTTGAATAAAAGGGTCAACTTGGATCAGCAGAATATCTCAGTCTACATATAATACCAGGAGTTAAAAATGCTTTTTGACCTAAATCAAGGGGGAAATGGAAAGGACAAATGAGTTTATATGGCTATTAGTCTCCGAAAAGAGCCGGGAGGTTATCAGAAGGGTTGCCCTTATGCACACCTCAGCAGAGTCCCAGAGACAGAAAAAGTAGATACAACCCCAGGTATTGGTTCTTCTGAGGGCTACAGAGACCCACAGGTTCTATGGTCATGGCAGATGGAGTTCAGTGCCATGTCAGTTGGCCCTACTTTGAAGTTTGTGTTCTTGTGTGATGGAGCTGGACTCAGATGTGACCTTTGTCCACAAGCCTCTCCTGTTACTTTTACTGGATCTGTAGTTGGTGCTGGGGTTTAGTGTATACACAGGGGACCTGAGTCTCTGGACTGACGATGTGATAGCCAGGCCCTGAGACTCAACAGACTTGCAACTCCTACACTCTGGTTTATTGGACTTACCCCACTCAGCTAACATGGAGGTGAAGAAGGTCAACCACCACACCAGGGAGCCAAGAGTACCTACAACTGAAAGCAGGAGAATTGTATCCAGCATCCATGTGGAATCTAATCCCCCTCTTGATACAGATGTGGAGTGGACACAGCCATTCTAGGGTCCACAGGATGGAGGAATAGAGTATGGATTAGAGTGGACTTACTGATATTCTATTCATGAATTATTATGATTAGTAATCGAAGGAAATGTGGCATTGGTGTGGAGAAAGTGGCCATGGTGGCTGTTGGGGGTAGGGAGTGGGAGAAAGAGATGTGATGTGGGGGCATTTTCGGGGGTTGGAGTTGTCCTGGGTGGTGCTGCAGGGACAGTTACCTGACATTGTATGTCCTCCCATGGCCCACTGGGTGGACTGTGCGAGAGTGTGGGCTATGGTGTGGACCATTGACCATGAGGTGCAGCGGTGCTCAGAGATGTATTCAGCAAGTACAATGAACGTCTCATGATGATGGAGGAGGCTGTTGTTATGGGGGGAGGAGTGGGGTGAGGGGGGTGAGGGGGTATATGGAGACCTCATATTTTTTTAATGTAACATTAAAAAATAAAGACAAAAAAAAAAAAAAGAAGAAACTAGAACATTGGACGGCGTCAAATCCAGAGCCCTCAGGGTGGCCTCTGGTGAGAATTGTGGGATTTGGTGGTTAACATCCCAGGGCAGCTGCTCTGCCTGGGACCTCCTGGCCCTCTTCTCTTCTGTAAAATGTGTATAGTAACAATCTCTGCTTTGCTACTTCCAAAGACTTCATTACAGATGTAAATGTAACAGGTGAAATTTCCCTATTTTATAATTAACTAGTCAATTAGTGTGTTTCAGTGTTTATGTGCCGGTTCCACCACATTCATCTTCAATTAAAACAAACACACACTATGGAGTCTAAGACATTTTACTTTATTTAAAAGAAGCCAATATACAGGATATAAAGGGCATGATATTTACAACAGTACAGTAAACAGGTTGGTTTTTGGTAGGATCAGTAGTCTTTCAATGAGTATAAACTGCCCCTCCCCCCTTCCCCTTGATGCTAGACCCAGCTGGCAAACAGCAACAATGGGATGGGATGGGACCAAGGGATTTAAGACTCCCTGGATGGGGCTAAAAATCAGGTAGATGCTAAGAGATCCACCCAGGGGTCTTGGTAGAGGGCTTTTGCCTCATTTCTTTGAAGATAGGAGAGGAGGAACAGTGAGGGATTTGCCCGAGATGAACACACAGCCCACCCTGAGCCTGGAGTGCTCCATCCTCGCAAAGTTCCCTTCCAGAGAGAACTTGGCTTTACCCGTGCCCGCCTGGCTGCCTCCAGACTCCCCACTCCAGAAAAATGCACTCGTAGAAGCTGAGGTCAGTGCCTCAGCTGGAGGGCCAAGGTTGAGGAAGTCCCCGCACCTAATCCCTCAGCCAGGGCCCTGGAGGAGCACAACAAAGACTGCACCCAGCCCTTGGCCTGCCACAGGCATGGGTGGGGTGGGCCATCTCGTGGCTTTTCCACTCCTGCTCCAGCTGCCTGACAACCTGGGACCCACTCAGGCCCAGGTGCCAAGGAAGCCGTGTCCTCCCTATTGACACCCCCACTGCCATACTCTGCTGCATCTTGGCCCATCCCCAGACACAGCCACTTGGAGACGGATCTCAGCAGACCAGAGTTAGAGGAAAGAAGCAGAGGCTGCCCTCTGAAGGAGGGCTTACCCCTCCCTGAGTGCCCCTTTTCCCTCCCTCCACCCACCTCAATTTCCAATTCCCCATGGCCCAACCCTCTCACAAGGGCCACCCCTCAAAAGAAAAAACCTCCAAGTGCCAAGAAGGTGGGAGTGCCAGGGAAGAGGGGAAAGGCGTGAGGTGGGTCCTATGCTCTGCTGAAGCTGCTCGTGGAATGGATGAGGAGGAGGCTTGGACGGGAGGGTGGGGGTGGGGGTGGGGGAGGATACTGGTTATATTAAATCCAGCAGCAACATGCACAATATCTTGTCCACAGAAAAATGCTGGGCTACCACAACTGCCTACCCTAGATTAAAAAACCTTTCCTTTCATAAAAATAGATAAGAGTCTCTTGCTTTATAAATAGATTACACTTAGCTTAAGTTACACCTAATGTTAGCCCCTACCCCGCACCCTCTCCCCCCACCCCAAGCCGAAGTGGTTTGATGCTCCATAGCGTTGAGCTGCACCCGCAGAGCTAAGTCCGAGATGGACTACATATTTTCTGCCTGGTTCTTCAGAGACCTCAAGACATATGGCCACAAGAAAACAAAATGTGTTTGCTTACAGATAATATTTTTACCTGTTCCGAGTCTCCTAGGAGTGTGAGTGTGTGTGTGAGTGTGAGTTCCACAACCAGGGACCCAAAAGGAAACAACTCCCCCGGCCCTCTTCAATCCTCTCTTTTTATAAAACCCCCAGACACGGGAGAGGGAGAGAGGGCAGTGCAGGAGCACCCATCTGAGAACAATTCTAAAATACCAATGTCAATATGACATGGGCTTAGAATAGAAAACTGAAATTAAGTATTTACAGCTTTACAAAGGATGGGCCAGGTCGTCCCAACCTGGCCTGGTGCTGCCCCAATGGGCATTGGAATCTTTCTTGGCAAGCTGTGGGCTCATGATGAGGGGACAAGCAGGGCCCACCGGCAACTAACTCAATAAAAAATTTGGTAGGGAGGGAGGAAGCCAGGCCGAGACCCAGGATGCAGCCCAGGAGGCAGGTGGGTCGGCCCCTTGCTGTTCCTCCCCCTTCCACCCGCCCCAAATCCTTGCTTCCAGTGGAGAGCAGCAGGAAGGAACTCTTGGGCTCCTACCTTCTCCACACTCCCTCAACACATCCACAGCACCCTAATCCCCAAAGACAAACGACCTTTGCATACAAGGGGAAAAGCAAAAAAATACCACCCAATACCAGTCGCCACAATAACCTGTCACCTTCAACTACTTACACTGTTGCTTTAATGTCATAACTCTAAGAATATGTTTACATTCTCCCACCACCCTGCAGAACAAGCCAGGACTGGCTTCCCCTCGGCCTGCCTGATCCCCAAACCCAAACCATGCCATTAACACTTCCCTCGACCCTGGGCAAGGAGAGCCACCGAGAGTGGCTGCTTTCCTGCCCTTGGGGAAACGGAAAATCTTTTCAGCAGCTGAGGTCTAAGCCCAACTGGCTCTGATAACCTTTGGTTAAAATAAAAATAAAACAACAACAGTAACAATAATAAGATATGTTTGAACCCTGTAACCTTTAGAACGAGGGGTGGTGAGGAGGGGAGGATGGAGCGGTCTTTCCTCCAAAACCACTGTCCCTCCAAGTACCCTACCAAAGAACTGTTGGCTAAGAAGAGATGCTGGGAATGGAAGCCTCCCAGCCAGGCTGCCACAGGGAACTGGAAGGATTCCCCACACCCCCAACAATTAAAAAAAAAAAAGAAAGGAAAAAACTCATGATAAAGGCCACCAAGGTACCAAGGTCTGATAAATTACACACAGTCGGTAACATACTCACACAGTCTCTTTCTATATATAGATAGATACAGATTATGTACAATAGCTTTAAGACTGCAAAATAGGTGGGAGAACAGAAAAGATAAAAGGCCCTTTATGGTCGC
Organism: Dasypus novemcinctus; assembly: GCF_030445035.2. Classification (NCBI taxonomy): domain Eukaryota; kingdom Metazoa; phylum Chordata; class Mammalia; order Cingulata; family Dasypodidae; genus Dasypus; species Dasypus novemcinctus. Next base: position 115,957,003 of record NC_080681.1, on the reverse strand, counting down.
TGGTACCTGGGGGAGGAAAGACGGGGGACCACAATCCTACTCAAAGCCAGAGTCCCCTCCTCTCCCTCAGACCAAGGAAACAGGAAAGAGCACTGGTCCTCGGGCACATTTTGCTCCTTTGACCTCCAGGGGGCGCTCCTGGGCCAATAAAAACAAAATTCCGCAATATTCCACAGTACAGAGTACAAAAAGAAACAAAACAAAAACAAACAAGAACATTCCTGCTCCGCTGCTCCAAGCTGAGATCTGGCAGGTGGTCACAACACTCAACGCAATGCGGTTCAACTCAGGCCCACTCAAATGCTGGGGAGATACTGGCTCAGATTAACCCCCCCAACCGGTCAGTCAAGTGGACTACGGAAAGAGGCTTGGATATGTCTCTGAGCGTAACCAAGGTGGTCCTCACAGGAGCCCCTAAATCTCGCCACCTCCCATATCTCAGCAGCCCTCCCTGTCTCCCTCCCCGGCCCTCTCCAATACCACTTTCCTGCCAGTCACCAAACAGCAGCGAAGAGCCAAGATGGCGGCAGGCCAGGCCTCACCGCGCCCCACCATGGAGGGGGGCAGAGAGCAGGCCTGGCCCCCTTCAGATTTTCTCACAGAGAAATTACAACCCCTTGGAGTTGGCTGGAGAGGGAGGGAAGCGCATCAAGTCATCAGGGCAATAAAGAACACCCCCTCCCAACCCACAGAGGTCCCACAGCAAGCAAGCAGGCTGGTGGGGGAGGGCCCGGCAGCCCCCTTTCCAGCCTTGACCAAACCCCCTCCCAAGCCAGTGCTGCCCGCTGGAGGATGCGAGAGAGAGCGCCCTAGCTTCTGCCTCCCCCCAGCTCCGGGCGAAAACCAGGGGTCCAGGAGGGGGCCTACCTTCCACAGTGAAATAAGGCAAGCTGCTTTTTTGTTAATTTTGTTTTTTGCATAGTAGTTTAAACACAGTGAGGCTCCACCCGCCCCCACAGTGCCTTGTCCCTCCATTTTGCCACTCGATCCAAAAAGAAAATAATTTGTCTTCCCTCCCTCCTGCCATCTTTCTCTCTTTCAGCGAGTGAGAAACACGCGGCAGGTCCCCACCCAGGGCTGGAAAGGTTGCAGAGGCAAACAGCTCCTTCCTGAGAGGAGGTAGATTCCCCCAAGGCCCAGCCAGGTCAGTCCCGGCAGGGAGAGGCAGGGAGGGCAGAGCTCATGGCCAATCAAAGAGGAGCAGGTGGGAGGGTAGAAAACCACATTAGACCACGCCCAGGGCCCCGCCCTCACCTCCGAGTTTTGTATAAAAACACCTGCTAGGAATAATTCTTTGGAGCTCAAAGTGGCTCAGCTTAAGGGAAAAGGCACAGTTAACACTGCATCATCCGGACAGAAGTCTGCATTGGTAATGTGGAGAACAATAGAAATTGACAGCACCATTCCTTGGGTGGGTGGGTGGATGGAGGGGGGCACTGGTTGGTGTGGGGGGTGTGGAAGGAAGGAAGGAAGCGGCAGTCCCTCGGGGCCTCCAGAGAAGGGAGGGCATAGGAAGTCTGTCTGGTGAGAACTTGAGCCCATTCCAAGGAGCCTCCCTGGCCCCACGGGAGAGGAGGCAGAAGCCCCATCGCCAAGACCACCAGGCACGGGGGGCCTCAGTCATCAGCTGACCATGGGCTCCACATCCGCCTCCCGCTCGAAGTCATCCTGGATTTCGTCTGTACTTCCTGAGTCGCTGCTGGCCATGGAGCTGGGGGACGGTGAATTTCTGAAAGACACGAGAAAGAATGGGGTACACTGAGAGGGCAGTCGGGAGACCCCTGAAGGGATCTAAGGATCAGAGGAGGCTGCACAGCCACTCCCATGAAGTCTAACCTCACAGGGGGCTCCGACCCTGAGAATCTGCCCTTGCTCTGCTTTCCTGGGAAACCTCTCCACTCACAAATTGAACGTGGCTCTTGAGACCCCTTGAGACCTCCTGCACCAGGATCTAATTGGTCTGAGTGCTTTGGTTTCTCTAGAATTCAAGTTCCTTATGGGCAGGGGCCATGGATCAAACTTGGTTCTTACCCTCCAATCACCTAACACAAGTCTTGCATATAGTAGTTGCTCAAGACATCCCAATTAACTCAAAGTTCAAAGAGAAGCCATACAAGACAGTGGTGGTCCACACTGGATTTGAATCTGGCTCTGTCACTATCAAGCTAGGGGTCCTCGGGCAAGTTATTTAACCTATCTAAGGCTCTGCTCTTCCATTCGCATAATGGAGACAGCATTGGGGAGTTCAGGAGTTATGGGTATGACATGCTATGTAAGTCTGGGGCCCCCTCACACTGCGTTCCACAGAGCTGCTCTTCTCTTTTATCTCATTTCATTATGAGCACACCTGTCTTCCCAACAAGGCTATGTGTTCTTTGATGGCAGGGGCTCTGTCCTTGGTTTCACCATCCACTGGTAAATAAAAGGGGCTTGATATATGTCCATCTCCTGGGGACAGACTAGTTGGCTCTGGGACAGAAGATGGGAAAGGAAAGGAAATTGCTTCCTACAGACAATGTGAGCCCAATTAGTAATAGGCTTGCCCACCCAGTGCCTTGCCCACCCACTCCCAACCCCCATTTCAGCACAAATTGGAGTGTAAGCTCCATGCTTACACTGTGACTATTCTGCTGATTGCCGTATCCCCATCGATACAGGGCCTTTGACATAGTACCTGATTAATCAATGGGGGACAGGCTTGTTGGGAGAATTAAAAGATATGTAAGACATCTAGCACATGGTGGATGATCTAATAGGCATTGAATGGATGGATGGACGGATGGGTTGGGTAGATGAAACATGGCCAGGCTGTACGCTGCAGGCCCACATATTTCCCCCAAGGACCCACCCACTGAATCCCCAGGGAGGGCATGGCTGGGTACCTGTCTGCGGAGCCTTTGATGAGCCGGCGGCAGGTCTCCATCTGCACATCCAAGCCACGCTTCATGCTGCACATCTCCATGTACTCATGCAAGTGTCGGTTCATGTCGCTCTTGGCTGTGGCCAGCTCCAGCTGAGAGAAACCAACGTGGGACAAGGGTAAGGGACATCATCTTGCAGCAGAACCCTTGGGAGCCTCCCTCCTTGCTTCCTCAGCCGTGGCATCACCAAGATCTCTGGACTCTGTGCCTCACTGGCATTACCCTCCCTTGGCTTCTGGACATATCACACTGCATTCTGCATCTTGTCCTCGAATACAGCTTCCAGTCAAAGGGAATGGGTGCTTAGCAACCCCAGAGGCAGCCTTTCCTGATAAACCCCACCTAGTTCTCATAACTCCACCCTCCTGAGCACCTCTGAATTTCTTTATATGGACCTGATTATAAGAATCTCTTTCATGTTTCCAACGCTTCTCCACCAAAGGATTCATCCTCTAAAGAAAGAGTTGGGTCTCTCTTTTTTCAGTATGGTAATAGCAATAACTCTTGTCTATAGAAATGGTCAAGTACACAGACTCTGGAGCCAAAGAGAATTGGGCTTGAGTCCTGCTTCCTTACTTCTTGGCTGTGAGGCCTTGGGCAAGTCATTCAGGCTCATCTAGCCTCGTGCCCTCCTCTGTAAAATGGTACACAGAAACTATTCCATAAGGTCATGGTGAGAACACTTTGTAAAGACCTTTCTCAGGACCTAGTGTCACTCAATGCCATTCAAATATCAGCTCTGATTGTCATCAGGATCATAGGTTAATTTTAAAAAATAAATAAAAACTCTCTAGGGCAGGTAGAGATTACCACCCCCATTTTACAGATTAGGAAACTGAGGTCCCAAGAGGGACGTGACTTGCATAGAGACAGGCAAGGAATGGGCAGACCCACCAGCCCCTGCCCACATGGGCACTTAATCACACTCAAGTGTGTGGGCCTCAGATAAGCCTCACCAGCAGGCTCTGCGCCCGAGCGCTCACCTCGATTTGGCCTATTGTTTCCTGGTACTCCTTGTCTCTCGTCTTGAAGAAGGATTCGGTCTCATGGATCAAGTTGCCTAAGTTTTCCTCTTGCTGGGGAAAGAGAACAAAGGTGACAACTTAGCTAGGTGGTGGGAGCCGCAGGGAAAGAACAGGGAGGAGGGACAACTGAAAAGACATGCTCGGCAGGCTGCAGGGGGTTTTGAGGGCCTCTGGGAAGCTGGACCCTGGGCTCACCTCGCCCTGTAGGTCGATGGATGGGTTGCAGTTGGTGAAATCCTCCCAGAGCAGCAGTGTGTCTTCATTTTCTTCCCACGTCAGGCTGTCACAGTCGTCGTCAAAATCAAAGGTCTCCCGCCTAGGACAGTAACACCAGAGGGCATGAATGAACAGAAGCCCAGGCTCCAGGGGCCCACGTGGGGAGACAAAGATGCAGCTGCCCCAGTGAGTATCCACCTATGAGGCTGTCCTCAAAAGAGCTGGTGGCCAAAGGAGATATATACCATACCCATAGAACTTGACCCTTTGAGATGCAGAATGTATTTGTGTGTTATTTGTACAATTAAAAATGTATATTTTTAAAGATGCCGAGCTTTAATTAGTGGAAACTAAAGATATTTCCCCCTAAGTCTAATCTTGTGACATTTTTCATTCATTTAGCAGCTATTTCCTGAGCCCTCACTTTGAACAAAGCAATTTACAAGATCTTCTCAGCAACTCTAAAAGGTTGGTATTATTATTTTCATTTTACAGATGAGGAAATTGCAGCTCAGAAAGAAAGAATAACTCACTTGTCCAAAGTTACACAGCTAGCAAGTAGCAGAAACTAGGGCTCAGAGCCAGACCTTCCTATTTCTTTCAGCTTTCTCTGGCCATGATAACCCCACCAAGCACCCCTCCCCTACTGGGTGCTGGACTGGCAACAGACTGGTGAGGGAAGCATAATTATCATTCCCGCTTTACAGATGAGGAAACTGGGACGCAGGGGATTAGGTGGTCTTTAGACCGACACATGCTGGAAATTGGGTTTGAATTCAAAGCCCGTGTGATTTCCGGGCCTCCCTATTCGTTGGAACTGGAGGAGGGGCGCCCATCCACCAGGGCTGGCCTGGGACTGAGGGGTTTCCCAGGACGCATCACTTGCCCTACCCAGAAGGGACTTTAAAGACCACTTGGCCCAACACCCCACTGTTCAGATGGGAAGACTGATGTCTGTAGGGGTTAAATCAATCTACCCAGTAAATCAGGGGCAGAGGCGAGCACGCGTCCCACGTCTCCAGCGTCCCATCCCAGGGGTCTCCACATGGCCTTCATAACCTCCCTCAACTCCTCCCTGGATCCTCCGGGGTAGTGGGCTCCATGGTCAGCCAGTGGACCCGGCTGGGACCACTGGACGAGTAAAACCTTTGCTGAGAGCGCCCCCTGGAGCCAGTTGGGCTGGTTTTCTGCCAAGAAGCAGTTCTTGCCACAGCCTGTAGGTGGCTCCGTGAGTCCAGGGACGAGAGATGGGGAGTGGGGTGGGGCGGGGGGGGGGGGGGGGGGGGGCTGGAGAGGGAGCTGCTGCGGGCCAGCAGTGCTCCGGGGGAGTCTCAGGGGTAGGCCTGTCACCGCATCACATCATCACATACCCGACCTCTGACTTCACTTCCTTCCCAGCTTCAGGATCTGAAGGAAACCACAGCTGAGGGATGCAGAGCCAGAAAGGACAGGAAGACGGACAAGAGGAGGGGCTTGGGAGAGCTCCTCCCCATCCGCATGAATCTGGAGGGCGGGGCTGGGGAGGAGGGTTGCTTTCCCAGCAGAAAAAGTAGCAGATTCCTTCTCTTCCCCTTGGTCTGAAGCCCATGCAGTGATTTTGATCAAAACAAAACGGCCCTGGCACGGGTGCGTTATTCAAAAGCTTCACTGGCTTTGGCCGGGGCTTGGGCCTCAGCCCACAGCTAGGGGAGATGTCAGTTGGGGGCGGGGGGGGGGGGGGGAAGGCCTGCCCAGGGTGGGACCAGCACGCAGCAAGGAGGGAGGTGGAATTTTTTTTAAAACTTAGGCAACTTTGCAACCAGATGAATCTAGTAACTCAATACTGAAAGCAATTCAGGTCTGTCAACACTCAGGCCCCTGGCTGAGCCCCTGGACTTGGCTCTCAGGATGTGTCCCTTTCAGCTCACCCCATTCCTGGTGAGCTATATATAAATGGCACAGGGATTTCCTGAGAGAAGCCCATCGGTTCAACCAGGTGAACCCAGCCCGTGGTCCTTGGGGCACCCAGTTCTACCTTAGACTCAGGCAGAAAATGCAGCCCCAAATGGTCCTTGTCTAAAGCCCCTCTTTGCCCCTCAGTAAAAGATGAGAGTGTGAATGAGATTTGGGGTGGGGAGGGAGATGTCAAAAATGAAACAAGAGTTGCTTTGTTCTCCATGTCACCCTCGCCATAGAAAATCCCCAAAATGCAGCCCCCCATCTCAGTTCTGTTTCAGAGGAATGAGGAGTACGGGGAAGTATCAGGCAAAAGGACTCCCACCCATGCCTCCTCATCTTCTTTAGGAGTCAGCCTGGCTCAGCTGGCACAGGCACCAGGGCAGGAACCATCAGCAGAAAAGCCAGAAGAGGGAAATCGATTCCAAGCATGAAGGCAGAGCACTGGACCAAGGGCCTGACTGTCACAAACTCCTCGCATGGCCTTGGGCCATCACCACCCCTCCCTGGTCCTCAGTTTCCTCAACTGTACAATGAAGACACTGAATCACATTTGGACTCTGTAATGCTAACCTAGCCCCAGAGCTTGCCAGTAGGGTTAGGAGAAAACTCCCAGAGGTTATACATCAAAGATGCTTTTGACCCCAGCCCTAACCCTGGCTTTTGAAATGAATTCGATGCCAGGGCACCTGCTAAAGAGAGTGGCCCTCTCTGGAGGGCTTTGGGAGGTTGGGGGATGCTGGTCAGAGCCAAGAGTGCACACCTAGCCCTGCCCTTGGAAGCCCAGGACTGCAGGGAGGGGACATGAGGCCGGGTAGCATGCTCAGACCTGAGACGTGGGAGTGGAGGCTGGGCTGGGAGTGGAGGGTGGAGGGGAAGGGATCCCGGGAAATGCTGAGTTCTCAGGACCCAGGGGCCCGACTGCGAGGGACTCCAGAGAGTGCAGTCAAGAGCAGAGACCCCACCCCAGCCTGCCTTGGCAAGGCACCCACTGCCAGCAGAGTAAGGGTTATCTGTAAGCCCCTCATCCAACTGTAAGGGCTGTCTGTGGATTAGAGTTAAAGATGGACCAGGATTCAGAGCATGGCCCTGATGGGCCAAGGAGACCCCTGCCCCAGGCAGACTCCTCCGGTGATGTACTGGTAAGCTGGCTCGCCAGCATTTGCCGTACGCCCACTGGGGTCAATTTTATGCCGCTAATGTGGTGTGGGAAGCAAGGTGCATGGTCAGCTTTCGTGAGCTGGTACGAGCTGGCTCCAGCCCACAATACCCAGACCCACTAGCCCAGGCAGCATGCAGAGTGGGCAACCGGGACAGGCCAGCCTGGGCCTGGGTCCCAGCCCTGTCCACTAGCTGAGCGCCCATGGCCAGGTCACTTCCCCTTTCCGAGTCTCAGTCCTTGCATCTACCAAACGAGGGGCATGATCCCTGACCCGTGGGTTGCTTATCTGGCATCAGTGAAGTAACAACTGTAAAGCACCCTGCACATAGAAGATGCTCAGTGAATGTCGGGAGCCCTTCCTCGTGGGTCCCAGTGTATGGATCAGTTCAGCCATCTCACCCTGAGGAAAACCGGTGGGAGTGGGTGTAAGCCTTGATTGAGAACAGCCCGCGAACACGACCCCCACTCCCGTGGCCTCTGCCCTTGGAAGCCTTGTGCACTTCCAAACAATGTGGCCCTTTCTGGGCTCATTGTCAGCCACTCATCAGGTCCAGGCAACTGTGTCAAGAAGGTTCAGTAAAGCCTGCTCTTGTTTTTTTCGAGAAAGGCTGAAAATGTAAAAGTCCCCAAATTACAAAGGTTTGAAAATGAATCCAAACGCTTTCAAAACACTATGCTGGCTCAGCACACCCATCTGCGGGCGGCTCCCAGACCAGCCCACCAGTCGGCGATCTGGGGGAGCACGCCCAGCGCCGCGGCCGCAGGGCGGGGATACTCACAGCTGGTTGAACATGCGCTTCATCTCGTCTGTGATGTTCATGGAGCCCACCTCCTCGTCTGAGAACCGGTTCACCTCTCCGTCCTGCTCCGAGATGTCCTCGTCCGAAGCCACTTTACGCTCTTTCTTTTTGGGGACCACCTGAACCACAAAGGAAGAGTTCAAGGTAACTGGGAGGCTCTGCCGGGCCGGAGGGTGGGCGTGGGGCAGGAAGGGAGCCGGCATCCCAGGGGATGGATGGGGCGTGGCCGGGCAGCCACGGCCAGGAGAGGCGCAGGTTCTCTACGAAGCAGGCGGTGTTAGCGGGAAGCGTGAGGCGGGAGACATGCCGGAGGGAGGGTCAGACAGCCTGGACCTTCCCCTGCCCTGAGAGGCCTGGCGGCTGGGCGGGTTCAGCGGCTCAACCCATCGCAGAGAAGCGGCCCCATGACGTGGGGAGCAGAGTGGGTCAGGCGGGGCGCAGAGTCACCCGAGAGGCCCCAGAACCAGCCAGAGAGAGGAGAACCCCTCACAAGGGCCAAGACCGCTCCAGCTTCCCAGAGCCCCCTTGCTCACATGCAAAGGCAAGGGGCAGGTGGCACAAGGAACGCCTAGCGTCCCCTCCAAGCCGACGACACAAGAGCAGACGAATGCCCCGGCCACAGGGGAGGGGCAGCCAGAAGGCGAGCAGGTGGAGAAGGGGCCCCAGAGAGATCCGAGTCTACACTCAAAGTCACGCACTTGAAGCAACTACACACCATCGTGCCCTGAGCTCAACAGAAGCCAAACTAAGACCCAAAACTCAAGAAGCAGCCTTCCAAGAATGACACGGGCCCTTCCATCAGCTGGACTGGCCCCCGGTGCCCTCCCACCCCCCAAGGACAGACTTGCCAGTGTCCACCAGGCGCCTCCTCTCAGGGACACACACCTTCTCTCTGAGTCAGGGGGTAGTCAGGGACTCTTCAGTGGGAATGGAGATGGTTAAAGGCCAACAGCGCCTCTTCTGAAGTCTGAGGCCCACCTGCCCTGGTCTGGCCAAGACTCCCCCAAATACGGGATGGTGCCAAGGAAGAGAAAGGGGGGCCGGGGACACAGGGCAGGGGAAGGCATGGGGTGGTGGAGCCAGCACTGAAGGTCAGGAGACCTGGGCTCCAGATGCCACCCTGCCACTCCTTTCCTTGAGTGCATCACGTCACCCCCCAGGGCCCCTGTTCCCTTGGCCCACGGATGACAGTCAGACCAGATGACGGAGTCAGAGGTGCCTACAAGTCCCTGACCTGACGTTCTCCTGGGGCGGCCGTGGTTGGGTGAATGCTACCTCTGGGGAAGGAGACTGAGCACATGTCTGGGGAAGGAAGGCTGGGCCGGGCAAGAGTGGAGGCCAGGGCTGCTCTGCGAGGGGCAGTGGCAGGCGGGGGTGGCCCTGGTCACCTGGAAGATCTTGGACACGTCCTCCGAGTTCCGCTGCTGTGCGACATCGCACAGCTTGGCTGTGATATCGATTCGGCGGCAGATGTCCATGTCCACTTTCATGGCCTTTTCTTGGATCTTTGTGTCCAGGTCTGTCATGGGCTGCAGGGAGGACAGCAGGGGGTTACGTGAGCGAGGGAGGGAGCAAGGCTGAGGGGCCGGGTGGGACAGGGAGTCGGTCCCAGGCTCCTGCTGAGCAGAGAGGTGGGGAGACCCACAGGAGTTGGGGGGGGTGCAGCCTGCAGATTCCAGGAGCGCCTTGGGTTTCTACTGGGGGTGAAGGGCTGGGCCAACGCTGACAGGTTGGGGAAATGGGGGTGGGGGTGGGGGTGGGGACCACCCAAGACCGTGTTCTCTGGTCTCCCTAAGGGCTAGAGGCATCCTCTCGGCAGATACACAGAGCCAGTGTTTATTTTGTTGAAGCAAAGATAAAAGAAAGACAACTCGCACTCTCGAAAGGCTTCCCTTCCCTCCCAGTCTGCAATCCCAACCTGGGCCCCACTGGAAGGCTGCCGAGCGGCAATCCTGGATTCTTCCCAGGGCAGTAAGGACAGCAGAGGGGGTCCTCTGGGACCCAAAGCGAGGGAAGCCAGGTGGCCTCGACTGGGGCCCCAGGGGGGCTTCTCTCACCGCACCAGCCCTGTGCCCCCTGTGCACCTGGAGTGAGGCTGAGTCACCCTAAGGCGGGCGCTGTCCCCTGCTGGCGAGCTCCCCCCCCCCCCCCCCCCCCCGCACCCTGACCCAGCCTGAAGGCGGCAGGAAGCTGCCTCCCGTTACGCCCCACTCCCGTTACGCAGAGGGGCCACGGACTGTCAACGGACACACAGAGTGAACTGGCCTTTCCCAACTTTACAATGCAACCCTGCCAGAGGCCGCTGGCCTGGGGAGCCTCTCAGGCTGGCAGAGCGTAGAGCCGGGGGCTCCCTGGCCCCCACTGGGCTCTGACCTGCCCGCTGCCTGACCCCCATCATGCCCAGACACCGAGGCCGGCAGCCCCCATCCGCCCCCTGGAAGGAGTCCCATCGACGCACGCAGACGGCAGGGGAGCCCTGGGGTGGGCGGGATGGGTTAAGCGGCAGATTAATGCATCTCTACTCAGACGGAAGGGAAGCGGAAGTGGGGGGGTGAGGGGGCCTGGTCTCGATGCATCTGTCATCCCCAAGGGTCAAACGCAGCCAGCCAGGATTCTAACTAGAAGCCGCCTGGGAGTGAATGAAGCATCTTGCATGATGGGGGTTGGTTGGGGGGAAGTCGTGACACCTGGGGGCAATGGCTGCGGCACTTACGTCACTCATGAGCCCCTTAAACACCACCAGCTCGGCCTTGAGCCGCTCGATCTTCTCATTCATCTCCTCCTGGATGGCCTCAGCCTCCTGTGCCGCCTGTGGGGGATGGAGATGGAGGAGGCTTTAGGGGGCACCCCAAGGAGCAAGGGGGACTGCACACCTGGCTCCAGAGCCCTGGTCACCCAGCTGCCCAGCCAGGCTGGGAGCCTGCATGCCAGGGAATAGACTGCCACCTGGCTTCCCAGGGAGTCCTGTTGACTGCCAGTACCACTCAGCTTAAAACACTTTCAAGGGAATATTTATTGCATGGAAGAATCCATGACAGATATTAATAGAGAAAGAGCAGGTTAATGTAACAAATGACTCCGATATGTTTGAAATATTCGTTTGATGAAAGCAATGTGACCATTCCTCAAAAAAGTTAAATATAGAATTACCATATGACCAGACAATTCCACTTCTAGGTATATACCCAAAGAAAGTGAAGACAGGTTCTCAAACAGATACTATACTTCAGTGTTTATAGCAGCATTATCCACAACAGTCAAAAGGTGGAAACAACCCAAGTGTCCATCGTCAAGTGAAAGGATAAACAAAATGTGGTCCATATACACAATGGAATAATATTTGGCATTCAGAAAGAATGGAGTCCTAAGACTTGCTGTGCCACGGAAGGACCTTGAAAATATTATGCTCAGTGAAATAAGCCAGACACATGAGGAAAATATTTTATGATGTCATTTATAAGAGATGTCTAGAAATTACAAATATGCAGAGTCAGAGAGTAGATTAGAAGTTATCAGGGCATGGAAAGAGGGGGGTGAGGGAGCATGTATGTTTGGCAGATATGGAAAGTATATAAATAAAACTAATTTTTAAAATAAATACATATACCAGTTTGACTCGTGAAATTCCCAATATTTGACCATCTCTGATCTCCAAAATGGCAACATCATGCATTTCAACCTGACATGTGCATTTACAGTGTGTGTGTATTTGCACAGAAAAGACTGGAAGGTTGTATAACAATTAATCAACTATGGAAAGGCAGAACCAGAAGAGATTTCAACTATGGCAGAGGAGGAACACTGGTGTGGGTGTTATTGATAGGGGACACATGGTTGAAACTATAATGTTGAGAAAAATCTTTAGAAAATATAATAAGGAAGGGTTACCTGTTTAAAGTGCTTAATGGGGGGGCATCTGGCACAGGGGCAGGCTTCTAGGGAGTGTGTGAGTGCTCATCTTGTCATAGTGTGTTATATCATGGGATGTAGAGACCCATACAATGAGTGGGAAGGTGTACCCCCGTCCTGGGGAGGCCTGATATTCTCAAACATAGGGAATTGTGTCTCTTGAGAGAATTGGTGGCTTCCAATGGGGGAGGACAGTCTAGCGTGTCAAGCCCTTAGCATTGCTGCAAGTATCTATGAATCTGGCCCTTCAAGCAGTGAAGCTTGGGAGAGAGGAAGAGAATAGATGGAAGCAGGGTAACTGGGGGGCAATGGGCAATGGAAGTGTTCCACAATTGTGCAATGATAGATATAGGACATGTTAAATTTCACTAAAAATGTATAAAAGTCTATAGGCTAAAATGTAAACCATAATGTAACTAAAAATCTAGAAAATAGTACAACTAAAATATAAACCATAATGTAAACCAAAATGGAACCATGTTTAGGAGCTATGTTTCAATATCTGTACATCAGCTGCAGCAAATATAACATGAACAGGTAAAAAGATCATTGCTAGGGAAGGGGAAAAGGGTTTGATGTTGGATATATGGGAGTCCCCTATATTGCATATGTGACTTAACTGTGATCTAAAACTTTTTTGAAGATAAAATTAAAAAAAAAAAAAGGATGTAGACACTGAGGAAGGAATGAAAGAAATTGCCTTGCCACTGTACACACAGGGCAACACCTATTACAGTCATGAAAAGGCAAAATGTCAAAAACAAAGTTTTCTGATATTTTTCATTTTTTAACACCCCAATTTATTTTTTACTTTTAGTTTTTCTAAATTAGTAATATTCTAATTTTTAAACCTATTATTAGTAATTCATTTTCCTGCTAAATGAATTTGGTAATATATTAGGCTTCATTTTAGAAGAAGTTTTGGACCACAGAGGGGTTCAACTATGGCAAGGGAGGAGCACTGGTATGGGGTGTTATTGATGGGGGACACATGGTTGAGAGGGAGTTCTCCAAGGCATGTATATAGGGTCTATAAAAATGTTCAGATATTTGTTGGGTATTTTCATAATAGTTACAGTTACAAATGACAACTGAGGGAGTGCTGAGTTCCGAGCCAGGGGAGCATTGTCACATTCCCCAATGGAACAGCAACAGTTCCCCAAGTGCAAGGGCAAAGACCAGTGAAGGATGGTCCAATGATGAGCCCTTGATACTGATGAATATGCTTATGAGACTGTGTGCCTGAAATTTCAACTAGACCGAGACCTGCAGGATACCTAAGAGTTACTTCCTGAGAGCCTCCATTTTGCTCAAATGTGGCCACTCTCTAAGCCAAACTCAGCAAGTAAATGCATTATCTTCCCCCCAGCGTGGGACAAGATTTCTGGGGATGAGCCTCCCTGGCACCAAGGGATTACTACCAATCACCAGCTGGTGATGCAACTAGAAAAAGACCTTGAGTAAAAGGGGGAAATAGTACAGACAAATGAGCTTATATGGCTAAGAGTCTTCAAAAAAGAGCCAGGAGGTCATCAGAGGGGTTGTGCTTACGCATGTCTCAGCAGGATCCCAGAGACAGCCAAAGTAGATACAACTCCAACTACTGGTGCCCCTGAGGTCTATGGAGACACACAGGTTCTACAATCGTGGCAGATGGCTCTGGAGTTCAGTGTCTTGTCAGTGGGTCCTATTTTGGAATTTGTGTTCCTGAGTGTGATAGAGTTGGACTCAGATGTGACCTTTCTATGCATGACTCTTCTGTCACTTTTACTGAACCTGTGGTTGGTACTGGGGTTGGTGTATACTCAGGAGACTTGAATCTCTGGACTGGATATGTGCCAGCTGGGCCCTGAGTCTCATCAGAGTTGCAAACTCCTACTCTTCAGTTCATTGGACTTACCCAGGCCAGCTAATAGGGAGGTGAAGATGATCAACCACCACACCAGGGAACCGAGAGTGCCTACAACTGCAAGCAGGAGAATTGTATCCATCAACCATGTGGGATCTAAGCCCCCTCTCGATTTAGAGGTGGAGTGCTCATCACCATCCCAGGGTCCACAGGATGGAGGATTAAAATATGGATTAGAGTGGATTTACTGGTATTCTACTATAGAACTATTGTGACTAGCAATGGAAGAAATTGTAGCATTGATGGGGAGAAAATGGCCACGGTAGTTGCTACAGGTAGAGAGATGTAATGTGGGGGCATTTTCAGGATGTGGAGTTGTCCTAAATGATACTGCAGGGACAGATGCTAGACATTATATATCCTGCCATAACCCACTGAACGGACTGGGAGAGAGTGTAAACTACAATGTAATCTATAATCCATGCGGTGCAGCAGTGCTCCAGAATGTATTCACCAAATGCAATGAATGTGTCACAATGATGAAAGAGGTTGTTGATGTGGGAGGAGTGGGGTGGGGTGAGGTGTGGAGTATATGGGAACCTCATATATTTTTTAATGAAACATTTTCTGTGATCTACGTATCTTTAAAAAAAAAGGCAATTAAATTAAAAAGAATTTTTAAGTGATTTCAATTTTCTTCTATGTGCTTTGCTGAATGTTCCAAATATTTGACCAGGAGCAGGTTATGTTTGTAAAAAAAAAAAAAAAAAAAAGTATTTTTATTACAAAAGCAAGGGGGACATTCACACTTTTCCTTCTACACATTTACATTACTTTAATATGTCTCAAATTTTTAAAAAAATTTTTTAAAGGTAAAATTCTTTAAATATCAGAAAGTCATTTTTAAATTTTTAGTTTTTTTAGGAGGTACTGGGGATTGAACCTAGAACCTCATACATGGGAAGCAGGAGCTCAACCACTGAGCTACACCTGTTCCCCAATGAGAGTTGGTTTTTTTCATCTGTTTTCTTTGTTTTAGGAGGTACCAGGAATCAAACCTGGGGCCTTGTACATGGTAAGCAGGCACTCAACCACTTGAGCTACATCTGCTCCCCTAAAACTTTTTTGAAAGAACTTTTCATGCCTCATCATGGGGTTGCTATCCTTGTTTCCATTTGACCAGGAGGAAAAGAGAGGCCAAGAAGGTTGGAGTGAGCTGCTCCCCGCACACCGCAGTGGGGGAGTGGCAGAGTCCAGAATGCAGAACCACCAAGCCAGAGCAGCAAGGGGACATCCTTGACACCTGCCGTGGGGAGCCTGTCTGGGCTGGGGACCCACCTGCTAACACACCCACCAGCCCTTCAAGGCATTCAGCCCCTTTGTCAGGCCCTTGGAGACCATCAAGCCCAAGCCCCAGAGGGGACACTGAGCTGGAGGGGGGAGTCACTGGCTCAAGGTCCTCCAGCAGGCTGGGGACAGAGCTGGGGCTTGGGCCTAGCCTTCCCAACACCTGTATCGAAGCTTTTCTACAAAGCCATGCTGGCCCACAAGTAGGGCCACAGAGGAGAGTCTGAGGAGCCAGGAGGTAACACGGAGGACAGGCCGCACTGGAAATCGACTCCAGCTCTGCCCCTTGGCCACATGTTCTCAGGTGTGCCTGTGTGGGCAGGGGCCTCTGGGGACTCTTACCTCCTGCAGTGTGTCCACCATGGTCTGCAGGTTCATGCACTTGGCAAGCTCCTCCTCCCATCTGCAAGAGCCAAGAAGGACAGGCAGTCAGATGGTGACCTCCCCTAGCAGTCCAGCCCCCAGACTCAAAGCCAGCACCCACCCTGAGCCTGTCCTGGGTGGAGAGAGGGGTATGTAAGAGCACAGCCAGGTTGGTGCATAGCCACAATACCAGGTGGTGGTGCCAGCGCCATCCTGGAAACATGGCACAACACTGTGGAGAGGTAAAGGCAGGAAGGACCACCAAGGCCTTCCCCCATGCAAACTGTAAAGTGCAGTGCAAATGCTATACTCCTACTATTGCTGCAAGATGTAGTAGTAAAGCTGGCTCTCAGAAACTAGGAAGGCTGCAGGCAGCCCCACGCTCAAGCTCCTCCTTGCACCCACAAGAAAGAAATTTCCATTGTGCCAAACATTGCAATTTTGAAGGTAAGTCCTAATCAACTCAGAAATCTCCTACACAGCTATTATTGTCCCATTTTACAGACAAGGAAAAAGGCTTATCAGGGTTAAACATCTTGCCCAAAGACACGTAGCTTGTCAGTGTTGGGGCTGGAATTCAAAGTTAGATCTGCGTTTATTACATTAAAACAATTAAAAAAGTAAATAAACCGAGCTCTTACTTATTTAGCACTTGCCCGTGCCAGGCCATGTTCCGAGTGCTTTACGTGTGTTAACTCATTCACATGCGCACTGACAGAAGCTGAGCAGAAAAGGACAGAGGGGAGAAGGCACAGCCAGGTTCACAGGGTACCCCCAGGGTCAGCTGAGGTGAGGGCGGCATGGTCCTCTGGGGTCAGGTGACGATGAGGGGGATAAGGTCCCCATGCGAGCTCAGCTCTACCGCGCACTCACGTTGCCCAGGTGCTGTTCTGCCGTCCTCCCTCCTCGGAACAAGCCCACGGCGCAGGAACCCGTTACAGGTGAACGAAACGAGGCGCAGGGTCCTAAGGTCAAGGGCAGGGCAGAGGCGGTGGGCTCCAGACTGAGCACTAGGCACCTCCTGGCCAGGCCGCCCTTCCCGGGACCCCTCAGAGCCCAAACACCTCAACCCGACTCTCCCGGCGTCACCGTCCCTCGTTCCATCCCGGGACACATGGCCAGCCTGGTCTTCCTCCACTCTGCCGCCCTCCCCACATGGCCGCGGCACAGGGCCGGCTAGAAGCCTTTAGGATGCTGTCGGGCCGGCTAAAAATAGGCCAGAGGGGAGGAATGGAAGAAGAGGCAGTTACGTCACCGGCTTTTGGAAACAACAGAAAACAGATACTGTTTGCACACACAGAGGAAAATTCCTCCCCTCTCCCACGCCGCGGCCCCAGCCAGGGCTCCCGGAGGAGACGCACTCTTCCCTCCCCGTCCTCTGGTCTTTTTACCAGTCCCTGGCTGTTAGCTGCCGGCCTAGACTGGCTGTGGACGTGAGTCCAGGCTCCAAACCCTGGAGGCCAGTGGGGCTGAGGGTACTGCCAGGGACAAAGGAAGGAGGGGAGGCGAACGCAGGACAGTGAGAGAATCTGAGGGTCTAACTTAGACCCCTTCAGTGTAGAGATAGGGAAACTGAGGTCAAGGGTGTCCGAGCAATTTGTGCAAGGACATCTGTATATCAGAGGCAGCGCCAGGACCCCAGGCCCAGGCCACTCGTGCTGAGAAGGGCCCAGGGTGGTGGACAGGAATCCCAAGTGGGGAGAAGTTCAAAGGCCAGCCCCCCACCCCCACCCCCAGCAGTGTGGGGCATCTGGGGCTTCCCTCCAGGGAGGCCAAGACCCAGAGCCCAGGTTCCGAGCTGAATCATCTCTCCTGGACGCGCTGCTCTGCTGGGGGAAGGGGACTCCGATCCCAAGCCGCTGAGCAGAGCGCTGCCTGCAGCCTGGTTCCCGGGGGCCGGCGCGGCCACTGCGTCCTGCAGCAGCAACAGCAGGGGCAGCAGAGGAGGGCACAGCAGGGAGTGAAGAATGATCTGTCTTCTCACTTGGATGCAGGCAGCTGGTTCCAGGGGCATCTGACCCCCACGCACGCCCACTCCCCGGGCAGTCTCTGTGGGCACAGCACCCCTCACCTGCCGTTGATTAGCCTTCTCATGAGGAAGGTGGAGCAGGGGGCAAAGACCCACCACATAGAGAAAATGCGGCCCAGAGACAGGCAGTGGCTTGCCCAAAGGCCAGCCCAGAGCAAGAACGCAAGTCCCTCGTGCCTTTGGATCTCCAGACATGCCAGACGCAACAGCAGCCACTTCTTGGCCAGCCCTGCCTGGGCCCCACACGCTGGCCTGGGGGCCTCGTGCAACATATCACCTGCTTGAATCCCTACTGTGAATCAATAACCCTCGCAGGTAAAGGACTTTTTACCCAGATCCATTTAGCAGATGAGAAAGCTGAGGTTTGGAGAAGTGAAGTGTGTTTGCAGTCACCCAGCCAGAAAGCAGGAAGCGGGACTCAAACTGAGGTGGGGCAGGATCCAGCCCAGGCTCGAAACCAGAGCGTTGCAAACTTGAGGGTGCACACAGACACCTGGGGATTGGCAGCATGCAGGCCTGATTCAGCAGGCTGCGGGTGGGGCACTCGGGCCACGTTTCTCCCAAGCCCCGGCGGTGCAGGGTGTGATGCTGCTGGTCTGTGTGTCCCACTTGGAGTGGCCAGGAGCTGAGAGGCCATGCGATCCGGTCTCTCCACCTGCACCCTCCCCTCACCACCCTGGCCCCGAGTCCTACACACACCCCATGCCTCCTGATGTTTACTGAGCCACATCCAAGCAGATGAGCTTGCACAAATGATTTCATGGGCATTTTATTTCCAAAGCTGGGGTGGGTGAGTAGACCTAGGATGGACCCTCACGTGATGACAGCAGCTGGCTTGACTAAACCTGCTGCCCACACCTAAGTCCCTCCCCGCCGCAGCAGACGGGAGGGCCTGGCCTGGCCAGCTATGATGTTGACAGTGCAGAAAAGCTTTGCCCTTCAGCTGCTCTGGCTGGCTGGGGTGAAAGGATAGGGGATGTGTTTCTTAAGAGGCCCCAGACACCCCGCATTCTCCGTAACTCAGCCCAGAGGGAGGGAGTTCTCAGCTTAACAGAAAACTGGTCAACCCAGTCATTGGCTCTGAAATTTCAACACCAGCTTCCCAGACAAATCCCTTCCCCTGACCTGGATCTGCCCACGAAGAGTAAGGTTTCAGTAGGGAGGGTGTTTCAGGCAGAGAGGGCAGCAAACAACAAGATGGGGCAACAGGAAGGCACCAACGAGCAGCTGTTTGCTATCAAGGAGGGGAACAGAAGGGGACACACCTATGATGGGCCAGGGGGTGTGGGCATGGTTTCCTTTGAGTCCAACTATCCTGTGCAGCCCCTACGCTCACATCCCATCCAGAGCTGAGCAAACGAGCTGAGAGAGGCAAATGGACTTGACCAAGGGTACTACCAGGAAACGGAGAGCCTGGATTCAAACCCAGCCCCCGAGCCCTTCAAGGCTGAATGCGCTGCCCAAGATGCCCACGACTGGGAGCTGGAGGAGGAGGACCCAGCTTAACTGAACAGCAACTTTTGGGGCATGAGGCGAGTCCCCCACGTGTCCCTTAGCAGCCCAGGAGCTGTCCTGCTGGATGGGAGGTGGGTTCTGGCCAGAGGAGAAGGGGCTGTCACTGGAGGAAATGGGGGCGACCCTCTGCCAGGCGGTCCGGGCCTGTAAAAGGCCTGCTTAGCCCCACTGCTGTACACTCAGGGGGCTGTACAGCCACAGAGCATCCTCCCTCCCCAAGCTACAGGTGCAGAAATGAAGGCCAAGAGCAGACTGACATTTGAGCCCAGGCCAAGGTGGCCTGAATCGGGTAGAGGCACCCCTGCCAGAGGCAACAGCTCACAAAACTTGAAGTGTCAAATAAGAGAATGGATGGGAGAGACACTTACGGACCACCTTTTTGGAGGCATTGACCATGTCAGGTATCTATCCATGCATCCACCCATCTCAAGCATCACACAATCCTCCCCTCACGACCATCTCCACTTTGCAGCTGAGGAAGAGAGGCTCAGAGGTTGGGTAACTCATTTCGCCTTTCCCTCTTTCCCTCCCTCCTCAACCTCCTGAAATTTGATCCATTCTCCCAGGCTTGTCTCAAATGTCATCTTTTCCCTAAGCCTCAGCAGGCACTTCAATTGTTTTCCCTCCTTGAACCCCATCTAGACTTAGCTTGAGTCAGCCAAGCCCCAGGATCCCATCTCCCGGGCAGTTAGGCCGTGGCACCCCATCACGCCTGACCACCAGGGTCTGCTGCCCCTGCCCTTTCCTCACCCCCCAGGACCCTCTCCTTCTCTCCACTGCCAGCTTTCCATAACAGCCTCAGATGTTTGCCAGTCCCTCAAAATGCCCTCAACCCTCGGCTGCTCGCCCCAGCCTCTGAGCAAGCAGGACACCGAATACTGGTGATGATGACAATCAGAATGAAAATGCTCACACTCACTGAGGGCTTCTTGGGTGCTTTATGTGCATCACCTCATTTAATTCTCACAGTAACCTCGAGGTAGGGGTTATTATTATCCCCCTTTTACTGACGAAGAAGCCAAAGTACAAGGCAATGAAGTGTCTTTTCCAAGATCACACAGCTGAGAAGATGAGATGGTTTCTGTTTCACAGAGGGAGAAACTGAGGGGCAGAATCTCCAAAAGGTGAAGCTAAGGGGACCACAGAATTCATCCAAGCCAAACCTACGTGGCCCAGGCAGGGACTGTGCCTGGGAGCCAGAGCTCACAAGGGGGGGCAGCAAGCTGCGGGTCTGGCTCCAGCTCCACCCCTCTCGTGGCCACGTGAGCCTGACGTCTGCCTCCATCTCCCCGAGGCTGGGTGCTGGGTGTCACCATCTGTAGGCGATACGACGCGTGCCCAACCCACCCCACAGACGATAACACCCACTCAGGTCCCCACACTTGCGAACTGTCACGCAACCAGCCCCCGCCATGGGTGGGCCTGGCTGGACGGGGCTGGACCTCGGCCCGTCTCCTGGCCCATCCCTGGCCCTCTACGAGTCAAATCCCTCTAGCACTGACCAAAGTGTCCAAGGCCTCCCGCCGCCTGGGACCCTGAACTGAATGGGAAAAGAGGATCCCGAGGAGGACGGGCAGACCCCCAAGACCCCTGGAAGTGAGAGACCCACAGGATGGGGCCAGGGACAGGGATGCTGGATGAAGGGACGGGCAGCCCCGGGGGGCGGAGGACTCTGTGTCTGAGCAAAATGACAAGCAGGGGACTCAGAGGACAGAGATGCGCGAGCCGGGTCGGGGTGCGGGCAGGTGGGCGGCGAAGGCCTCCAGCACCCATTTCCAGAGGCCTTGAGGCAGCCTGTGCCGGCCAGGCGGGCGAGGAGGAAACAAGGGCTGAGACCCCCGTCCTCGGTTGGAAAAGAAACCCAGAGGAGGAGCTGCCAATGTACAGGCCATCGCAGGGGTGAAAGACAGAGGGCCCAGCCCCTCCGTCAGCCCTCGTACTGCCGTCAAGAGTGGGCTCGCTGCTGCTCACCCCCCAAAACCCGCCCGGGCCCTGGTAAGGGGTCAAATATTTACGGAGGGAATTTGCTGAATGAATCAGTGAATGAATGAACACAAGCTGCTCGCCCTCCCCCTGCCGCTCACCCCCCAAAACCCGCCCGGGCCCTGGTAAGGGGTCAAATATTTACGGAGGGAATTTGCTGAATGAATCAGTGAATGAATGAACACAAGCTGCTCGCCCTCCCCCAGCCGGGCGGAGGGGCCGGGGCAGGGAGGCAGGGGGTCTGGCAGGCCCCTCTCTGCCTGGGGGTGGGAGCGACCTTCCCAGCACCCGCTCAGTGCTCAGCACTCCGCCCACCAGGCTCCGCAGCCTCCCAGGGGAGCCGCCAGGCCAGGAGGTGGGACGTCGGGCCGGAAGCGAGCCGAGCGGGGAGAAGAAGCCTTCCCTTTTCAGCGTCCACAGCCCCCACAGCTGTGGGGGCTGGGGCCGGGGAGGAGGGGCGAGGACAGGACGCAGAGTGCAGGGGGAGGAAATGACTGCACAACCGGCCACCATCTTAGCAGGACTGGGGGTGGGGGCGTCGGGGGGACCGCAGCACCGCCCCATCCAGATGTGGTCTGCCTGCGCTAAGGAGCCACTGCTGGGGCAGTGCCGCCACAGCCACGTGATGGACAATAAGTCCTGGCTGGCCCCAGGCGGGGGGTGGGGGGGTGGAGGGGTGGAGGAGGGGGCAGCTTCAAGCCCGAGCTCCTCCCCCAGCCGGCCGGCAGGGCCGGTTCCCCCTCCCCAGCCCCCAACACTGGGATGACACACAGACCCGCAGGAAAGGGGCTGACAAAGCCTGGCCTAGAGAGGCCCAAGCTGGAGTCCCGGGCAGAGGGGCTGACTCACAGACTTTTCACTTCCTGTCCCACCAGAGAAAGAGGCTGCAGAGTGCAGCCCAGCAAGGCAATTAAGGCTCTGGGGACAGCTCCAAGCCCCTTATCCTTGCCACGTCCCAGCCTTGGGGCCTCGGGCAAGTCAGGGACTCTCTTTGTGCCTCGGTTTCCTCACCTGTAAGAGGAGCACACCCCACCCCCTCCAGACCCCTGTGGGTGAAAACACCCAGTTCCACCCCTGGTGTGGAGCACCCAAGGCTCAGGGGCTGGAGTTCGAGTTTAGGGTGCCGTGGCTCCAACCAGCAGACGGAGAGCTGGGAGGGAGCCATGGGAGCGGTCCCCACCTTGCCAGGGAAGGCAAGCGGCGGGCAGGTCCAGGATGACTCACTCCAGGGATGGGAAACAGCTCAGGTGAGGCTGGGCCGGAACTGTCGGTGGAAAACTTCATTCGGGGCGAAGCGTGGGCCTGGCCATGGCAGAGGGCAGGTGGGGGCAAAGAGCAGCTCCCTTCTCGACGGCCGTGGGCCTGGTGTCCTCTCTGCTCCACCCTGGCCGTGGGGAGCCCACCCACTGCAGCAGGGGAGCCCAGGCTCCCACCCCAGGAGATTTCACACAGCCTCCGTCCCCTGCTTTGTGTGGCCCCCCTGTGCTGCACAGAGGCACTGTCTAGTTCCTGGAGTGAGGAGGGGGCGCGGGGCAGCAGGTGGGTGGCAGACGCAGGGCTGAGCCCAGGTGCCCGGCCTGGCAGGTTCTCCTCTAGTCTGACAGCTGAGCTGGGAAGAGGCTGCTAGCACAGAGGCAGGCTGTGGCACCTTCTTCTTCACAGGAGATGCACAGCAGCCGATGGCTAACCCAGATCAGAGTGCTCTCTCTGGGGGGTCAGGGCGGCAGGCGCACCCCATGCCCTTGATCCCTCTTGCTTCTGCTGAGCCCTCCTAGAGAGTCCAAACAACACAGACTGAGTCGATGTCCTCATTCCTCACCATTACCCTCCCTTTTGAAATTTACTGAGATGGAATTCACAAAACATGAAAGTAACCAGTCTAAAGTGAACAATCCAGTGGCGTTTAGAGTATTCATCATATTAGTGCAAGCACCCCCTCTATCTAGTTCCAAAATACTTCGATCACCCCAAAATAAAACCCCATACCCACTAAGCAGCTTCTCCCTGACTCTGATCCCCTCACCCCCAAGCCCCTAGCAGCCTCTGAACTGCTGTCTATCTCTACGGGTCTCCCTAGTCTGGATACTTGTTAAATGGAACCATACGGTACGTCTGGACCTTTCCCTTTGCATAACGTTTCTGAGCTCCATGGGCTGTAGCATGCACCGGTACTGCATTCCTCTTTACAGCTGAATGCTGTTCCACTGTACGTATGCACCGTAATTTGCTTAGCCGTCATCAGCTGAGGGACACTCGGGCTGTTTCTGCTGCTATGGACACGAGTGCACACGTACCCGTTCGAGCTCGTTTCCAGTTCTTTGTCGTCCGAGCCCCTATTTGCAGTTCTTTGGGGTATATGCACTTAGGAATGGAGTTGCCGGGTCATACAGTAATTCTGTGTTTAACTCTTGGAGGAACCCCCGAACTGTTTTCCACAGCGGCTGCACCCTTTTACATTCCCACTTGCCATGCGCAAGGGTTCCAATTTCTCCGCATCTTTACCAACTCTTGTTTTCGTTTTTTGTTTTGGGTGGGTTTGGGGGGTGGGAGTTTGTTTTGTTTTGATCCTCTCTTTTCCAGTACCACAAACAACTCGAGTTTGTGGCAGAAAAAAAGAATTAAAAAAAAAAAGAAGACAAAAGGGCAGTGGGAATGGGGTGGGGCTGGAAATGACATGCAGGAACACATCAGACTCTTCACAGCCCACCTTCCTTTTCCCACTTGACTTAGGGTGAGCAATTTCCCTCCCTAGAAAAGGCAGGGCCCGCGAGCTCAAGCAGCCTGCCCAGCGGCCCTCCAACTCTCCCATCAGCCCCCTGCCTGCCCAAGCCCCAAGCCCCAAGCCCCACCCTCACGGGCACCTCGCCACCCTCCCACTCCCTCAGTGCTCGCCATGGCCCTCCCTGTGGAAGAGGCTGCCTGGTCTCCAGGAGCCCCGAATCCTGGGGAAAGAGCACGGTGCAGATGTGCTCACCAGAGGCCCAGCTGCCCAGCTGAACTCCACTGCCCGCAGCAGGAAACACAAATTAAATGCCAACTTATTGTCTCGACGGAGGAGGCATTAATTTAATGTGAACACTTAACCAGGGCGGCCGATTCCATTACAGGCGGGTGGTAATGGCCCGGGCAGGCCAGAGCACAGGCTACAAGCTGGTGACGGGGGCTGGGTCTGAGAATGCTCAGCTCGGAGTGTGCCACACCACCCAGTACACTGCCACGCACGGACACACAGCCCTGCTTCCACCCTGGAGCACCAGCCTCCTCCAGGGGCCTCAGAGGGCAAGGCCGGGGCAAGGCTGCTGGAGGGCTGGGCAGGGGCTCTGGTGTCCACAGGGAAGCACCCTGGGAGGAGAGGGTGCTGGGCTAGGAGGCAGCAGACCCTGGTTCAAGTCCCGGCTACCCCTGGAGGTGGCCCTCTGTTGAAACACCGAGGAGGTGACAGCCTGGAGATGCCAACTCGACCCAGAGTTGTCCTGAGGAGCAGCACCAGGACTCGGCCGCCAGCCCACTCCCCGAGCTTTCTCTCCCACCGACAAGGAAGGGGATGGGGTGGCAGCACGGGTCCATTCCTCCACCCAGTCATTCTTCAAACCATCTTGAGGGCTTGCCATGAGGCACACAGGCCTTCCAGAATCAAAGCTTACAAGAGTCCCTACCAACTCCACTAGGAAGGGCAGGCAAACTAAGAAAGTATCTGCCATGGTGTGACCCCCCAGCAACCCGCTCACCTCTAGCTAGGAAATTGTTTCCTCTTCTGTAAAATGGGGGTAACAATTCCCACCTTGTAGGGTTCATGGGCAGATGAAATGACCAGGCTCAAGTGAGGTGTGGACACACAGGTGCCCTTGATGAACAGTGGCCATTCAGTCCCTGTTGGTAGTACCCTGACTCTGTTTACCTGGGGGAGGGAGGGACCGAGGGGTGGGTGAAGGCCCAGACCACCTAACAAGGGACACTTCCCCATCCTGCCCTGACCCTCTGGTGGTTTGGCAGCAAGTTTCAGAGGCTGCACTGAAATTCAGTGGCTGGAGAATCTCCCCCAGTGAAGAGAAAGTGAGCTCTGCCAAGGGGCAGTGGGATGAGCTGCAGGGAGTCATCCACACTCTCTCTGCTGGCATCCCAGAATCAGGGGCAACATTTGCAGGCAGCTGGATGATCCCTGGGGCTCTCCATGGGAAGCTGCCAGGCCTTGAGAGGTAAGAGGGAGAGAGGCGAAAGGTCCTAACTGGCCCCCATCCCCAACCCCACAGCCCTTCAAGCAACAAGGCAGCTGGTGTTGTACAGGAAGTCCTGTATCTAGTCTTGCCTCTGCCCCTAACTTGTGTGGTCTTGGGCAAATCCCTTCTCCTCTTCCAGCCTCACTTCCCCATTCATAATACCAGGGCGTCAAACTGGATGGGTTCCAAGGGCCCACCCCAGAAAACACCTTCCATGCTCCCTGGACAAACACCCCAGAAGGACCACAAAGCTATCTGATCAACTGCAAAGTCCTAAAGCCAGCTGGCACGTCCGTCCTTAAGTTCAACCTAGGAAGTGCAGTGAAGAGAAGAGCAGGGGCTCTGGAGCCAGAGGGTCCTGGATTGAATCCCAGCTCCACACCTTGCCAGCTCCGAGACCTTGAGCAAGTTATGGACCTTCTGTGAGTCCCAGAGATACCACTTACCTCAGGGGGCTTTGCAAATATTTAAAGAGGAAAAATGTACACAAGGAGCCTAGAATGGTGTCTGGCATACACCAAGCTTACAGTTGTTATCATCCTCCTGACCGCCCCATGGCAGATGTTTAGAGAGGCCAGGAGAGACTGAGAGTGATCCAGGACCATGCTGGAAGTGACAGGGCCGGACTTGAACCCAGGACTGTCAGGGTTCAAGTCACTAAGCTTCCACAATAATCACGTAGCTGATGATAATGAGCTAGGTGCTGCCATCATCTGGCTGGGTTGGGCTGGGGACATTTGGGGGAAGGGGTGGCAGAAGGCGAGAAGCCAATGCTAATGCCACCAATTTCTCCCTGTGTAAACAAAAAACCCAGCAATTGTCCTGCGTCCACCCTCCACACCCCTCCAAATTAATTAGAGTTAATGGGCACATGCTCAGCATGTCAAGTCTGTCCACAGGCGGGAGAGGCTGTCTGCCAGGGCTCAGCTGGCTTCACAGCCTGCCAATAGGCACAAGGCAGTAGGGGCTTGTTGGCTTTCCTGGACCACGCAGGGGGCCCAGAGAAGCCCCTGGTGACCTGCTCCAATGCCAGCCCAAGGTTTTGACATTTTATAGGAGCCACCTGCTCCAGTTACCCAGCATCTGGTATTTGCTGAGATTTCAGCCTCACTCCCACTTTGGTGTCATTTGCTGAGAACACCTCTGGAGGGACAGCAGCCTGGGGGACGCTTGTAATCTGGGGCTACGTGCTGGGCAGCACCCTCCTTCAAGTGCCTCTGCCTAGAAGCTGCACCCGAGTGGGCACTGCCCGCCGTAAAACAGGCCACTCTGAGAAGGAAAGTGACTCAACAAGCATCTCACAGCCAGGAGGAATCTGAGTCCCAGATTGCAGGCCAGCAGGAGATTCCCGGGGCCGTTTCCAGGCTTGGGTACGCCTTCATCACCTCCTCCAGGGAGTGTCCAAGGCACCCTCCATTTCATGTACCTGCCTCTCATTAGACTCTGCTCTCCTGGGAGGGAGGAGAGGACTTACACTTACTGTAAAATGATTATTGGGTGCTAGGCTAGTTGCTCTACTATCATCATCTGTAATTGTCACCACTTTCAAGATGAGTAAATGAGTAAACTGAAGCGCAGACGGGCGAGATGCCTTGTCCAAGGTCCCGGTCTGTCTGACTCCCAAGCCCGAGCTGCCTCTCGACAGTAAGGGCAGTGTCTCTTTATCGCCTAAGCTCCCTTCCCAAAACTGCCCCCCAGCATGGCTCAGAAGATGTCCCCAGATTGCAATGCCAGGGTCCAAAGCACAGACGTGAACACGCGGGGCCTCGGGCACTGGCTTGGAAAAGACCAGGCCAGCCAGGGTGTTTGCTCTGCCCATTTCCTTCCTCCTTGAGATCCCATAACGCAGGTGGAGAAAAGCATTGGCCTTCCACCAGCTTCACCATGTCCCCGTGGCTCTGAGAGGGAGCCCTCAGTCCTGGTGCCCGTGCTACCCTACAACCAGCCGGGGCTAGCACATGATCGGCAAAAAAGCCCAGCTTTAGAGTCGGCCAGAACTGGGCTCAAATCCCACCGCTCCTGGCCCTGTGAGCAAACGACCGACTTCCAAGCCTTCGTGAAGCAGGGAGTGTACAGGTGCTCCCAGTCTATTGCCATTTGTGAAGATGAGGCATACAGGTGCCGAATGGATGGCGGCTCCCGTCCCTTCCCCTCCTCTTCTCCAGTCACTGAGGAGCTCTAGGACAAGGGTTCTTAACCTTTCTGTTCCACGGACCCCCTTGTCAGGCAGGTGAAAACCACAGACCCCTCACGAAGTCCACACCCTACTGTGTAATAACTCTATCACACCCTCACCAACATGTCCCCACAAGAATGATGTTTATTTCAATTTCAATGCAAGCTCACGGACCCCTGGCTAAGAAGCCCTGCTCAGGGCCTGGGGTGGCGCCCACGTCTGTCTGGGTCTCAGTTCTGTCAGCTATAAAATGGCCTCGGTTTCTTTTTTGGCTCTGCTGCTCTATGGACCCCGTGGGGCAGGGGAGCCTATGATTTGTCACCAGGCCACCAGGCCCTGGCTGCAGAGGTCCCATAGGCCTCCCCAGCAGACTGGGGTCCTCTGTGTGTAGCCCACCTGTGTGTGGCCCTCCTGTGCGCAGCCCACCTGTGCACCTTTGGGTGAGTCACTTCATCTCCTACGCCCCACGCTGCCATTCTTTAACTAGGTGCCCCACTGCCCCGTGACCCCGTGGGGTTTTGTGCTAACAAGTGATACCTGCTCAGCCCTTAGAGCCCAGTTCCTAGGAAATGCCTCAGAGGTAGCTGTGATTAGCCGTGAAACACCGTCTTTTGTTGTCCTCCCAGCATAAGAAAGGGTGGCGGCTCCAACGAGTGGACTGGCCAGGGGCCCCAACACCAGACAGAATGTCTGGGTGCCAACGCAGGCCCCCGCTATCAATGCCTGATAACACAGGAGACCGTCAAAGACAAACAGGAGGACTTATCATCTCTTATACAATTTAGCGCCACGTCCCAGGGCCCCGCACGAGACCCGGCATGGAGGAAGCCTGAGCGAGCGCCCTGGGTGTCTTTTG
Organism: Dasypus novemcinctus; assembly: GCF_030445035.2. Lineage (NCBI taxonomy): Eukaryota > Metazoa > Chordata > Mammalia > Cingulata > Dasypodidae > Dasypus > Dasypus novemcinctus. The sequence continues at coordinate 115,928,700 of NC_080681.1, read as the reverse complement.
GGAGACGCCCAAGCCCAGCAGCCTCAGAGCGGCAGCCACAGCACAGCTCCATCTGCCTGCTGACTAGGATTTCATCTTCTTTCCCCCACGATAGAGTCAACAAACATTTCCCAAGTGCCCACACACGAGCCAAGGGCTGGGGACACAAAAGTAGATTGAGTCTTCTCCCTCCCAGCGAGAGAGGGGAAGGTGAGCCCAAAGCGCTTTCCAGGGCAGCACCTCCAGCTCCCCTAGACTCAGTTTCCCAATCCCTCCAACCCACCTTGGCACCTGGGCCAACCTTGCGTGGGGCAGATGATGGGAAGCTGGTGCCCCTGGCTTTCCACCCCCGGGACTTCACCTTTCCGCTCAGGCCAGGACAGGTTTCCAAAGGAATCGCCCCCACTCGCGCGCACACACTCTCTCTCTGGCTCCCCTTGCCCCCACCCTCAATGGCCAGCTCTTAGCCTCCAGGGCTCCGGCTCTTGCCCAGAAGCCAGCAGGAGGCCTGGGTACAAGGACTCTGGGACCCCAGGACAAGAAGCAGGAAGCCCGGGGAGCCTGGGCCCAGGAGGGTGTGGAGGCCCCACCTAGGGGTATGTTTACAGCTTCAAGAAAAACAGCAACTCCCAAGGCTATTTTGGAAAACCTAATATGCACTTTGGGTGGCTCTGTTGTTTATTCCAAGGAGGGTGCTGCACCGCAGGTAAGCCCTGAGGGTCTGCAGCACCCTGTGAGCTCCCCAGTCACGCTCACACATCCAAGCCGCCTGGGATTCCAAGTAACCCTTATCATCTACAAACTGGACAAACGAGGGGCAGGTGGAGCCCCGGGGCACGAGATGGCAGCCTCCCCCCCCCAAGGTCGAATCCAAGGCCCTGCGGCCTTGAGCAAGCCAGCTCACCAGGCCTCGGTGTCCTCGTTTGTCAAATGGGGAGAATCACCCCACCTTTACGGAGGCGAGGCAAGAACAAACAGGCTCCATGTGGGGTGGGAAGAAAAATCACAGACACAGGACCCTAGTAGGTCAGAGAGACGCTCCGAAGACTAGGCCGTTTGTAAAGGAGAAAACAGAAGCTCAGAGGGGTCAAGTGACACACCCAGGGCCCCACAGCCCTGGGCAGCAGAGCTGGGACCCGGAGCCAGGTCAGTGCTCTGAAGGGGAGGAGACCATTCCTGAGCAATCACAGGGAGGAAGGAGAGAAGAGTGACAAGGACCAAGGAAACCAATTACACTTGGGGCTTGTGCAACTGAGGGTGGCTCGTGGCAGGGACCGCCTGTATCCGTGGCACTGTAATTGTCATAACTGGCCAGGAAGTCTCCGGGCACAGCTGGATCAGGTAATTAGACCGGCAATGGCCTGTGCCAAGAGAGGGATTAGTGACTAAACACCGCTCCAGGGGACCGACTCATGACTTAGCACCAGCCGCCTGTCTCGGGCAGGGCCTGAGCATTCACCTTGGTATGAACCAGTGGGCAGGTGCCCCCCCATGACATGTGCACACACAGATCCACACATGTACACGCAGAGTGCTCTTCCTGCACCCCCATGGGACAGGGGTACCCCTTTCAGGAGAGAAGGAGGCCAGTCCCATCAAGACAGGAGCAGGGGCAAAATGCAGCAAAGAAGACGGTCAAGCCCTGGCTTCACATCTTACTGGAGCCTCTCCGTTTCCTCCCCCCGATTCTGTTGTTAGGGAAATTGAGGCTCACAGCAGTGCAGTGACTTGCCCAGGGTTCCACAGTCATGGTGGTTAACACCTAGTGCTGGACACACTAACTCATTCAATCCTCACAACAGTCCTGGGAGGCGGGTGCTCTTATCGTGCCCATTTTACAGATAAGGAAACTGAGGCTCAGAGCTGCAAGGTGCCTTGCCCAAAGTACAGAGCCCAGAAGAGGCAGAGGCAGGGCTTGAATCCAGAGCCCAAGCTCAAAACCCCCAAGACACCTGCACCCTTGCTCTCCTTATGAAGTGGGGGCCACTGGCTAGGGACCCAGATCTGCCTGCCCCCGAGCCTGGGCTCCGGTCTCTGTGCAGCCTCTCATGGGAGGGAGAAGGTCAGTGGGCACGGCCCCTCCCACCACGCGCCAAGGTCTCCAGGGGTCAGGGTGCACCCCCTCAGCACTGGCTGCGTGGCCTCCAGGGTGAGGTTCCGTCGGCCTGGCCCAGCCCCATTGGAGGGCGGAGCCTGAGGCCCTCGGAGGGGCAGGGAGTCACCCAGACCTCAGGGATGCTCCGAGATGCCCAGGGGGGGAGGCAGAGCGGCGCCAACCCCAGCCACGCCGAAGGGCCACACAGCTTCTCTTCTCAGCTCGGACCCAACTGGGGTCTCACTCCTCCTGAGACTTGGTCCTCGGCCGCAAGCCCAGGCCTGGACTCAGCGCCAGGCCATTTGCACCCATCCCAGCCTCCTGCTCCTGCCTCTTCTCCCAAAACACTTGGGCGTCAGACAGACCCAGGTCAATGCCCAGCTCGGCCACTTTCCAGTGTGATCTGATAAAAGTGGCTTCACTTCTCTGAGCCTCAGTTTTCTCATCTGTATAATGGGAACAACAGTGTACCTGCCTCTCTGGGTTGGGAGGATCCCACAAGCACCTGGTATGCTGTTGCTCATCTCGGCAAGCAGCCCCCACCTCAAGCTTCTAGGGAATCACGGGGTCCAGACCCTGGGCTTGGCTGAGCTGTGGCATTCTTCCCGTCAGAGGCTCTGTCCCCCTTGCTGGGACTGGCACACTGTCTGGATCCAGTCTCCCAGCGCCTCCCCACAGTACGCCCTCAGCTGTCATTCTCTGGATGAATGAGTTTGTCAGCAGGAGCTGTGGGGCCCAGCAGGGAGGGCAGGGCCTGGGCGAATCCTGCTCCACCTGCAGTGACTTGTTGGGTGGCCCTGGGCCTGGCCTGCACCTCTCTGGACCCATCTGCGCAAGGCAGATCTGACTGCCCCTGGAGATCAGACTCTCCCTCCTGCCTCCGGGAGACACCATCAGTCACCGCGCCCAAGGCAGGAGGGAGAATGGTCAGAGGGCAGCCTGCCTGGTGGGCCTTCTCCAACTGGCCTGGCCTCTGAGGGACACGGACAGCCCGGTCCACGCCACCCCAGCAGACCCACAAGCTGGCAGGCGGGCCTCCGCCCGGTGACTTTGCCTTGAGACAGATGGCACACAGGGTGGTAGCTGTCGGGCCAGATGGCTTGGTTGGTCCGACCGGCCAGGACACCAGCTGGGCGTCCAGCGCCTGCAGGCAGAACTGCTTAACCCCTTCCAGCCCCAGCCACAGGAGTTCGCAGACTCTTGGTGGTGGAATCACTGTCGTACGGCCAGGCCTTCTGTGCACCACCCCTCAGAGGTGACGTGCCTCCCCGAGGCCTCACAGGAGTCAGGACACCCATCTAGGGCAGGAACCACCAGGCCAGAAGGCCACTGGCCATCATTATTGGGCTGGAAAACTATGGAGAGAGCACTGCCCTGTGAAGGAGGAAGCCCAGCTCTATCACGGCTGGCTGAACGACCACAGGTGTATTGCTCCTGATGGATCCTAAAGAGACCAGCCAGGCCCTTTCTACACAAAGAGCATGTTGCAGCTAGCTTGAGTTCATCAGGACACAGGCTCTCCCAGGAAGTTTTAGAAAGAGGAATTTTAGGCAGGAAGAGGACAGGCTTCTGGGGTTTAGGGGCCAGAGGTACTGCCTTGAGAACCTAGGAGGGGTCGTTATTGGGCAATTGGTGTCCACTCCTTTCCCAACTCTACAGAAGGCTCAACAAGGGGCAAGTCAACACTAGAGGTTGTAGCTAGAGACCAGGAAGCATTTCCACATGGACAAGGCTACAGGGAGACTGGAAGTCACACCTGGGGGAAGGCTCCGGAAAGGCCTTCTTAGGCAGGAAGATCGTCAAGAGGATTTACATTGGTCCTAGCTTCAAGGCAGGGAGGAGCACAATGACCTCTGGAGAGGCCCCTGGGGACAAGGTCAGCATCCAGCAAGGAAAAGCAGAGCAGGGCTCCAGAGCCTCTGTGCTCGGGCAGCTGCCAACCCGATGTCCAGAGGGCAGGGGTGCCATCTCAGGCCGAGCAGGCCAAGCTCAGCTCCAGGCCAGGGCCTGCATGCTGGTCATCGCTGGACTCTCCCAGGACAGAGGCTGTGGAGGACTCCAGAAAAGCCCAAGACTATAACAAAATAGCTGAGCAGGGAAGGGCTGGGCAAGCAGGTAGCCAGCTGGGAGTGAGAGCCAGATGTTAGCATAGGAGAGGGCAGAGAGGATAGGGCTGGGGTCCACAGACCTGGCTTTGAGTCCTCACTCTGCCACCAACTTGCTGTGTCACCTTGGGCAAGTCACCTTCTCTCTCGGGAAAAAAGCATGTGTGGGGCAGGGGGTAGGGGTGAAGGAACAAAACAATTGTAAGGACTTCTTGCCCTGATTTAACTGTCACTTGGCAAGCTTCCTGGTGGTTAGGGTTAGGGGACAGTTCATGCAGTGTTATCCTCAGGCCCCAAGTAAAGGACATGAGCTCAGGGACCCAGAAAATGCTGGATGAATGAATGAATGAATGATCAAGTGGATAATTCCTGAAAAAGAAGAGCAGAAGGCCCTCGGGGTCCCCTGCAATGATTCCTTACATCTGCCCACAAGGCCTCCCTGGAATCACTTTCCTGTGACTACCAACTCTCTACTATCCAATGCCCTCCTCTAAATTGCACATGCATGGGCACACACCTACTCATACAAACAATCCATATACAACATACACACCCCAAGCACAGTGACCCAAATCTGAATTCTGAGAAGAGAAATCAAAGCTATGGCTCCCTCAAACTCATAAGGTTTACCTGCTCCAGCCTCCCCCCAGGGTGTCGTGGCTTTCTGAAGAACCCTATGAAGCTGGGCCTGACTTGAGACTCAACAGTGGTGGCACCCAGTGGTGATCTTTTAATCCAGAGAGCCCCGAGTTCACATGCCAACTCTGCCACTTTCTAGCTAAGAGAAGGGACAAGTCATTTCATCTGCCGTGACTCAGGTTCCTCATCTGTACAACAAGCACAACCACAGCTACCTCTCGGGAGTTCTGTAATGTTCTCAGGATCATGCCTACGAGGCTCTGAGCACCATAGGGGGCACACGGGACGCCTGCGAGCGAGTTGGGTCCGATGGGATCGTGAGATCACGGCTTCCTTCCCGGAGGAGAGGACGGCAAGCCGAGCCTCCCAGGACTTCCCTGCTGTAATCTCTTCCACCTTGTTTCCCATCTTGGGGGGTGAGATGCCTGGACTTAAACCACAAAGCAGCCTTTGTCTCACGGATGAAACCCTAAACCCGGCTGCCCTGACGTCAACCCTGGAAAGCAATGCCAAGGCAGCCCTCGACGTCACCGCTCCCACAAGGCCTCGCGCGGGGCAGTCTGTGAGCTGGGCGAAAACTCAGAGGCCATGTGCTCGTCACTTACAGAGGTCCAGAAGGATGACGGGGCTGCTTCGTTGCCTGCAGAGAGCAAGGCAGGCCTCGAGCCCGTCTTCCGATTCAGTATCCCTGTCCAAGGAAGAGGACCAGGAACGGAGGCCCGTTCCTCGGCCTGGGAGGCTGAGCCAGGAGTGGGGCAGAAAGAACTCTTGGTGAGGACTCCGCCAGGCCCAGGTTCAAAGCCCAGCTCCCCCTGCCTCTCAGCTGGACCCACAGAAGGAGGCTGCGACTTAGAGGGCCCCTCCCAGACATTCTGTGAGATCCAGGGAGGCAGGGACAGGGACTGAGCTCCCCCATTCAGAGCCCCCTCCAACAAGGCCTGGAAGTCACACGCTCCAGGTGACACACTGTGCTGGACACAGCCTGGGCTCTGGGTCCTGCCCGCCCAGTGACCCTGGGCTGCAGTCTATGGGGAGAGGGGACTGAACCTCTTTGTGCCCGCCCGGCAGGCGGCTCTGCCGGGGAAAGGAGCGTCCTGTACACAAAGGGCCAGTCTGAAGCCGGAAGGGGAAGGGGTGGAAACTTCTCACTGTCTTGAAGCCTGGGGGCTGGGGAGGGCCAGGCTTGGGCAGAAAGGACAGAGTAATTACAGCGAAGGCTTAGACAGCCATCTCTGTGTCAGCTCCACATTTTGCATTCCACACTTAAGAGGCACAGAATCCTCATTAAGACCTTATGAGCTAAGGTCATCATCCCCGTTTCACAGATGAGGGAACTGAGGCTCAGAGAGGTGATGCAAACCCAGGCAGTCTCACTCCAGAGCCCGAGCTCCCACCCAGGCAAGTAAAGGCCTCGACCACAGGTCGACAGGAAATACCAAGGGAGAAAGAGCAAAAAACAAACTGTGGATTAGTTACCCCTTACCCAGGCTCAGGGAGGAACAACCCACCAGTTTGGGGCCCCCTACACTTGGCATCAGGTTAATCCTCGCTTTGCCAGTGGCCTGCTGAGCTTGGGCCTCAGTTTCCCCAACTAAGATAATGTTTTTGTTTTTGTTTATTTTTTTGAGATAAGGTTTTAAATGTTAGTATTTCCTTTAAGTGTAAACCCAATTGCAATTTAATATTAAGACTCTCCATGCAAAGACATACACAAATTCCAAAATACTATTTGTCAGTACACACTCCCAGTCTGGGCGCACAGAGAAAATGGTCTTTGTGGGGAAAGGAAGATCAACTTTACAATTCATTCAGCTCCAACATTTTAATCAAAATTCACAAACCTTCCAACTCCAGGGCTAACTCCAGAGACCGAGGGGCAAGAACAGGTTCTCAACAACCCTGTGGTCTCATCATCCCCATTTTGCATAAGAGGAAACTGAGGCACAGAGAAACGCCATGGGCTAGCAGATAGCGACCACAGGTCAGCCAGTCAGTCAACACCCCAAGACCCCAAAGTCAAGCCAAAGTCAAGGAAGAGCCTTCGTTACAGCAGACAAGTCCCTGGGGCAACCTCAGACTTAACAGCCTAGAAAGGCCCGTCTGCGGCATCCAGTGGGACGTCTGGCGGAGGAGCAGGGCCTGGTCTCCGTGGACCCCACTTTACACGCTCCAAGTTATGCCTCTGGCAGAGGCTTCTTCACTGAGTGCTCTGGCCTCTGGGAGTTTCCAAAACGCCTCCGTAAAAGACTAGCAGCACAGAGGGATTGAGAGATGACTGCTGAGGGGTGTGGAGTTTTTCTCTTTGTAGTAAGGAAATTGATCTAAAATTGTTTGTGGTGATGAATGCGCACATTGTGATTCTATTAAAAGTCGCTCGTTAGACACTTTGAATAGACTGTATGGTATATGAATATATCTCAATAAAACTGCTAAAATTTTTTTTTTAAAAGACTAGCAGCCCCCAGAAGGAGCCCTGAGCTAAGCATTTGGAAGGAGCCCTGCTCAGGGGGCAGGAGAAAGAAGGCCTGGGCTCCAGATCCTCCCCTGCTGTATGACCTCCAGGCTTGCCTTTAAGAGAAGGCCACAGGTGAAGGGAAGGGGGGACAGTCAGGGGGGGAAGCTGGCCCTAGAGCCTGGTGGGGCCGGGCAGGCCGCGGGCTCCCCTAGAGCCAGCGTCATGCTCCGAGACCTGGCAGCTGCCCTGCCCCCTCACGAGGCAGTCTCTCTGCCCCCCACCACGTCAAGACCCCAGCCCCAGCGCACAGGGTTCCCCGACACGTGCTAGCACGCACACACACAGGGGCACACAAAGCCCCAGCAGCAGACAAAGAGCCACCCCCCGAGGCCTGGCATTCAGCTGGGGGTGCGGCGGGGGGACAGAAGCCGGCAGCCCCTCCTCACAGCCCTGCTCCTGCTTCAGAGAGACAGCCACAAGGAGCCAAGGCCAAAATAAGAAGGAAGGGAAAGAGGGAGCAGAGAGGAGGAGGAGAGAGAACAAAAGAGGAAGGAGAGCCGGGATAGCCCCAAGGAGGGGGAGGACAAGAAAGGGAAGAAGGGCGGGTGGCCAGGTCCTAGGTACCGCGTCTCACCACTGGCCTTTGCCAAGCTCCACCTGGAGTGCCCTTCCCCCTTCTTGTCCACTCTTACTGGGCCTTCAAACCCAACTCAGTTGACGCCTCCTCCAAGGAGCCTTCCTTGACTGCCCCTACACTGGCTCAGGCACCTTCCAGAATTTCTGGGTTTAGGGCATCCCAGGGTCCTACTAGGGTCCCACCCAGAGCTCCAAGGCTCTTTGGTCAAGTAGTCTGACTTTGCAACAAGCCTTTCTCAAAGCTATTCCAGTACCACTCCCCCCGATCCCCTGCCAGATGACCTTCTGTCCATTACCACAAGCAAGTTGGGGCAAAACGAGGGGCCCCAATGGGCCGTGGGAAGATGAACTGACCCTGCCCAGAGAGGAGCCTGTCTGCCGGGGAATTTCGTAAGGTCCACTTAGACCAGCAGCTCTTCCCTTTCCCCAAGACAGCAAACAGGTGGCAGGGAGCCAAGAACTGTCTTAAATAACTCAAGTAATAAAAACGGCCAATTAGGAGGGCGGAAGGCAATGTCTCCACTGTGGGGGCCACTCTGGGGAGAGCAGTGGGCCAGCGGGGGGCTGTGTGAACCTGCACATCCCGAAGGCAGAGCACGCAGGCCAGAGAGCCCTGTGCAAGCATCTCAGACACAGCTCAGAGAGAGCCCCTGCCCAGCCCGGCCATGGAGGCTCCTGCCTGGGCCAAGGCCCAAATGCCATTCTATTTCCATCCCTGCTCCTCTCCCCAGAACCCCCCATTTCATGTGAAAATCACAAGGCTCTGAGCAAACCTTGTAGCACAACTATCCCCATTGGGCAGATAAGGAATCAGAGGCTCAGAGAAGCAAAAGTCTCTCCCAAGGTCACACAACTGATGAGCAGTAGAGACACTCTGCCGTCCCCTCTCCTCCCGGCTTTGGAGTTTCACACAATTGCTCTGCTCCATACTGTCTAATTTCTGTCCGACAGCCCATCAGAGCTTGTTTTGGAATCCAGGGGAGGCATAAATATAAAGGTGAGGGGTGGACGAGGTATTTCAAGAGCCTCAAACAGCCCCAGGATGCAGAGAAAGTTGGAGAAGAAACACGAGGGGTAAGGCCCAGAGCTTGCAGCCATTTAGACCCCACAGGCACAATATTCACACATTTACAAACTGCTTCCACCCGCCTTACTTCACTTAGTCCTGCAAACAGTCTCACGAGGCCAATTTTATTATCCCCATTTTACAGAAGTGAAAACTAAAGCTTGGAGCAGGCAAGCTGCTTGCAATGGGTATGCCCTTTTCTGAGTAGTTGGAAAAAGGTCAGATCTGGAGCCTGTCTTCCTGGGTTTGAATCTTGGCTTTGCCACTTATGAGCAGTGACTCGGCCCAGTTCCCTTGCTGTCAGCATCTCTAAAATGGGCTAATGGTAGGAACCAATTCGTAAGAGTTATGAGGTTACACAAATTAAATGTTTGTTTTTTAATTGCTTTGAAGAGAGCCTGGCAGAGAGCAAACAGTGTATAAATATTTGCATAACAAATTAATTAGCTAATAAATATTTATTGTGCTCCTGCTATGCTCAGGCAGGGTTCCAGCCGGAACTTGTCACATGGCGTTGTCACATGGTTGATACATTTGCCTGTGTCCCCAGACTCTGGGCTCCTGGCACACCGAGAACAGCAGATCTGTGGCTCCTCAGACATCCACGTGCAGCAGTTTCATCTTCCCCAGTCCAAGGCACAAAAAGATGAAACCAGTTCCCTGTACCCTTGCCAAGTTCACAGCACCAATCAAAAGCAAAAGTTAGAGGGGCCCTGGCCCAGGACGGCTTCCACGCCACCACCAGTCCTTCTGTTTGTTATCAGTCAGAGAGAAGTGGGGCAGGCACGAGAAGAGGAGCCTTCACTTGGAGTCTAAGACCCACGTCCACCCTGGCTTCGCTGGCCCGGCCACGTGACCTGGGACCCGGCACATCTCCCCCGCAGAGCTGCTACAAGGTTTAAACGGGACCACGTGGGGAGCACCTGATGGGAACCAACCCGTGTCCCCTGCACCCATCCCTCCCCCTGCCAGCCTGGTGTGCAGCCTCTGTGGCCGACCAGGAACCCCCTTCCCAGGGTCTGCCCCCATTAGGACCACCTCTGAAGAGCAGGAGGGCCAGGCGGGCCCCCTACGGTGGCCTGGGAGGCTCGCCTGCCTGCCACTGCCAGTGACTCATTTGCTTCCTCAGAAATAATTACTGTAAAGTGACAGCAGGAAGACTTCCCAGCGCAGCAGCCGCCTCCTGCTCTGCCACCTCCTGCTCTGCCACCCGCTCTGGCAATATTGTGACAGGCGCTGGGGAGAGCCCCGCGTCCCGTCCCAGCCCTGCCTCCTGCCCGCCCCCTCGACCTGAGCTCTGCTCCCGGGGCCGGCCTTTCGGCAGCATGGACCAGCCGGCCTGCACCTCTTCCTGGGAAGAGCACGGAACTCGGGGTCTGGAGATCCGGACTGGACTTACAGTGAGATCTGGGGCAGATTTCTTCACCTCTCTGAGCCTCTCATCTGTAAAACAGACACATCTGATTGCTTCCTCCTGCAGTTGCTATAATGATTTATTTAAAGAACTCATCACAGAGGCTGGTGATCGATAAATGGCAGCTATGACATCATGGGAATTTAGTTTTAAACCTTTTTTTTCCAAAATAGTTTCATAAATCTATTATCTCAATTTATTTTATTTTTTATACTTTAAAAAATTTTTTTATTAAACTATCTTTTTTTATAAGGTACATAGATCAATTTTTTAAATATCAACCCTAGGATGCAGATTCATAAGTACCCTCATCCCCATTTTGCAGAGCAACCAAACCAAGGTGCAGAGAGACTACACGGCATGCACAGACCCCGGACTGCTCCAAGAAGCTTAGCAGAGAATGCAGCCTTCCCCGGGAACTCCGGGTTTGCCCCCGCCATCCCCAGCCCCAGAAGGGCCAAGCAAAGCCACACCACAGGCGGGCGAGGGCCGGGACCTGGGCTCCCAGGCCACAGCAGCTCAGGGGAGCCAGATGTACGTGCCAGGCTCAGTACTGAGTGACAACTACCCTCTCCTGTACCAGCGACTAGAGTGAGAAACCACATCCTGCCCAGGAAGCCAGGCACCCCCTGCCCAGTGTGGGTGGCAGGCGGGCACTCTCCTGGCAGGCAGGCCGCAGCATCAGAAATCTCCACCAGCCTCCTCCCATCGGGCCCGAAACCCTCGAAGCGCCTAGCAGTGTGGCAATGTGCGACCCACAGATGCTGCCAGCAAGGGCGTGGCCACCGCCCCCCCCCGCCCGGCTTCCAGCCTGGTCCTCGGCTCTGCCCACCTCACCGGCAGAACCACTCGCCTCCTGGGGGTGCCCACCCCTCTCGCCCTGTGAAATCCTCCCATGGCATTCCCGTGGTTTACAAAGTGCTAGCGCTCATTTACTCCTCCCGCAACCTCAGGTAGAGCTCTGCATCCTGCTTTTACTGAGACTCAGAGGGGCCAAGTGACCAGCCCAAGACTGCCAGCCTTAATGCCTGTGCTGCACCCACTTCTTTATATTTACTTTTATTTTTGTCTTTTTTTTTTAATGTTACATTCAAAAAATATGAGGTCCCCATATACCCCCCACCCCCCTCACCCCACTCCTCCCGTAACGACAACCTCTTCCATCATCGTGGGACATTCATTGCGCTTGGTGAATACATCTCTGAGCACTGCTGCACCACATGGTCAATGGTCCACATCATAGCCCACACTCTCCCCCAGTCCACCCAGTGGGCCATGGGAGGACATACAATTGGACCCACTTCTTGGAGGCAAGGACTGGGTGGCCCTGGGATCTGGCGCCCAGTGGTGCACGTCCATTAGACGCCTGTCGAATTGATGCGTGGGGACTGAACCCCAGGTCTGCCGACTCCTAACCCAGGCGCGTCCCTCCACAAGCCGCCGAGGGCCCTGGCGCAGAGGCCGTGTCGTCTGCATCCCCTCCCCCACCGGGTGTCTGACACGCAGCAGCCGGGCCCAGGGCACTCCCTCGCAGCCCAAATATTTGCTCAGCATGAACTCTGGATGTTCGAGACGAAGAAGCCAGTCCCCGCAGAGCTTAGAGTTGGAGGGGGAGGCAGACACATCCCACTGGGAGTCGGGCTGTTGGGGGCTGTGGGGACAGGAGCTGGGCGCTCAGGAACACCTGACGAGAGAAAGTCAGGACAGAGCGGCGATCTAATCCTGAGCACTGAGGGGGACAGGGCTGCATCCCCGTTTCACCACCCACGACCCTGGAAATAAGCAGAGCGGCAGCCTGGCACCATCGCCCCGATGCGATCAAAGCCAGGGTTGTAAATGCCGAGTCCACAACTCTGCGTATCCCCGATACGTGGCACGCTTGAATCAATGCCCCGGAAGTCATCGTATCTCGCTGCGGCAGAGGGTTGCTGTTCAAATTCGGGGTGTCCTGGCTGCTCCTCTGTGTCCTTCAACTACGGCCCCACATGGAGATGTGGGCCACAAGCGTGGAGAGCGCCTGCGTGTGCACGCGTGTGCATGGGGAGCCCAGGGGCCGTGCATCCGGTCGGCCCGAGCCGGCCCACATTCCTGAGAAGGAATCTTCGGCATCAGCTGTCTCCTGCTTACTTCTCTCTTCTGGGACCTATTCCTCTCCCTCTAGCTTGAGGCTCTGAAAAGCCCTCCCAAATTTGTCCCCAGAGCACTCCTGCCCAGCCTGAAGTGCGGCTCTCGGTTCCGAGAGCGAGACGGGGGTTTGTGTGTTTCTTTAGAGGAGGTGGGGCGGAGGGGGATTATTTCCGGAGTCACAAATCAACTGCTAAGAGGAGGAAGAAGCTCTTCCTAGATGCTGGACAAAGGCAGCCCTTCTTCCCTCCGCCCCCAACACCATCTCTGGCGCCTTCCATGGGACAGAGAGCCCGGCTATGTCTCCTGAAATGGATTTGTTGGGCAGTCCAGGGCCCTGCCAAGAAAACCCTATAAATTAAGGGAAGAGACATGGGGTGGGGGGAGGGCGGTGCATACCGCAAGCTACTGAGCCCCAGGTGCCTCAATATGCGAGCTCATTTTTTCCTTCCCAAAACCTGGGGGAGTGATATTATCGGCCCTCTCTTAGAGGAGGAAACCTGGCTCAGACGGCTCAGAAAGGCCTAGCAACCTGCCCATAGTCACACAGACAGTGGCAGAGATGGAATTCTCACCCTTTTCCTGCCACCCCAGGCTGCTTCACTGGCAAATCAGAAATAAAGAATCCATATCAGTGGAGCCTCAGAAATAACGAACGTGTCAAGGGAAATGGCAGGGAGCAGAGCCCTCTGGCCAGCTTTCTGGGACAGTCTGCTGGCTTTGGGACATCCAGGGGTCAGCGTCCACCTGCCTGAGGGCCACCCTGGGGCATGACAGAGAAGGCAGGGCACATTCCAGCTGACCTACCCACCCACCACCCCTTTTTGGAGACCTCCCTTCCGGCTCACAATCAGAAATAGCTGTGGCAAAAGTCCCTCCCATCCTGAAAAGTGCCTTCTAAAAAAAAGCTTAAGGGCAGACACAGAAAAAGGTGGAGAGAATTTTGGAAAACCCAGACCACAGGCAGAGGCTGTGGGCATTACCTCCGGGCAGCGAGGAAAGCTCTGACAAGCAGACAGGAGGTGTTGTGGGGTAGGCCCAGCTGGGCCTAGGGGTTAGTCTCCCCCTGGGCCTCAGTTTCCCCATCTCTAAGTTGAAAGTACTCAAAGGAATCATGGGCATGCTTGTTCTGTCCCTCCCTCCCTCTCTTCCTTTTTAAATAGCAGAAACTTTTTTCCAAATAGAGTCTCGGAATATCAATCTGAGAGTCAGAGGTGGAGCTGCTGCGGTCACCGTGGCTGGGTCCCAGGAATCTCCCCAAGGCACCCTGCTCTGGACTCCAGGGCTCTAGAAGGAAGATCCCACCTGAAAACCAGGCTAACTCCTCACCAGGATGCTTTCGAGCTCTCAAACACAACGCCCAGTCACTCCAGGCACCAGGGACCCGTCAAACAGGCCGCTCCTGCAGGGGTAGGGAACAAAGCCAGGAGGCCAGGAGGGCTGGAGGGGTTACGACACCAGGAGCCTCAAGCCCCCCAAAAAAACTGCTGGGCTGGTGCCCTCTCAGTCAGCCCCTGGACAACTCTTGCCCCAGCTGCCAGGCTAGAGGGTCCTTTTTCTCGAGAACCACAAAGCCCTCCTGCTTCTTTCTGGAGCCAATGCAGAGAGAAGCAATGGTTTCAGGTCAGCCGGGATGGGCAGGCAGCACGGGCCATGCTCCAAGCCTGGTCCCTGGTCATCCGAGGAGGAGACAGGGAGGGGGGAGCCCATAGTGAACACTGTCATCCCAGGAAACAGGGAGATCAGCCCTGAGCCGAGTCACAGACCCGCTGTATACACTGTGCAGCGAGCTGGGAGGGCACCTAAAGGAGCCCCTCAAGTAAAGGTGCAGGACCTGGGGCCCAGAGAAGGCAGTGGTTGGCCCAAGTTCACACAGCTCTTTGTGGCAGAGCCAGACCTAGGACTGGGTCTCTTGAATGCCAATTTAGAGGACTCTCCACTTGTTCAAAGTTCAGACAGAGTCAGGAGGAATCTCCCAGGGAAAAGCCCCCAGCATGCAAACTCAGAACAGGATATTTTCGTGGCAATGGGTGGCAACATCATAGAGATGTTTGTTTTGGTTTCCAAATCAACGCTTGACAACCTTGTCTGAGTTACAGTTTCAGCGACCACATTTCCCACACGGTAGAGGGCTGAGGGGAAATCAAAGCAGCGATGAAAAGAGCCAGGGCCTGGGCACCCAGGTCAGGGGCTCCGGTTTGGATTGGGGTTTCCAAAGCATGGTTCATGTACTACTGGTGGCACCCAAGATACATTCTAGCCACACAGAAGAATACTATTCAGCAATAAAAAGGGTCATACTACTGATACATGCTACAGCATGGATGAACCTCAAAAAATGCATATTGTACGGTTCCATCTACAAAAAATGTCCAGAAAAGGCAAATCTACAGACACAGAAAGTAAATTAGTGGTTGTCTGTGGCAAGGGGTAGGAACAAGGATTAACTGCAAACAGGCATGAAGGATCTTTCTGGGGTGATGCAAGAGTTCTAAAACTAGATTGTGGTTATGGTTACACAACTATGAATTTACTAAAAATCATTCAATTGGGAACTTTATGATGAAAATCATACCTCATTAAGACTGATAAAAATACTTTACATAAGGAACAACACAGGATACATATATGGATATGGCAAAAAAATCATGAAACTGACACTCAAAAACCTCCCACTTGGAAAACAGCTACATATTCCAGGCTGCCCTTGGGAAAAGCAAGCAGGGGTTACCGAGGCCACAACTTCTTCTAGGTCAGGGATCCTTAGCCAGGGGGTCCATGGAGAGATTTCAGGGTGTCCATGAGCTTGAATTGAAAATTCAAAAAAACATTCTTGTAGGAACATGTTGGTGCCGGTGTGATGAATTTATTAAATAATACACAGCAGAGTGTGGTCTTAGTATGATTTTTATGTTGTTGTAGCATGTTCTGGGTGCAGTGGATAATTGCCTGCAGAAAGGCTGGTAAGGATGGCAGGGCTGGTTTTATGTTACCGAGAGAAAACTCAAATTTCTAAATGTTTGCCGAAAATGACCACATGAACAAATGTTGAACCATGTTAGGTTAGCAGGTATTGAAATTATGGGAAAGTTGTAAAACATAATTTTGAATAATCCTAAAATTTAATTTAAAGACATGCCAATGCTGAGTGCCATAAAACTCTCTGCTGCTACATTCTGAGAAGGGACCCGTGGTTTTCGCCTGACTGGCAAAGGGTCCATGGAACAAAAAAGATTAAAAACCCCTGCTCTAGGTGGGCCAGAGAAGACCCAGGAGCCTTTCTTTTCCTTGCACAGGGCCCTTCATTGGTCACTGCTTGGGACTGCATGCAAGACACCCTGGGAGATCTGAAGTCCAGGCAAACACTTTGGCCTCATCCCTCAGACAGTGGCTTCTCTTTTGGATGAGAGCTCAAACGCAGATTTATACACTGTCAAAGCAGGGAAGAACCCTGGAGATCATCCCAGTAATTTTTAAGCTTTTTATTAAAGCTGATCATATCCCCCCAAAAAAACACACAAATTCTCATGATAAACCCAAATATAGAAAAATAGAATGTTATTTGTATAAGTTAATATTATGTTAAAAAATATAACAGAGAATGGGAACTCTATTTTCTACATGATTTTTCTGTAAACCTACAACTTCTCTAATAAAAAAATTATATTTATATATATATATAACAGTTACCAATTCTAAATTCAATCAATGAGACTGAAAAGGCTATTTTGACCCACTAACATTTAGAATTGGGATTATGAATGCCAATTCTGCATCCTGTTCAACTCTGTCTCTGGTTTGGGCTGCAGACTATCAAGAATATCCTGAGGCACAGGTAAGTAGCTACAAATGGGAACAGTTTTTTAGCAGCTTGCTTTGGAATCTCAGAACACTTCAGATAAAAGAGAGGGCAGGAGAGAGTCTTTAAACAGGGGACAACTACTAACAAGTTACATGTTGATGAGCACCAACAAATTAATGTTGAGAATTTAAATGTGAGTGAGCACATTTTTATGACCGTATTATCATTTTATTATTTTAAAATAAATATTCAAGGGACCCCCTAAAGCATCTCTGAGGAAATCTGGGATTTCAAGGAAACAGTTCTAGCCTACCCACCTAACTTTACAGGTAGGGAAACTGAGGCCAAGGGGAGGAAGTACACTTGCTTTGGAAAATCTAACTGAGCCCTTGAATCAGCTCCAGAAAAGATGCATCTCCCCAATCCTCAAGGGAAAAAAAAAAGTTAGACAAGCTCTCCCTGCCTAGAAGAGCCCACACCAAATCTTGATGTGTATTTCCATCTTTCTCTCCCATTTCTCAGCAAGCTCTGTTCTTTCCTCCATTTCCCAAATAAATTCTTTTCACTGGCCTAACTAAAAAAACAAAAAAAAGTTGGTCGGAAAGGTGTGCACCTACCCCAGAAGGGCGGGAAGAGGTTCGCCCCCCCACCCCCCCCACCCCCCGCCTCGGCAGCACCTGTCCCATTCCAGGCCAGTGCCAGAAGCTGACATCACACCCCACGCCCTGGGTGCAACCTGAACACAGCATTGCTCAATGCCAGCCCATCTCCCTCTAGGACAGGGCAAGGCTTCTCCATGTCCTCAGCAGCCAGGTCCATAAAGCACACAATAAAACAAACACAATACAAGCCTGGGGCATGACGACACCATGCAGGGTGGCAGACAGGAGGGCCCGTCCCTCCCGAGTTTCACCATCGAGAGCAAGTGCCTGCTTCCCTACCTCGCCCCAATGAGGCTGCCCACGCGGGGCAGAGAAGTGGCCTCTCGCCGACGAGCCACCAGGCCACGCTCGAGTCCCCAAGAGAGGCTATCCTGAGGAGATGAGCGTAGTTCCTCTCCCAGTGGGGTGTAAGACCCACCCCCAGAAAGCCATGCCCTGCACGAGGGCCCGAGACTCAGGGCATCTCTGCTCCCAGCTAGCTCAACAAATGCCTGTCGTCTTTTTTCACGTCAGTTTGGTACTTTATACCTTCCAAAAAGTGTCACCATCACCACCCTGCTCCCCCTTCATACAACACTGGGTGGATTTTATTACTCCCATTTCTCTGATGAGGAAACAGGCATCCGAGGGGTTCAGCAATCTCACTGGCAGGCGATGGAGCTGGCATTTGAGCTCTGCCCAGTGGCCAGACTGCCGAGTGAGAGGAAAAGCAAGGAGACCCATGCCCAGCCCCCACCTCCCCTGCCTTCGCCGGCAAAGCCTTGTGCCAGGAAACCTCCTGTTCACAGGTGCACCAAGGCTCAAGGGGTCGGTCCCTCTCAGGGCATCCTCCAAGCCCTAGAGTAGCGACCCACGGCTCCAAATGAGGGCTGCCCACGCTTGGGTCCCAGTCACCAGGGCCAGAGGGCCCCTCCCCCTCCCAGGCTCCAGACGCTGAGGACAGGCCCCTCTTATCAGAAAGCTAAGCAGACAGTCCTGCCCGCCGGGCCGAAGGCAGCAAGTAATGTCAGTTTCCAGCTGGGGCATCTGGGCTAGGACAGAATGTGCTGGCCAGTCCTGCCCAAAATCAGCCCTGCAGCTCAAGCCAGATATGGTGGTCTGGGTCCATTCAATGTCCAGTCTTCCAGCCCAAGCTTATGTCCTCCTGGGAGACTTTGGGGCTGAGTTTGTGGAACCCAATGTACATGGGACCAGGGAGAATGGGATGAAGGGAGGCATTTTAAAAGCCTGTGGCTAGTCTGATGTAGGGAAGGTTATCCAGTCCCTCCAGGTGGACCTTCCAGAGCTGGAGCAGCATGGCAGCAAACTCAGAATCGCATTTATATCAAAGGACAAAAGGTGGGGGGGGGGGGTTAAGAGTATTTTCTTTTCTCCCATTCATGGTGGGGTGACCTCCCCTCCTACATCCTTGGGAGATGGGGTAGGGGGTGCCTAGTCTGGGAGAGAGACTAGCCAGGAGTGGTTAGAATCACTGGTTCAAATCCTGGCTTCACCAACTACTGGCCAAGCTACTTCACAGCTCTGTGCCTCAGTTTCCTCATTAGCAACATAGGGATAAGGCTGCCTTCCACTCTGCGTTATCGTGAGATTACACAGAACACAATGGTTATGATATCACCTAGAAAACAATGCACCTGGGCCAGTGAAGGCGCCGAGTCCCCCACCGGAGCCAGCACCACCATTCTTGTACCTAGACAACCAAGGGTGTGTAAGGCGCTGTGTAAACACAGTGTCCGGCCCACCTGTTCGGACCAGCTGGCCGCCCCCTCCCAAACAGACATTCCGTGGCCAAGGGGACCTGGACGCCGGCTCCCGGGAAGTGGCTGGGGGAGGGGCGGGTCCCCCACTCACCTCCGCTTGTACTCATCGCGCTCACGCTTCACCTTGGCCAGCACGTTGTAGAGCGCGCGGATCTCGGGCGTTATGGTGTCGATCTGCACGCCCACGCCATCGGGGTGCACCCACGACACGCCGGGCCCCTGCACCGTCTCCACGCCGCCGCCGCCCGTGCGCCGCACCTGCGTGTAGCTCCAGATGGTCCCGGGCAGGCGGCCGTAGTGCTGCGGGTGCGAGCCGCCGCCGGGGGGCAGGCCGCCCAGGGCCACGGTGTTGGCGTTGGCGCCCGCCGCCGCGCCGGTGCCGTGCCCGGCGCCGGGCGCGGGGGGCCGCAGCAGCTCGGGCCCGGTCTGCACGGCCTGCTCGCGGGAGAAGGTCTTGTAGCGCAGCCGCCGCTCGCGCTCGCTCTGCTGCTGCTCCAGCTGCTTCTCCAGCAGCCGGTTGCGCCGCTCCAGCTCGTGCACCTTGGCCAGAAAGCAGCGGAAGCGCACGTTGAGCCCCTTCAGAAGGTGGATGTTGGAGCCCAGGTCGTCCCGCAGGGCCGCCGTCACCGGCGACGGCCCCGGCCCGGCCCCGCCGCCGCCGCCACCCCCCTCCGGGGCAGCCCCCGCCGCCGCCGCCGCCCGGCGGGCAGCCGAAGGCCAAGGCCATCTCTCCGAACAGCAGCGAGTTCATCATGCGCCGGCTGCGCGGCTCAGGGCCCCGGGCCCGCGGCTCCAGGTGCGGCTCCAGCTCGGGGCAGGGCTCCCGGCGCGGCCGGGCCAGGGCGGGCGCGGGCTCCAGCGCGGCGGGCGGGGCGCTTCCAGATGCGCGCCAGATGCGGCCTCCGCAGAGTCGGCGCCGGGCAGCCCCGGGCTGGGGGCGCGGAGACGAGGGCCGGTGCGGGGCGCGCTCGGCCGCTCCTCGGGCCGCGGAAGAGGCCGCAGCGTCTGCGCAAGGCGAGCGAGGGACGCGGTCGGGCCGCCGGGGCTGTCAGGGAGGCTGTGGAGGCGCCGCGGCAGCCGCGCGCAGAGGACCCTCCGCCGGCGCCGCCCCCTCTGCGGCGGGCCCCGCCCACTGCAGACCCAGGCTCCGCCCTCGCCTCTGGGCCCGCCCACCCCTCCTCCCTCTGCGGCGCTCCGCGAGCCCAAGGCCCCGCCCCCCGCAGCCCGCAGCCGCGGGCCACACCCACAGCCTCGTAGCTCCGCCCACCCCCGGGCTCCGCCGCTTTCTCGGCCGCAGAGACCGGCTGTCCGCAGCGCTGGCTCCGCCCCCTCCCCGGCTGGACCACGCCAGCTCCTGCGGCCCGCTTCCAGCCGCCAGGCGGGCGAGGAGTCGCGGCCCGCAGAGCCGCACTAGGGACCGTGTTAGCCGGCTCCGCCGCAGAGCCTGCCCGGCCTCTTAAAGGGGCCGACGGTCTGGGCAGCTGATCGCTTCCCCCATTAATGCGCCCCTCCCCCCCCCCCCCCCCCCCCACGTAATCTGCGAAGGAGGCGCCGCTTCTTTGTCCTCTCCAGCCTGGGATGCGGGAGACCTTGGCTAGGAAGGTCACGACGTCGGGGGGACCACAGCATCCGAAGATGCATCCTCACTCCACCCCCACGCCAGCCTGGGACGGCCTAGATCGACCTTCCCAGGATGGAGCAGCGCTTCCGCCTGCCAGTCCCCAGCGCGGTGGATGCGGGCTGCGCTCCTCGGCCTTGGCCTCCAGAAATCGGCCTGGGCACTGCCCAGGACCCACGGAGGCCCCCGGCCCGTGGCGGTGGGGTGGGGCAGGGCCTGGAGACCGTGCCAAGACCCTTCCAGAATCACACCCTCGCCTCCTCTGGGCCGATGCCGCTCAGGGGCCCCGCATGACCCCCTCCCTCTCCACCACCACACACACCTACATTTGAATGCAGCTGACCCCAAAGCCGGGGCCCCTTTTAACGAACCGCCTCAGAGGGCATCTTGGGGTAGGAACTGGCCTGGAGGACTGAGCCAACTCGAAGACGCGGTCTCCCATTCATTCCTTCATTCATTCACTCACTCACTCACTCACGTCTGACCTAAATAAAAGCCAAGATCTCCAGTCTCCTGGTGTCTCCTGAACCATTTTGCAAACATCTATGGTTATTTTTCAAATGGTGTTAATAGCTTCCATTGTTGAGTGCTTGATATATGTTCGGGGGAAAAATATATGTTATTATCCCATTTCGCAGAGAAGATGATTGAGACCTCAGAAACAGCAAGCTTCCGAAAGGCATGCTCTGACCTGGTCCATTACCCCATTAGATCCTCACCACAGACCTCAGAGAGGAGGTGACCCCACCTTCCATCTCCTGTGGCTGGCATTGTGTACAATTACCAGACACGTGGCATGTTCCAGATTCTGCCAGCTGCATTTTTTGAATTGCAATTTAATTTCTGTTTTGTTTTTAACTTTTTTTTTTCCAATTTTTTTTTTCTCTCCCCTTTCTCCCTGTCTCTGTGTCCATTCGCTGTGTGTTCTGTATCCACTTCTATCTTTGTCAGTGGCACCGGGAATCTGTATCTTTTTTTGTTGCGTCATCTTGCTGCATCTGCTCTCCCTGTGTGTGGCGCCACTCCTGGGCAGGCTGCACTTTCTTTCGTGCTGGGTGGCTCTCCTTACGGGGCTCATTCCTTGCATGTAGGGTTCCCCTACACCGGGGACACCACTACTCAGGGGACACTCCTGCATAGCATGGCACTCCTTGCACACATCAGCACTGAGCATGGGCCAGCTCACCACACAGGTCAAAGAGGCTCTGGTTTTGAACCGTGGACCTCCCATGTGGTAGGCGGGCATTCTATCCATTGAGACGAGTCCACTTCTCTGTTATTAACTTTTGTGTTTGTTTTTCTCTTTAGGTATCAGCTTGAGAGAAGGTACCCAGTCTTACAAAGACAATGCCTTGGTGTTCTCAGTGACAAAGGAGCCACAAAGGAGAGGCAAGCTTGTTCTGGCTGTGATGTTAGTCCCCTGTATTTTTGCTTCAGTGCAAAAGCAAATCCTCCCATATTCCCTTCCCTCAACCCAGCTTCTTGCTTCCTGCCAAAAGTGGACTTGCCTTTTACAGCACTAAGCTCTGAAACTCGCCAGTCTTGAAATCTTGCTCTCCTTAACCCAAACCAATCTGGGGACCAATTATTTACTCTTTAGCCTCTTATCTCTTGATGGTTTTCTCATTTTTCTAACCTAAAGAATCAGAATCTCTTTGTTTAAAGCAGGGGTTCAAGAATCCACAAGGGAGCTAAGAATATAACTCTGAGGGTCCCATGAACTTGGAATAGATTCAAGTTGTGTCTTTATTTTCACTAATCTCTAAATGGCATTTAGCATTTCCTTTTTTTTAATTTTTAAATTCTTATTTTTAGAAAGTACAGGAGATTGAATCCAGGACCTCATACAAGCATTCAACCAAGGAGCCACACCCACTCATCTAGCATTTCCTTTGATAATGAATGTAGGCAACTGTGATTTTGTCACTAATAGAAATCACAGATATTTTCATATCATGCAATAATTTATTGTAAGTATCTCAAAGTATCATTTAGGCTAGCACAACTCTAAAGTAAGGTCATATTAGACCCACCACTAAATCTTGCTTAATGTATTAATAAAGAAACAAATTTGTTTTTTAAATATTTTGATAACTTCATTTTAAAAACTTGTTTGCATTGGAATCCTAATGCATTTTTTTAAAATTATTATAAGAACGGATCACAGACTTTACTAGATGCCCAAAGGGGCCCATGGAACAGAAAGGGTTAAGAAGCCGCCCCTGGAAATGTCTCCTGCTGGAAGGATCAGTCTGCTAAGAAAGTCACCCTGGACTGGGAGTGTGAAACCCTCCTGGGAGTGGGGGTTGGGGAAGCTGTTCTGACCCTGGAAGGAGTCAGACATTCCATTAATATTTATTGAGCATCTACTCTGGGCTAGATCCTGCACTAAATGATGGGGGAGGGGGGTGTGCTGTGAGTAAGGCTGTCTCAGGAGCTTCAGAAAGTCTGGGGTTTCTGCTGGGGAGACAGACAGCCAAACAGACCATCCTGAGATGTGACTAAAGGGCTACAAAGGGTCCTGCAGGAGGGAGTAGAAGAGGGCCAAGGAGACTGACCCAGCCTTGGGGAGGCTTCTGAGAAGGTGGCTGAGCAGCGATGGAAAGACCAGAAGGGCATGGAGGACATGGTACCTGGACTTGAAGGGGTTTTCAACTGAGTCATACAAACAAGATATGGGCAAACAAAATGGCTAGAAAATAGTTCCATGGCCACAAGCAAGATGCTGTGTGTCTTGCTCTTTGTGGGTAAGACGTGAGGGGCTATACAGAGATGGTTCTAATGTCCGTCCAGCTAGAGGGGCCAACTGTCCCGATTTGCCTGGGATCCTGTGGTTTCTGTAGTCATCAGTGTCAGCCAGAGGGAGCTCAGAGTGCAGCAAGCCCATTTTAGAGACAAGGAAATTGAGGTCTAGAAATGGGTTGAAACTAGCCTGCGATCACACAGATAATTGATGGCAGAACTGGTCTGGAATTTCTAGTCCTGCTTCTCTACCAGCCAGTGCTAGTCCTACACCCAGGCAGATGGTATATTCACTGGCCACTTCCCCCAGCCCAGGACACCTGCACACTTGCTCCCCTATCCCATACCCAAAGGGAAACTGAGTCAGGTCCTCATAGGAGGGGGGTCATTCCAGCAGACAAAGGAGCATCTCCAGGAGGGATGCCAGCCTCCAGCCACCAAACAAAGGTGAGTGTCCCTAGCGGGAGACCTCCCCAAGGCTCTCAAAATCACAGCCGTGTGTCCAGTGTGCCCAGCCTTTTGCAGGCCGGAGGAGAGAATGGAAAGAGGTGGGCTTTTGAGCCAAAGTTGGCTTAGGTTTGTCCTGGCTAGTTACCTCACCTCTCTGAGGCTCCATTTCCTCATCAGTGAAAGGGGCACAACTTTACCCACAAAGTCCTTCTTTGGCCCCCTGACTCATCTCTCAGGGCTACCCCACCTTTCTCTAACCAAACTGCAGGCTGCTTGGCAGGCTCTCAATAAACAGTTGCTGAATGAATGAATAAAAGAATTAATGAATATTTTTTTAAAAAGTTAAAAAAAAAAGAATTAATGAATGAATGAACAAATTGACTTTCATTCTCCCCACCCTACCCCCAGCCATTTCACTGGGTAACTATAGCCCTGATCCTTCAGGGCCCAGCCTCATGCACAAAACCTTCCCGGCAACCCCCAAGTCTGGTACTTCCTCTGGGCCGCATCAGCACCGCACCCACCCGTGGCAGCCCCAACACACCCTCTTGTCACTCATTGCTGGCTTCCTCACCTGCACCCCCTGCCCCTCCCTTCCCACACTTGCTAAATGGTGCTGTCCATCAAAGCTGGGACCTTGAATGAACCAGGTCTAGTTCACCACCATAGCTCCAGATGCCAGCTTGGTGCCTGGCACATAACAGGTGCTCAGCGAAGTTGAGTTGCAATAAACAAATGAATGAGCTGTGAGTACTGGAGAGATGTATGTAATAGGTCCTCAATAAATACTAGATTTTCAAAACTTAATTATGATACCTTTGTTGTACAATTTTATTGAGGCATATGTTACATATTGTATATTTAATTCACTTCAACCATTTTTAGTAAATTTACCAAGTTGTGCAACCATCACTATAAATTAGTTATAGAAAATATCATCTTCCCCAATAAGATCCCTTGTGTCCCTTTACAGTTATTATCTGTTCCCACCCTCTGCCACAGGCAGCCACTAATCTACTCTGTGTCTATAGACTTGCCTTTTCTGGATATTTCGTATACATGGAACATACGATATGTGTTCTCTTGTATCTTGCTTATTTCACTTAGGTAATGTTTCTGAAGTATATCCATGTTGTAGCATGTATCAGTAGTTTGTTTCTTTTTATTAACCATTTCTTTTTAAATTTTAATAGTTTGAATTTCTCTTTACCTTATATAGTTTACCTTTACATATTTCAGTTTCTCATTTGAAAATAGGGCTAATAAGTGTATCTAGTATAAGGTGGGTTAAAAGAGTTAATACATGTAAAGCTGCATATGAAGTAAGTGCTCAATAAATACTTTCTCCTTTTTATTTTTTTGCTTATGCAGATGTGGAAAGCCAATAAATGTGTAAGGAAGCAGAAGAAAAGGTCCTTGCTGACTTCTTGGTTCAATCCCGCTGCCAGGGAAATAAACTGCTACCTCTCCCCTGTGACCCCCACCCTTACCCTCAGGCTGCAGTTTCTAGAACATTCCCGTCAGCTTTCTTCCCAGTGAAATAAAAGAGAGCAGTAAAACATGACAGCGCAGAAGAAAGGGAGTGGCTACAAGTCCCGCAGGATGCTGCGGGTGAAAATTAATCCTGTAAGCAGCACAGGCAGCTTCTTGAGACTTTCCCATTTCTCCTCCCCAAAATTAATAAAGACAACAACAGTCCCCAAAAAAAAGTTTGGCAAAAAGTGCGGCTCTTGCACGTTTCGGCAGCAGCGGCACGTTGCCGGGCCTCGTCCTTCACCAGCACCGCCCGGCTTAGGAGCGGCTTAGGCAGCCTGTTGGCCCAACGCTTAATTCTGGGTGAGTTTGCCTTCCTGGAAAAGGGTGTGGATTTCCCCGGAGTCAGGGCGCCAGAGTGTCCAACTGGCTGCCCCAGCGTTGCTGATTCTGGTCACCCAAGCAGCCTGGGGCAAGTCCTGGTTGCTTCTAGCACCTTCTCCGGGTCTCTGCAGGCCTGTCTCACAAAGGCCTTGCCCGGGCAGCACCATTGAGTCTTGCTGTATGGCAGGTGGTTATGAGATGGGATCTGGAGGCAGGCCGTAGTGTCCAAATCCCGGTTCCATCAATTACCAACCCACGACCTTGGGCGAGTTACTCCACCTTCCCCTGCCTCCGTTTCCCCCTCTGTCAAATGGGATGGTGACAGTTCATCAGGTTGCTGGGAGGAGTGAGAGAGTCTACATGTGTCAAGTGCTGGGAACTGTACCTGGCATGTAGTAAGTGCCGTTGTTATGACCCAACACTTCCCAAACCCCTGGTGAGTGCCAGGCACCATTCTAGGTGGTAGATCGAGTGCTATGTGACAGGTCACCGAGGCCAGGGGGTTGCAGAGGCCTAACCAGGACCCGGCTGGATCACTCCAGGGGACCTACAAGTTTGGAGGGGGGTGGGGGGGAAGGGTCTTGCTTTCAGCTCTTATTCTCTGATTCCCAAATGACAGGCACCTGTTGAGCATCTCCTTCACTCTGACTCTCTCATGAAACTCCAGACATGAAAGACATGTCCCACAGGTAGGGAAACCGAAGCTCATGGAGGTGAAGGGGCTTAGCCAAGAAAACACAACTCGTGGAACAGGTGAGGTTTGAACTCCAAGGTCGGTCATTCTCACTGCAGCTCTAGCTCCTTCCACAACTCACGAGGTGGACCATGCAAACACAGATCACAGGAGTGAGCTGCCCAAGGGATTTCTGCCAACCTAGTCCACGGTGTTGGTGGAAACCTTTGAATGAGTGGAAAGACGCATGGAGAAGGAAGGGGCAGGGGCCTCTTGGGCACCATCAGTCAAGCCCAGAGTCACAATGAAAAGCCACGTCATATCTCTGGACCTTTGCATGTGGTGGTTCCTCCTCCAGTCCGCGGTGGCCTCTCCTTGCTGGCTAACTCTTTTTTTTTTTTAATTTCTCTACTCCCCCCACCCCCCAGTTGTCTGCTCTCTGTGTCATTTGCCGTGTGTTCTTCTGTGTCCCCTTGTATTCTTGTCAGCAGCACCTGGCATCTGTGTCTCGTTTTTGTTGCGTCATCTTGCTGCATCAGCTCTCCATGTGTGTGGCACTATTCCTGGGTAGGCTGCACTTTTTTCACACTAGGCGGCTCTCCTTACAGGGCGCACTCCTTGCATGTGGGGCTCCCCTACACGGGAGCACCCCTGCGTGACTCGGCACTCCTTGTGTGCATCAGAACTGTGCCTGGGCCAGCTCATCACACAGGTCAGGAGGCCCTGGGTTTGAACCTTGGACCCCCCATGTGGTAGGTGGATGCCCTATCCATTGGGCTCAATCCACTTCCCTTTGCTGGCTAGCTCTTACAAGTCCTTCAGATCTTAGTTCAGGGAGTCCTTCTCCATTTATGGTTTTTTGTTTTGACTTTGTATTGAGGTGTAACTGGCATTCAGTAAAGTACACAATTATTATCATTATTTTTTTAAAGATGTATTTATTTATTTCTCTTCCCTTCCCTCCCCCCACCCCAGTTGTCTGTTCTCTGTGTCTATTTGCTGCGTCGTCGTCTTTGTCCGCTTCTGTTGTCAGCGGCATGGGAATCTGTGTTTCTTTTTGTTGCATCATCTTGTTGTGTCAGTTCTCCGTGTGTGCAGCACCATTCCTGGGCAGGCTGCACCTTCTTTTCATGCTGGGCAGCTCACCTAACGGGGCGCACTCCTTGCGCGTGGGGGTCCCCTACACGGGGGACACCCCTGCGTGGCACGGCACTCCTTGCGCCCATCAGCACTGTGCATGGGCTAGCTCTACACGGTCAAGGAGGCCCGGGGTTTGAACCGCGGACCTCCCATGTGGTAAACGGACGCCCTAACCCCTGGGCCAAGTCCGCCGCCCACAATTATTAAGTGTGTAGTTACATATGCACACACCCAAGTCTCATGACCCAGATCAATATCTAAAACAATTCCCACATACCAGAAGGCTCTCTTTGTTCTCTCTTTCAGATGATATCTCCCCAAGGGTAATCAGATTCTGACTTCCTTCCCCATAGATTCATTTCTAGCCTGGTCTAGAGCTTCATGTAAATTGAATCCGATAGTATATATCTGGGTAATTTTGTTCAACCGTACATGTATGAGATTCATCCATGCAGGTGCATGAGCAGTGTTTTGTTCTTTTTCGCTGCTATGTAGCATTACATGGCATGAAAACATCACAATTTATTTATCTATCCTGCTGTCGATGGACATGTGGATTGTTTCTAGTTTGGGGCAATCAGGAGTAAAGCCGCCGTGAACATTCTCATTTGTGTCTTTTGGTGAACACGAGCACTTGGTCCTCATGGGTACAGACCTAGGGATGGAATTGCTGGGCCACAGGATATGTGTACATTTAGCATTCGTAGCTATTGCCAAACAGTTTTCCAATTTCCAAACAAATTTCACCTCTGCAGTGAATAAGACTTCTGGTTGCTTCACATCCTAGCTGACACTGAGCCTCATCAGTCCCTTTAATGCTAGGCTTTCTGATGGGTGTGAAGGGTAGCATTTCCTTCTGGAAGCCATTCTGCTCCCTGAAGTAGGGCCTCCTCTTCTTCCCATGTACCCCCAACTTGCTGTAGCATTCCCACCAGATGCAGGAAGGGCAAGGCTGTCACCTCTCTGACCCGCTCTCCTGGGCAAGGAGAAGCCAGACCCTGCTGCCCTGGCCCCAGACCACTCGCCCTCTTCCAAACTCTCCCCAGTGCAGCCAGAAATCCTGCCCCGAGGATGCAGGACCCCTCTCTTTGCTGTGTCCTAATTAATTTGAAGCCCAGATGCTAAATGAGATGGTTCCTTACTGGTATTGATATTGATATTGAATACCTCAGTTTCCACATCTATAAAATAAGAATGATAGCTCTGTTTCATAGGGTCGTGGGGAGGACTAAGCAAAGGGCTGTGTACTACTTCCTTTGATGGCCGCCTGGCAGAGACAAAGTGCTTCTCCACGGGTGGCCCTCCAAGGTCACTCTAAAGCCCGTGGCCCTCTCTCATTCTTTTTTTTTTTTTTTAGCTTTTTATTCTGAAATAATTTCAAACTTTCAGGAGAGTTGGCAACGTGCCTCATTCCTATTGTCATGAGAAAGTTTTACAACCTGCGTGAAAGCAATGTGTCCAGCCCTGCCTAAAGAGATGGGTCCCTGACCTCAGAAACCAACATTTACTGAGCACCTTCCCTCTGCATCCTGTGCAGCATCTCATTCATCCCTCACGTAGGCCTGCCTGGATTGATTCTAACACCAACCATTTATGGGGCACTGAGTACCTGCCAGGCATCAGATTAAGAGTTTCACATGCATCACCTTGTTCTATCCTAACCTCATCAATTTGTGGCAAGGACCATCTGCCCCACTTTATGGATGAACAAACTAAGGTTTGCAGAGGAGAAGCAACTTGCTCTGTGTCTGAAACCTTCAAGCAGGTCCCGCATGGATGCTGCAATGCCCCCATCAACCTCAGGGTGAGGGAGGACCCCGCAGGTTAGTGGGGGACCAGGAAGCATGGACTGTTGCCAGAGAGCCCTGGGAGTTCCAGAAACCACAAGGCAGGGCAGGGTAAACTTACCCTATGGGACCTCTCCTATGCCTTCTCCCTTAGCAGGAAAGCTGGTAATCTCCGCTAAGCTCAATTCAGATATCTGGTTTGCAAATAGCTTTACCACATGTCAGGGAAAGCCGTCAGAGAAAAGTAAGAAGCAGAGCAGGTCCTCTGTGGCCTCATCATCCTAGTTCTGCTGAAACAGCCCAACAATGGAGAACTCCTCCTGGGAGGTGACTGCAAGAAAAGAATGAGTCAAAAGGCATCCTTCCCGGAGAAATGCCCTTCCGAAGACTTAGAAGGAGGAATGCATCTTAGTTCATCCCAGGCCCAAATGACAGCAAGGTGTCCCTCATTGTCCTTAACATACTTTCAAAATTACTCACCAGGCAGAAGTCTTGGTGTCAGCTTTGGTGACTTCCCTGAGGCTGTTTCGTAACTCAGCCATCAGCCTTGGTCTATCCTGCCCTTCACCTTTCTAGTCGAATGTGAAATAGAGTGTAGAAATAAGGTAGGCGCCCAGCAACAGGGGATTGAGTAAATAAGTCATGGCATAATTATAAAATGTGATGCTCACGGCAACCTAGAAAGGTAATACACATCTTTATTTATTGGCATAGAAAGATGCCCACCACTTATTGTAAAAGTGAAAAAGCAAACCGTAAAATGCAGAATGATTCATTTTAAAAAGTGTGTTTGCCTTATGTCTATGTGTATAAAGAGAAAAACATCTGCAAGGACATCCCCAAAGGTCAGCAGGTGATTTTTTTTCTTTATTTTATACTTTCACATGTTTTCTGAATTAATACTAATAATAGTTACAGATACAAAGATTTTAGTGTGTGTCAGGAATTATGGTAAACACTTTATCAGCATTATTTCATTTAATCCTTGTATTAGGATGACAAGATAGGTCAAATTATTTTTCCATTTTACAATAAGTACTTAGTACTTTTATAAGGAGAAAAACAGAAAAGTTACTGTTACTTTAAAAAGATTTTATTCAGTCTTGCTGAATAAAATGCATAGGGCAAAGTGGGACATCTAAAGATGGGTGAGATGTGACTCTTGACTTCAGGGTTCCTGTCCCATGTACCTAAATAACTAGAATACCCGGCCATACCTGGTAATGGACCAAGGAAAGGACTAGGCAAAGGGTCATGAGGACACAGAACAACAAGACATGGCTTTAGGGGTGAATAAAACAAATACTTATTGAGTGCCTACTACATGTCTTCTGTTTTACTCACCTTATCTCATTTCAGGCTTATAACCGCCCTTGAACTGTACTTAACTTCCACTATTTTACTTAAGAGGCAATTCAAGTGCAACAAGGCTGGGTAATTTTCCCAGAGCCAAGAAGCTAGTAATAGCAGAGATGGAATTTGAACTTCTGTCTCCAAATCTGATGCTAAATCTGCTACCTCCACTATTCCTACCGAACCTAGGGTGGTGTTGAGGACAAAGTGGTTTTCAAATCTAACCTTGACTCCTAGGAACTTTCAACAGCAGGAGAAGCAAAGAAGTTCATTCTCTCTACAGATTCCTCTCCTTTAAATTAGGGGTAATACTACCAACTACAAGGGTTGGTTTAAAAGAAAAATTCATATGGAGATCTCTTATATTTTTTGAATGTAACATTTAAAAAAAATAAAGAGAAAAAAAGAAATATTCAATACATTGCAGTTGAGAGAGATAGTCATGTTTGTAAGCACCTTGAAAACATACCTGGTACCAGCCAGCTCTCCATTAAATAGGGCAGGCTCCCTGGTTAGAATCCCATCTCTGCCATGTACCACCTGTGTGATGCTGAACAGTTTACTTAACCCTGTGCCTCTGTTTCTTCATCTGTAAAATGGGGATAATAATAAAAGTCCCTACGTCATCCTTTTGTTGGGACAATTAAATACCATACTACATGGAAGGGAGTCAGAGCAATGGCTGGCGCATAGCAGGTCCCTAATAAACGGTCTTTATTTTATTAATTGTCTCGTAGTGCAAGGACTTTGGAAGTCATCACGGCCTGACCTTTGCTGTTCAAGGTTTTCACAGGCCACTTTTAATGAAAACAGTCCTGGGAGGGGTAATAATGCCTGCAGTCTCCACCTGCTGACCTCTTGGCTAGAGGGAGGTGATGATGTCACTGGCAGCAAGGAGGGAGGGAAACTGGGAGTCAGAGGGGTCCAGGTGGGATGGGGAAGACCTTCCCCAAGAAGAGCATAGATTGGGAGGAAAGATTGCCTGGGGCCACATGACAGTTCTCAATCCAGCACCTAATCCAGCCCAATCCTAGCAGTTCAAGATCAAGTGGAAATTGGTCATTAATTAGAACTAAGCTTTGCCAGGCAGCTGTTAAGGGTCAGGAGCTGTGCTCAGCCTATGCATACAGGAAATCACTTAATCCTAACGGCAGTGCCACGAGGATGTGCTCACATCCCCATTTCACAGATGAGGAAACCGAGGCTCAGGAAGCTCAAGTGATTAGCAAATCCACGGCATGGCCAGGACTGCAACCCAGGACTGTACAAAACGGAGGCTCACACCCTTTCTTTAACCCAGATGCTGTCCCTTTGACTTGTCACACCCCTTGACACAGTGGCTAGAATACACCTCCTTCCACCCTCTGGCTCCCCAAAGTCAGATGGTCCCCACGTCCTGGTGCTGAGACAAGCCTCTGCCATTGGGCTGGAAGCCCATCCACGGGACCTCCTGGCCTCCTCCGGGGATAACCACTGGTGCTGCCCGGGGAAGAGCCAGTCTAGCCAGATAGCAGGAGGCTCCCGGTCTTAGCCCTCCTCCTCTGGTCACCCCATCTGTGACTGGCCACCATCCCTTTGTGTCAGACAAGGGATAAATCACCCAGACCACAGTCAGGATAGAGACATCTCCTTTAGGGGCGCCACCAGCTAGCCCCACCTGGACACCTTCAGGACACCCAGCCATTCACATGGGTGTGACCTTGGCCGAGATCCTGCTCCTCGCTGGACCTCAGCCCTCCCATCTGAAAACTGCTGGGGGTGGTCTAGACTATCTCCAAGAAACTTCCAGTTCCCCCTAATCTGGTGTCCAATGAGGAATGGGAAGACACAGTGCATACCTTCGAGGATTTCAAGTGGGAAGTCAGTGAGCTTCGTGGCCACAGAGATCTGGGTTCAAATCCCAGCTCTAGGACATGAACTCAAGTTACTTAACTTCTCCAAGTCTCAGCTCTCCCTCAGGGAAAATGGGGCTAAATACCTCCCTTAAGTTCATGGTGAAGTTAAAAGGAGAGAAGGTGTACAACCCCCAGTACAGCATCTGGCAAAAGAAATATCTTCCTTGTACAATCCTTGCCAAGAAGGAAATAAGAGATACACAGAATTGGCAGGTACCAAGGTGGCTAAAATTCACAGCTTTACGCCTACTCTCCACTGGACCCCTGGCCTCCAGGAACTTCCACCGTCCAATGGAGGGGACCAGACAGGCCCACTAGTGATGCCCTCAGAAGGTCAAAAGTTATGAGTGGCAAGGCTGGAGTGTTCCTGGAGGTCACAGGCATTCAGAGATGGGAGGGAGCACAGAGGCCAGGAAGGGCAGCAGGTGTGATGTGGCATACTGTGAGCCATACACCAAAGTCTTGGGGAATGTGAAAGTAAGAGCAAGGATGATGGGGCTGCTGGGAACTTGAGAAGCTTTCCAGAGGAGGTTTAAATAAATTTTAAAAAGTCTTTTTTATTTATTTTTAAAAGATATTAGAGATTATATATATATAAAATAATAAGGGATTCCCATATGCCCCACTCCCCACACCTCCCACTTTTCCCCATACTGACAACTTCTTTCGTTAGTGTGTTACATTTGTTGTAATTGATGAACACATTTTGGAGCATTGCCACTAAGCATGGATTATAATTTACACTCTCTTCCACTCAAATCTGTAGGTTATGGCTGGATATATATTGCCCTGTATCTGTCATTGCAATGTCATTCAGGACAATTCCAAGTCCCAGAAATGCCCCCATATTACACCTCTTCTTCCCTCTCCCTGACTTCAGCACCTCAGTGGCCACTGTCATATCAATGATACAATTTCTTCCATTGCTAGAATCACAATAAGTCTATGGTAGAACACCAGTAAATCCACTCTAGTCCATATTTTATTCCCCAATCCTGAGGATTCTGGGATGGGGATGCCTACTCCACCTCTAATTGAGAGGGGGTTTCGATCCCATATGGCTGATGGATGGTACTCTCTTGCTTGCAGTTGTAGACTCTCTTGGTTCCGTGGTGTGGTAGCTTTCCATCCTCACCTCCTTGTTAGTTGTCCTGGGTGAGACCAATGAACCGGAGAGTAGGTATTGCAACTCTGCTGAGACTCAGGGCCCAGCCGGCAACATGGACAACCCAAAGATTCAAGTCTCTTGGATGTACACATACCAACTTCAGCACCAACTGTAGGTTCAAATAAAAGGGACAGAAAAGGCATATGTAGAGAAGTCACATTTGAGTCCAACTCTGTCACACTCAGGAGCACAAACTGCAAAGTAGGGCACACTGGCAAGGCACCAAACTCTGGAGCTATCAGCCATGACCGTAGGACCTGGGTATCTCCAGAGCCCTCAGGAGCCCCACTATTTGGGGTAGTATCTACTTTGACAGTCTGTGGGATCCTGCTGAGACATGCTAAGCATTTCCTCTCTGATGACCTCCTGACTCACTTCGAAGTCTCTTAGCCATGTAAACTCATTTGTATTTACATTTACCCCCCTTTTATTCAAGGTCTTTTCCAGTTGCCTTGCTAGTTGGTGCTTGGTAGTAATCCCTCAGGGCCAGGGAGGTTCATCCCCAGGAGTCATGTCCCATGCTGGGGGGAATGTAATGCATTTATACGCTGAGTTTGGCTTAGAGAGAGGTCATATTTGAGCAAAATGGAGGCTCTCAGAAGGTAACTCTTAGGCACCCTATAACACTAGGCTAAGTTGCAATTTCAAGAGCAAAGTCTTATAAGCATAGTCATCAATATCAAGGGCCCATCAATGAAACATCCTTCTTCACTAGTCATTGCCCCTGTAATTGGGGGGTTGTTGTTGTTCCATACAGAGAATGTGGCAGACCTCCCCAGGATGGGAATTCAATATTCTGTCAGCTATAATGTGAATCTCTACCCATTGTGGCAATGCCCCATGAGCATTTGAACACATTTATACACCTATATGTATGCCCAGGTGAACTTCCTCCCATGTATCCCCCATCATTGACACCCCACCTATATGTATGCCCAGGTGAACTTCCATGTATCCCCCATCATTGACACCCCACAGCAATGATCCTCCCCTGTCATAGTTGTAACCTTTCTGTGATCCAAAACTTCTTCAAAAATGAAACCAAGAATATCGCCAAATACAATTAATAGGAAAATGAAATAATAATGATAGCTTTAAACATAAGAAATAAAATACATGATCATTTAGAAAAACTAAAATAAAGTTTTTTAAAAATTGGGATATAAAAAAAATGAAAAATAATTTTGTAAAAATTGTTGACATTTTGTCTATCTTGCTATAATATCTGTTGTCCCGTATATACAGTGGCATTTTCTTCCATTTTTTCCCCAAGGTCTTACTTCTTTACATCTTGTCTTCAAAGAAGTTTTAGGTCACAGTAAAGTCATATACAGAATGTAGGGGACTCCTGTATACCCAACATCCTCCCCCTTTTACCTCTTTCCTGTATTAATAACCTTTTTACGTGTGGATGGTACCTTTGTTCAAATGATGTACAAACCATGTGCTAACCATGGTCAATGGTTTACCTTATGGTTTACATTTAAGACCATACACTTTTATAAATTTTTGATGAAATTTAACATAGTCTATATCCCTCATTGCAAGATCATGCAGAACGCTTCCATTGTCCCCTACATACCCCCTCTTCCATCTATTCTATTCCTCCCTCCCATTCCCCTCAAGGCCCACTGAGACCACCAGGCTTCTCTCCTTGAATGACAAGATTCATAGATACTTGCAACAATGCTGAGGGCTTGTCCTCCCCTATTAAGAACCAACCATGCTCTCAAGGGACAACCCTGCTTCTGTTTGAGAATACATTGGGCCTCCCCAGGATGGGAGTCCAACTCCTTCCTGCTCATTATGTGGGTCTCCACCCACTGATACAGCACACTATGACAAAATGATCACCTGCACATTCTCTAGAAGACTGCATCAGGTCCCAAATGCCCGCCACCCCCCATCCAACACCTAAACCAATAACGCTTCCTTGTCATATTGCCAAAAGAGCTTTCTCAATTGTAGTTTCAACCCACCAATTCCCAGTGTTCACCGCTGCCTTCCCCAACCCTCCCCCCAGTTCCATGGACCATCCAACCCATCCTCCCCACCCTAGGCCCTGTCGAGCTTGCACCACCCAACCCAATAGTATCAACCCAATAGTATACCCCTGTCATATCCCTTCACTGCACAACTACTCGCTTTCACCTTATCATAGATTTTGCCCGTAAGAGCATTGGCTCACAGCTTTCTTTTCCCTTTCTAGTTCCTGTAAACCTAGCTTTTGAACAGTCTTGAAGGAGGCACAAATGGGGTACTCCATGGAGACCCCAGCTTTCTAGCAATCCCTTTGCTCAGGTCATTAGCTCATTCAATCCTAACAGTGACCCCACAAAGAGGAGGATGTTGTGCCCATATTATCAATAGAGACACTGTGGCTTGAAAAGACCAAGTAATTTGTGCAGGGTGGTGGCGTGAAGGTTAAAGCCCAGGCCTTTCTCACCCCAAAGCCTGTGCTGTTCCCACAATACCAGACTGACCCCTGAGCTTGAGAGCCCTTCCAGTCCCCACTTGATCCCCTCCCACTTTAGGAATTGGCCTGGGAAAACCCTCAAGGTCTGGGTTCAAATCCAGCCTTCTGCCTTACTTGTTATGTTACCTTGGGAATTTTACTGAAATTCTCTGATCCTCCGTTTTCTTATCTGAAAATTGGGAGAATACAGATTCCTTTCTTAGAGGATCTTGATAAAGATTAAATAAGATCCTGAATCTTATGTGCTTGGTACAGCCCCTGGCACATAAGAAATATCCAACAACTGATAGCTGCTTTATTAATATTATTATTATGACAACAATCAATGTTCCTATTACTATTAAGACAAAGAGCATCTATTACAGCAGGGACCACAATTGCAAATGTCTACAGAGGCTGAGTGGGGAACACAAATACATGAATGGGACAGGGTAAAACAATAGAGAGTAGTCTGGCCTGTGGCAAACTGAAGTGTGTGTGCCCCTGCCTAAAGATGGTCAAACAAAAAATAAATAAAATAAAAAAGACACTGTGTGAGATGATTGCCAGGAACTTCTGTGGACTGGCCAGGGCACGCTTTCTGTCTTGGCCTTGCCGGCAGCTCTGTAGCCGTTTGCTATGGGACAGGTCACTGAACTATTGAATTGTGTACTGTCCCCATTTCTGACTCTGTGTTAATCACAATATGTAATAAATGCCGAAGGCTGAGTTTGTTTTTAAAATTATGCCAGTCAAATAAAACACACCCAAGGGCCAGATTTGGCCCCCAGGCTGCAACTCTGAGTTAGGCATTTTCTCCCGGATGGAGGGCCCCTGGCCCACCCAGAGGACAGGGCACCAGGATGAGAGGCTGTCCCAGGAGTGAGCTGGCAGAAGTGGAATAGAGGCTAAAGAGCTCATCTGGTCCAGCCCTTTCCTCCCGCACTTCCTGGATGAAGCCAACTATCAGGTCAGACCTCTAATAGGAGGCCCCCAACAGAAGGCATCGCACCCGGGACCCTAAAACCCTGCCTGCTGGCTTCTTCTGCCTCTGTCCAGAAGGGGCAGGTAGGATCACAAGGCTTGCTCCGTTGGCTTTTCCCCCAGGTCTGAGCTGCTTTTATGTCCTGGACTCACTCTTGTTGCAATTTTAATTATTATTTTAGTGAGGCCTTTAAAAGACGCTCCAAAGCCTAACGTCTCATAAACCCGGATTCATCGCCCTTACTGCGGTTAGTAATTTATTAACAGTAATTCTTTGCTCTGGCCATCAACTGATCATTGGGTAATCTCAAAACACTTAACAAAGGTTGCCGCACGCCCTGCAGCCGGGCCAGAGACAGCGTTTTTTCTCCCCAGATATTCAGCCACCCTTGGTTAGAACCCAGGATGCCCACTGCTGTCATCGGTGTCTAGTCATTCAGCCAGGCGCATCATTAGGCACTTTATGAAATCCCATCAGTGCTTCCCAGAGCGTGGGCTGTGGGCCTCAAGGTGACTTCAGGCCACACAAGGCATGACAAAGATGTTGGCTTTATACAGTGAGTTAACCTCCAGTTCATTCTATATTTTTTTCAGAATGTGACAAGGAGAAAGGTGTCAAGGATGTATGAGAACAGGACTGAGACTTTCTCTTTGTCACACTCAGAAAAAATTGAAAAGGGAGAAAATGCCCCAGCCTCAGACCCTTCAGCTGGACCTGTCTAGAATTTAGTAACATCGTTTTGCTTTTAGTATATTGGTGTGACATAAAGTTTCCTTTTCAAATGAATTTATTTAAATAAGTAAAAGTTGAATCTAAAGAAATTATTAAGGAAGTAAAATCCAAGTCAGGAGTTTGCAAACTACAGCCTATGGGTCAAGTCTGGTGCACTGTTTTTACAAGAATGGTTTTCACATTTTTAAACAGCTAGAAAAATTTCAAAGAAGAGTAATATTTCATGATGCATGACAAATATGTGAAATTCAAATTTCAGTGTCCAT